>NW_008825302.1:2018548-2050047 GCF_000699105.1 Pygoscelis adeliae | reverse complement strand
GCTTAATAATAGGATCTCTTCTCATGCATTTGGGAACCTAAAATTTCTTTAATTCTCAGATTTATCATTTCAGGCTCTCAAAGTTCATTTCTTCCCTCAATGTGAGGGTGATTTATGGTTGCTCTGTTACAGATCAAACAGTTTTCATCTTTCAAACTTGCTGCACTTTCTCTAGCATTTCTATCACTTATGACTTCGATTCTCAAAATAAAGGCAAGATAAGATGAATGTGTGTGTGTATAAGAACTCTCGATTGGGCCCACCCACAGGTATCTGAAACTTTACAGTTCTCAAAGTTTAATGAATGCTTATTTTGCTCAGCATAGCAAATCTGAAAGGTCAAATGAAAAACAAAAGTATTATTCCACTCCGTTTTCACTGATTTTCATCCCTGCCACTGCTGGTAAAAAGGGGAAGGGGAAATAAATAAAAAAAAAAAAGACAAATCCTTGTGTCCAAAAACTTGTGACTGATACTGTGGGTTTGTGTTGTGTAAAACAATCTGAAGCAAACCTTTGTCAAAAGTGGCATTATCTGATTAAAGGGAAAGGAAAAAAAACCCTAACCTTAAACTCAAGCATCTATACTGTGAATAAGATTTCACTCACCACCTGTAATTCTGTATGGCCGAGAAGCTTTGTCCACAATTCAAGTGGGTGTCCCTGTGCTGGGAACTGTACAAACCCCTACAGAATGGTGGTCGCTACCGCCCAACTATTTATGCTTCACAAAATGTGACTGGGGAGTGTTTTGTGCGGATGTGCATGCGTTCACTTATGAGAACTCTGCACTATATTTTTTCTTTATTTGCTCCTTCACAATGGACTTCTCAATCCTAAGTCATAATTTTAAAGATATTTGAAGTATACTTACTAGTGTGGTTAAAAAAAAAATGTGTTCTGTTGAAGATAGCTGTAGAAAAATCACAAGAGACAGTTCTGTGTTGGTAAAATGTCCCCTTCTGGTAGCTGACTTCAGTGCGCATTTAGAGGAATACGAACTTAGTATAGCCTAAACAAAACTTAGTATAATCATAAGTAATATTTGAGGGCTCAGTTAGTTCTGGAGATCAGATAAAACCCCATCACGGAGAGGATTTTAACTGATTATGCAAGTTCCCCTGCTCACAAGGTCTGCTTTCTAGTGGGTTTTGTTACATACACGTCTTCAAAAGCTGTATAGAAGGACTTTAAAAATTCTTTCACTCTGATTCTGCTGCTATCAAAGGTACAAGATACTAGGTGCAAGATGACCACGCATTCTTTTATTACTGCCTTCTGTTCGCATATCCTGTAACTCGCGTCTGAGGTTCAGGTGTGATTTATAGTCCTATGCCCAGCATGCTTCCCACACCAAGCAGTCGGCCTCCCAGCTAGTAGTGTCATCTCTCAATCTGCAATTAGAGCTATGAATATGCTACATCTGCCCATCTCTGAGTAAAAAAAAAGGAAAGATCCTAAAGCATATTTTAACCTACACATGCTCAGATATCAATAGCCCAAGGTACTGTGCATTTTCTTTTTTTTTTTTTTTCCCTGGTGAGTGTTGGGTGCACTTTAAGATGTTCTTTAGCTGTCCCCTAGCCTGGATGATGGCTTCAGTGGACGTATGTATTACCCAGCATTAAATGTAGGAGTATCTGTGGGAGACATAAACACATACCTTTGTTTCCTGATTTCATCCTTTCATTATATTTCCAGTGATGTAGTAGAGGCAAAAATGTATTTTGTAAGAAAATGAGCGTGCTATTTCCTGTATTCGGGTAGTTGGCACACATGGGGAATGCATGCAGGCAGAACTGACGCACCTGCGTGCTTGGGTGTGCGATTCTAGCACGGTTGTTCCCTAACTTGTGTATTCCTTTAAAGATTCCAAGGTACAAATATGTGCAGATAATGATCTTAACGTAAAAGAAGTAAGTGGCTGAGTAAGTAGGAGAAAATACCTTTTCCTTCACTGTGGTTTGATGGTTTCAGTTGGTTCTAAGCAAAAGGCAAGAATCTGCGATAAGATATTTTAGCCTATGATTGTGAAACCGAGTCTAAAGGCACAGGTAGCTTCGGCATGTAGATTTCTGTATAAAAGTGTTCTCCATCGATTCTGAAGGATGCTGAAAGCAGCTATGCGTTAGTGTTATATGAGGGTGACTGTTTCTTTCCTGTCTGTCCTGAATTGTGCTGAGAAACGTGTATAAGAAAGCTGTGATAATGAGCAGTACAGTAGAGAGAGGTGATTTATGATACCTGTTTCTGACAGCTATAGTGCTGAGATTCCCAGGGTATCTGATCACTGCATTAGCATGCTGACAGCTCAGCATTTAGGACATTATGGTAATTTATCCTGCATATGCTGTCACCTGCACTGTCAGAGTTTCTTTTTAATGATGGTATAACTATTTTGTTTGTTTGTACTGCATTCTTTTCATTTGGCTAATGTCTTCTCATTAGATTGCACCTAGTAAATGAGAGTAATTAAGTGTTTCCTATAGCTCAGATGCAATGATTAAGTTGCAGAGTTGGTGCTGATTATGTTTTGTCATTTATCTCTATTAATCTGAGAATAATCCAGATGATAAACACATGTAATTTTTTAGCTAATGTTCAATAGATGAAATTTATAGCTCCTCAATGGAGCCAAACAGTAAGTGTGTATTTATATATGAATAGTAAGTTATTGTACTTGTATTTCTGTTAAATAAACATAAAATTATCTGTGCAACTAAGGAAAAAAACAGAACATCTACTGAATATAGAGGTTTTCACCTTTTTAAAATGCATTTTTTAATGGGAAATTACTATTCATAATTCACAGTGAAGTGACTGTTTCTTTTTAATCTGCTTTCTCAAGTATCTACGTAGAGAATCCTGTGGCCATATTTTTGAGGATTTTTCCTACAGTAGTTTTCTGTATTTGTTACTATTAATTCTGGAATACAAAATTCATCTCTAGTAGCAAAATGTAGTTTTCGTATAAACACTTCCAAATTAAAGTGCTCAGTTTAAAAAAGAAAAAATTAGAGTAATGTATAAAATTAAGCACCCCACAACAATTTGTAAATCTTTATTTAACTTTCAGGCTGCAGATAGAGATAGAAAAAAAGCTCCAGAGTTTTTTCTTCAACATATGAAGTTGCAATAATAAAATGTTGATACAAATAATAATGGCAACACTAAATTTCAGGAGCACCCTGAGTTGTTTGATCATGTTCCTTTGTTTTCCTGGTTCTGTAAACTTCCTAGCACATTACGCTATTTTTTATAAATATGTAACTTAAGGAAGGTAGACAGCATAGCCCCATAATTGTTCGGGTTTTATACATCAAAATTCTGATTGGTTTCAAAAGAAGTTCTGTGTGTCACCAGTTAATAAACTCCTTTAAAATGTAGAACTTGCAGTTACAATAGATGCTGAGGGAAAGACCCTAGATACTTTGAGTTTTTTGTTAAATATAGTGATATAAATAAATGAGCTGAGCAATTTTTTAACATACAGATACTGTACTGTATTACTGTCTAATATAGGAATGTTGTCTTTATTATATCTGTGTCCATATGGTATCTGAAACTCTGTTATGTTTTGACAAGTGTCATTTAATCATCTGGAGTTGCAACCAGTACCCCTTTGTTGCATGCTTCATTCAGTTTTGTACTTTAAAGTAGGATTACCACACATACAATTACATCTTGATTTGGAACAGTTCCTCTGATTTGGACAACTGTTTCTTCCCCGTTGTTTTTCACTGAAGCAATTACTAACCTTTTCTGGGGAAATACCTCCCCAGATAAGTCTTGCACCGTGTTTCATTTTGGTTACTTAAGCTCAGGAGCCAACCTCCCCCAAATCGCACTCAGGCTGTTTTGCTCTCCTAGGCACGCTCCAGGGCACTGCCTGGCCATTGCAGGCACGTCTCAGATCTAACCGCTTTTGCTGTGGAGCTAAATCTGAAAGAGGTGGGTTTTTGTCCAGAATGACTCTTCTCAATACTGTGAAGACTGATCAATAAAATCACTCAGGTTTGTCATCTGTCCCTGTTTTGAGGTGCCGCCACCCTCACCAGTTGAAGAGAGGGAGATGGTGGGTTTAGAGCTATAGGGGGGAAGTGGGCACAGAGGGAGTTGGACATAGAAAGTTGTGATGAGATTGAGCACGGTTGCAAAGACAGCTGAAAATGTTCTGGTGCAGGAGAGCTAAGGGATCTGATGTGGACAGTCCAGCATTAGTTCATAAATATAAGGGTTTTTTTCAATCTCTGCACATTTGTTAGACTTGCTCAGATTTTTCCACTATGTCTTCTAGATGAGTACACAATTATTTAAGGATTCAATTTTCATTTTTTAATACATAAAATTGTGTTACTAGTACAATTCAATAGACCGCTAGCTTGAAATATATGTTAATCGGATCAAATTGTTGTTCATCAACAATTATTTTCTTCCTATGAACATACATTTTAGGGCACCGGCATTCATTTGGAAAAGCAAATACTCTGCTCGGTTTATGTGGGTCAGTTCTAGAGTAGCTGCTTAAAATCCCACGTACTGAATTCTGTTATCTTTTCTCTTGGGTGGGTCAGGAAAACAGTTGAAGCAGCCAGTGATGGCTGCTGGGCTTTCATTTCTTTGTGACTGGTAAATGAAACACATGCAGCCTCACCAAACTACATGACTAATGACAACCTCCAGTGGCTCCTGCAATCAAAGATTAATTTGCTTTATCAAGTTTAAAGAATAGTAGGCGATAAATCATGTCAAAAAGAAATAATCAGTGGCAGGCTGATGTTCTTTTGCACAGTGGAGGACAGGTGCAATAGAGGATTCATCTGCCATAGACCGTTAATTTTGTTCTCATGCTGTTGTGTTAATCTTAATTTTTATTTAGTCGATTTTTAAGTCAAACAGGATGCATTGTCAACTAATATTTCTGTCTCAAATGTATAGTATCGGTGTTTAGTTCTAAAATTAAATACCTTGTTCAGAGTCTATCACTTGGTGTCAAAATATTTTCAACTTAATTCCTTTAATAATTGATAGATATATTTCATTCCCATCAGTTTTGCTGTCTTGGAGCACAGTTTAATGTGGACAGGAATAAAAATGTGTTGTATGTATCTACTGCATACATAATCTATTTCTTTTCCTTCCTGTTGATTCCTGTTTAGCTAGATCTCCTCTCTTGTGGGAGAAGTATAACGTTAGTCCGAGCAGTTACTCTACTGCTGCAGTTGTTTTGGGTGTTGGCTTCTTAAGAGGAAAGCTGCTGATGCTGGGCAATTGAGGCCTGAGCCGCCATGGGGCTTTAGACCATCTACTCTTATCACAGTTAACAGCACAGGAAGCGATCATCATGTTGCAGGATGGAGTTCTATATGGTTCTCACTAAATGAAGTGATTCAGAGACAGCATCTCTATCACATTTGTAGTTACTGAATATAATCATTCCAATTAAACCTGCATTTAAAAAGAAATAGCAAGATTAAGTCACCATTAAGTGTGTAAGGCTATCTATAGTATGTCATTATAGTATTGCATTACATCGTGTGACACTGACTCTGACCAGCATTTAATGGTGAATTGTATTGTACAGAAAGCAAGGATTGCACCTGTTTATTTTTCACGGAAAATACAGATATCTTGTGATGACTTAACACTCTAGCTACATAATTGATTGTTGACCATTTTCAGTCTATTATGTCAGTTAAACCATGGCCCAATAACATATTTGGCAACAATGTTGTTTTCCATGTTAAAAGAATTTTAGTAATGGAATAATGCAGATTCTGTAAACTTCTGTAATGCATAGAAGTGACGTGATATCTTTACAATAGTATGTGAGCCCTCTAGTGGCATTCTCCATGTTTGAAGTTGAGATAGCTAATTGTGAACGAGAGTGTACAACTGTGCACATGTTTAGGTAGGAGATCTTACAGCAGAACAGAATTACCCTCCTGTGAAAAGGAGTCTAAGGAAAAGACCAGCCTGCTAGCCTCAGTACGAGGATGGCAGGAAACCAGGCTTCTGCTGCAGCTCTCAGGGCAATTGAGATATTTGCAATGAATCTTTAATACTGATGGAGTTGCATTTTGCAAGGGGAAAAATTGTAAAACTTCTAACTGGCTCCGGTAGTTGGGTCTTGCGTATGTGGTAAATGGGCTTATTAGGACCCATCTGTCCCAATTTGATCATGTTTAGATTGAAAGATGCAACACTTACCGTGCAGATATTAAAAGTTACATTGCATAAAGATTAAAAGATTAAAAAAACCCTCGACCTTCTTGTGAAGTAAAAGAAAAAATTTTGCACAAAGGCTGAGCTTGAGAAAAGTAGATTTTAAGTAAGCCATTAGCAATTTAACGTAGCTTCTGGATGTACGTAGGCTATAGGCAGTACTGGTTTCATTTGAGTGTCAGAGTTAACTACCTGCCTTTCTTCCCTTACACTGAATTTCTATGCCATTAGTCTGTTGGTTGTAAAGACTAAATAGTAAGAGGGAGAGTAGTAGGACAGGTTGTGTCACGTTGTGTTAGTAAGTCTGTCTTTTCACTGTGCCATTTGAAGATTTATACCTGCGTTCTGGCTTGGGCACTGGCACTCAGAAGACTGACTGATGCTGATTCCTTAGTCCTGCTAACAGTGCTGGAAGAATTAAAGCAGGGACGTACGGAGGAGTCCTGAAAGTACAGCTATATAAAAACTGGCCTCCCTTTTATTTCATCTTATTCTTAGTAACTCAGACTTCTGAATTGATACAGCAATACTGCTTTGATTCCTTTGTGCCATTCTGGTGATGCTAGAAAGCTGAAAACGCAGGTTGATCCTCCAGTAAAGTCTTGTTACTTGTGAATCTACATTTAAAAGGGGGGGGGAAAACCCACTTTTTACTTATTTGCGTGTATCTTCAATTACTAAAAAACCCATATTGACTTTTTTTTTCTGGCGCTCTTAATTTCTAATGTTAAAGGTTTAACACGTAAATTAGTGATTAAAATAATTCTCAAAGCAAAAACTTAAAACAGAATTAAATTTGAGTTAACATTAGTGATTTAAATCTAAAATTCATAATGGTTGAAACAAAACTACCTTAAAAGTAAGTATTATAAGAAAATACAAGCGTATCACCGAATCGGGATGTGTCTCATCAGTACTGAGCAGAGGGGAAGGATCACCTCCCTCGACCTGCTGGGCATGCTTTGCCTAATGCAGCCCGGCACACTGTCTGTCTCTTTGCCGTGAGGGCACAGTGCTGGCTCATGTATGGTACGGTTCATTTAAAAGGCATTCAGATGTTAAGGTAAGAAATGCCTATAAAGCCATCTTAAATTGCATTGTGATGCTGGTGGGAAGGAGAGAAGAGTACTTAGAAATGTTTCTTAAAAAGCATGGTCCTCTCTTAGCTGAAATCGCACATACTATTACACATCGGCTGTAACAGTATGGAGTATGGCATGATACTACTGTTCATTTCCACCACTTCATGTTCCATAACTTCGTATCTTTTCTTACTCTGGGGTTTAGAGTGCAATGCAAACTTGAATTGGAGTTCAGAAGGCTGGAATTGAGATAATTATAGTTATGCCTGTTTTACTGTGATGTTACTCATACATAAGTATGTATGAGCTCCTTTTTAATATAAGGGTGTCTCTGGGAATAGATTTGGAGAGTGAGGCGAGAAGAGTCTGTGTTTGTTTAGAAAATAGAAAAAAAAAAAGTGTCCCCCTCTCAATTTTAATTTACAGTTCTGTAACTAAAATGGCAGAATTAAGGCATTTCATAAATTTCTTTCAACAGTCCTTAGGAATATAACCCATCATAGCAGCTCTTTCACCCTGGAAAAAATCTCTAGCTGTCTTCAAGATGATAACAGATGAGTGAAGATACGTAATAAATAATAGTATGGAAACTCTTCTTGTTTGAACATATTTTGCCAAAAACACTGAATATGAAGTTGGGTGAGAGAAAAGAGTAATGTTTTCTGAGTACTACTGACATACTTTATGATGACTTAGTGGAACACCTTATGGCCAACTGTCTCCTTTACTCACAGATGCTCTAAAGCTGTCAGAGCTCCATTTCTTTCATACAAGAAAGTCAAGAGCTAATTCATTGTTAATTGTTGAATGTTGCTTTCTGTAGTATCTAGAGTCGCCACAGGAGCCACCTGGCTTCTTTAGCTTGTGTATAATGTGTTAAAAAAATGGGAGACTCTGACAACCTTAATATTTAAAGCACTATGACTTGGTTTTGTGCGTGGAGTGCTTGAACTAGGAAGGGTTTTCTTTCCCTTACGAAAACGTGTATTTCAGTTAAAACAAAAATGCAAGTAAACATTTTCTACAGTGTCTGGTTCAGGTTTGTGTTAGACTTGGTCAGTATCTTGTATACCAGCATGTGATTTTCATACCTAATTGAATTAGTAGAAAAGGCAGAATAACTAGTTAATCTTCCTGCATCTGACCAGTGAAAGATCAATGATACAGCTGTTTCACCCAGACAGTGCAAGGGCTGGGTCAGTGGTGACTATCTTGTGTATAAGCATTTTACATATCCTGAAATCAAATTTGCAGACCATACAGCGTTTCAGCTATACTTTGTATTTCATTAGATACACAGATCCTCCCAAAATTACAAATCAGACTATTCAGAGCTCTTTCTGACATTGCTTTTGTGTGCTTATAGAGTAATCCAAAATTGTTAGTGATGTTGTCCTGGTATAGGTCTGTTTCACATAAAGGAATGTATTTTGAAAGTACTCTTCTCAGATTTAAATGCAGTTTTGTTAAACATCACAGGAAGGCAAATAGTTGTCTGTCTTCTGCCACTTGCCATTCTTCTGAAGCAAGGAGGAAAACCTCCCCCAGTATTTCAGTGATCTGTTCCACATAAGTTTCATCTGTATCTTCTTTGTTGGAAGAGTCAGTGGTTGGCATCAATTTGGATCAAAAGAACTGCAGTTAGGAAGGCCATGAGGAAGGTTCCATATTATTTCTCCAGAGCATTCTCACTACTGACTTGTTGTTTCTTGAGGCATGTAGCTCTATTGAGAAAGAAGTCTTCCGGGAACAAAAGTTTTATTTCTGAAGCCAGGCTTTTTTATATCAATTTAAGTATTAAATGATTTGTATAGATACCATCTACACAATAATGTGGCTTATTGCAAGATATGTAGAAACTTTTGTATGTAAGTTGATTTAAAATCATATTATTATTTTAGATTTTGTAACTAGATGCACAGGAACTGATGCTTTAAGTAGCATTAATATAATAGACCATCTTTGAATGAGCTATTAACAGCAAAAGTACATTCGAGTTTATGCATTTTCTTTAATAACCGATTTCATTCTGATCTGAATAGCAATAACAGAATATTATTTAGATTTTTATGTAATGTGTTGGATTTATGTAATGTGCTGTTGGAGCTGAAAAATTAGTTTTGCAATATCCTTTAAGATAAGCATGAGTCAGCACCTGATAGTACACCTTACCAGATCGCTTTGCTTCTGAAGTGTTTCAGATTCTTTGACTGTAGGGGGTAGTCGTGTCTGACAGTGTTCTGTTATCCATCATGTTTGCATGGATTTGATTATCTTGTTTGCTTAAGAGGTCAGCAAAACGAACCAAAATATTGCTCTGTATATTATTAAAGACCATTACTATCAGTCATACTGCAAAAAGATGACATTACGTGAAGGACTGCACGCAGAATGTAGATGATATGGCCACACTTGCGAGTCGTGCAGCACCCAACGATGTGCGTGCGTGACATCTGGCTGTTTTGGTGCTGCCTGTTGGGTCATCTGGTGTTGCTTCTTGACTCTGTAACATGAACCACTGGGTTCTTTGCTGTGTTCGCTCTAGCGTGACTAATTCAAATGTTGGATGAGATGGCCTTTTTTTTATTTTCTTCTGTATTTTTCCCTCTCGGCCTGAATGCTAGCCTGTGTTTCTCCAGCCAGAGCCAAGACGGTTTAGGCTGTATGTTTTTCTGTGCACAACTTCAGGGTGTCACCCTTTTTTTCAGAAGACTTCAACATCAGAGTCTGAAGTCTGAGACTTCCCACATGTTACTGAGAATAATTATTGATCAAGATTCTTTACCAATTTTGATTGATTAGTTTTTATTAGTTTTGTAAGCTTTTCAATAAATACTCATGTAACTATAATTCTGTTCCCTGCTGGTGATCCAGAGTTGGGTCAATTTCTGTGTTATCTGTACAGTATATTTGTGTTTGGAATTCCTTAACTTATCCTATGCTCTGTCAAATTTTGGCTACACTTATAGTTGCTTAATTTCCACAAAAGCTTGATACTGACAACTTTCTTTTCAAAATACACCTCTCAAATACTTTCTGTGTCCATAGGTCAGACCATGTCACTCCTTTCTCCTAAGCTCTTGCTTGATTTCAGTGTCCTGTGTTTTAGCTTAAACTCTTGGGTGAAATTAGGAGGTGTTGAATTTTCAGTGTCTGAGTATTACTATTTTTGTATTTAAATATATCTGTAACTCCTCTTGAACCAAACTAAGTTGTTTCTAAGAGTCCCGTTAAATTCTTTCTCCGCTCTGTGCAGTGCTTTCTAGGCACCCTGTTAGGCAAAGGACACTCTCCTGGTATAGACATACCAGGCTCCATTCACTCTTTATTCTCTACCCTCTTAAAATTACACCTATATTTCATCCCCACGAGTAGACAGACTAACCTGAATTAGGAAACCATGGGGTTTGCTTTGCTTGCTGTCCTGGCCGCTTGGTTTGTTAAACCTCCTTTTTGTCTGCTTTAGCTAATGAATGTCTTTGTCTTGATATTTTAAGCACTGATGACATGTGCAAAATAGAAGAAAACACATATTACTGAAGTAAACCTTTGGTTACCATAGGGAAAAGTGGCCCTAGGATTAAGGGAGTAGAAAAGTGTCTGAAAACTATTTCCCATCTCATTTTGCACCAAGCAATGCTCGGTCAGACTGAAAGATCTGCCCCACAGCATCTCCATTCAGAATGATTGATAGTCGTGGTGGTGGTGTGCTTGGTGAGGAATTCAGAATCTTGCAGCATCTTTACTAACATGTCATGGGTTGTTATCTTAAAATTGAATAGCAGTATTTTAAATGTTTTTATTTATTAGTAGGCAGTTAAGGTTTGTTTTCACGCTCAATTAAAGAGCTGCTGTTTTGGAACTACAGCAATGAGAAAAAGTTGTGTGAGCAAAGCAGAAGCAAAGCCACAGATGCTATAAAAATAACCGTGTGTGGAGGAAATTAATATTAGAACTACACATCTCAAATGTAGATGCATGATGATATAGAGACAATTTAAAAGAATGTAATGCTTAGTTTAATGATTTATGAGACAATCAAATTCTAAGGAACAAATGTATGAAAATAGTTCAGCACATCAGCCTAAAAATATTGCAGTACAAAAGTAAAAGACAATGCACCTCAGCATTCTGTGCAGATTAGCTATGATTGTTAGGCCAGCCATGAAGAGAAAATATTTTAAGAGCAGTTCAATGAGTTTAATAGATACGTATAGATTTAAAGCATTTCTTGGAAAGATACATGATGAAATAGACTGCAGGGGTTTTTTTTTGTTTTAAATCTGTTTTAACTAAAAAATGCTTTCCCAAAGCTCTGCTATTTAGTTTAATTAAAAATACAAATCCTGGTTTTCATGGTATGTGAGGGAGAATTATTGTTTTATATTACAGTAATATGTTGCAATTATTATTGAAAACCTTATGTAATTTTTAGATTCAGGAGTAAATCATGGTTATCATGCAATAATTGAAAAATTGGTGATCACTTTTTTCCTGAAAGTAGCTTGAAGGGCATACTTAAAAAACATGTTTTATTTTAAAAATACTTTGCATCTGAACTGCTGAGGCCAATTTTTTGTTACATTTTATGTATAATTATGTGTATCTGTAGAAAAGCCTTAAAAAGTTACCCTTTGTTTAATCTCACATGTAGCCCCTGTTTCATACTCGGCTGTTTAATAAAGGGTCAGATTTTATTTATGTGGTTAAATTGAACATAAATATAGACATTTCACACGATGTACCATGTAAATGTAAGCCTTTGTAGTTACAAGTTTTTGTAGCTGGAGAATTGTTTTAAAAGGCATGTAATTTATTAGCTATCAGTAGCTGCTTTATTGCCTTGCCGCGCTGCAGTAATAAATAAAAGAAAGTGAGCTGATTTTACAAATGGCACACAAGGTGCACATTTTGTGAAAAAAGTCTTTTTTTAAAGAATTGGCATTAAATCCTTTTTTTGTGATGACAAAGAGGCTAAGAGTGCAAACTGTATTTTCTGTTTATCGAAAACAGAGTCTCTTTTTCTCGAGGGCATTTTTTCCTATGATCATCAAGGGATTTCAAAAGCAATAAAGTGTGGAATCATTGTTCGACTTGAACAGTATTAAAACTTAGGTTTTAATTTCAGTGAAGTAATAAGATTTGAACCTGTCTCACATTACAGCACTGTAAGGCATTTAGCAATTGTATTTTAAAGGAGGTTTTTAAAATGCAGCTCACTTGTAAGCTAACTGTCTGTCTCGTAATTAATAGTTTCTCTTCAGCAGAGGCTGTTGTGAATCATACTAAGAAATCTCAGTTTTGTTAATAACAAATTATGATAATTGTAAGGATGTTAATTCCTAATTAGTTTAAACCTACAATCTTTTTTGACCTTTTCTGAGATTGATTTTCAAATGAAGACAAAAAAGTAGAGATTGAGGGTTTCAGCATGATTTTCACCCTAGAATTAAAAAGAAATTATCTACATTTATCTGTAAATTTCAAGAAACTTCATTCCTTGGTTAAGGGTGTACGTCAGCTTCCTGCTAAGAACTGGTGAAGTGTTTAATCTGTAACCATACTTTATATCATTAATGCAATTCCTTTTTCAAAATTGTATGTTGAAGATAATTCTGCAGAGTGCTTCTCCTTTCCGTACCGACACGGTGAACTCCAGGATACTGGAACCTACTGTGCACATTTTTGCACAGATATTCTCGAGGTTCAAAATATAAATATTTCTTCAGGTTGGTTGATAAAATGTTGGCTGATGAGAGAATAGCAATCACTGTACATTGCAGCTGGAAATGAGCATGTGTGATTTTGGAGGAGGGAAAGTTTATACACAGGTGCGTGTTCGAAACAGCCATCAGTGTTTAACAGTGGAGTGGTGAGCTATGACCTTCCGTGATGATTTTGAACGGTAACTGCCTCCATTAGCCATAAGGTTTGTTTCTTTATTTTAGTAGATGGCCTAGACTGTAAATATTAGAGGATCTAAAATAAATCAACATATTATCCTAAGGATACAAAACGTAAGAGCTATTTGTGGTTAGGAACCTTTGACAGATAGTTTGGATGAGGCAGATGATTGCCCGCCTCTCGTATCTGGCTTCCATTGCTGTGCCTGCAGGCAGTTTAGTGTTATAGTTGTATATTGATGTCAGGGTTACTACTGAGTGGCTAGCAATGACAGATGTCTATAATTACAGGCGATGCTTCCAGTATTTCAGAAGAGCCAGCCTATGTTGAACAATTACCTTATTTCTGGCTTGCCAAAGAGGGTTGTTCAAATAGCTAGTATTAGCTGTGGTGGCTGTAACACCTCTCCTTATGCCGTGGGATAAATGTGCAAAAGCACTCTCAGGTACAACCCCAGTGCAAAACCTTTTTAAAATATGTGATATCGCTAAATTTTGTATGCTTAAGGCTTGATCCTGAGAGATGTGGAACACCTGCAGCTATGTTAGTCAGTACAAAGACATAGTTTTTGATACAGAAATTTTAGAACTATAATAAGTAGCTATGTTTTTTATTACTTGGTTTTAAGTGCCAAACTAATGTTGATGCTTTAGCATTGAGGTTTATTGCATATAAGCACGCTGAGTGGGCCACTCATTTAGATACAATTAAGCAACTCAATAAAATTAAACTGGACGCTTTTAATAGTTACAGGGGCAAGTAAGAGTGTTGATTACTGCTACTGAAGTACCTATAATACTTTATCTTTTGGAGTTTTCTGACTGGCACAAATCTACTCTTGTAATCTGTACAGTATCGGTTTATTTCAATCATCAGAGGACTTTAAAAGCAGCATTTTGGCTTCTTGTTAAGCAAATATCTGACTGCATATATGGTTTGAATCTCTGCAGTGCAGTGTATAGCTCTGATGGAAAGTGCAGCCCAGAACTGTGCTTCGAAAACTGAAAATCTTCTGGATGACGTTCAAAAAGTAATAGCTGTTAATAGTATTTCTCAGTTTTCACTATAATATTTGTGCTTTAAGCCCTGGAGGGGAACAAAAGAGACAGAGGAATTAAAAATCTCTAACAGTGCTTTACAAAAATGAAAGTCTAAACAAGACTTTTAAAGCTAAGCACCTTTTTGACAATTGGGTAACTGAAGACGTAGCAGATAAACCAATTTCTTTTTTTTTTTTCTTCTTCTTCCCAAAGAATGCTTCTCATGCCGCATCAGTAGTACAGCAGTTCGTTCATAGTAGGTCCCCCATAGTAAGTTTACCAGAATCGTAAATCTTTCTTTCAGGATTTTCAGAACACAGGAATTAAGAAAGGAAGAAAGAAAGAAATAAGTAAATAAAAGCTGAAAGTCAATGAAATAGAGATCAATTTCCATTTAAGAACAGGTTTATTGCCAGCATCGCGTGGGCACTCTATGGAGCAAGAGGTGGGGAGTTCACCACTCCCACCCCCCAGACTCTTGTGAATTCTCTTGCTCCGTTGAGCTAGCGGGGAAGGGCCTGGGGAAGAGGGCCTGGAAAACAGCCTTTGTGGGAACTGTTAATACCTCTTACTACCTGGACTTGTGATGACAGAGTATTTCAACAGACTGGGAAGGAAATAACATCCATAACAATGACTTTGAGCCACACAGCAGATTTACCCTTTCCCCTACAACATTAGACTTTGTTGTGATAACAGTACCCTAATTTTTAAATGTTATTTTACAGTAGGTCGTTTTCAATTGAGGATAACTTTATGCAGTATTTTAATTAAGCTAGGTTTATAGGTAAGGCAGTAGATAGTATATCATTTATATAATCAGTGTAGTTCCTCTGTTTGCTTACAAACGCATGTAGCAGTGAATTGGAGAGTGGCCTACTTTTTATGTAGCGCAAAGCCCAACTTAATCTTCAGAGATCCTGTCTGAAACTAACTGAGGCGATTTCTCATGGCCTGTCTTGGAATTTTTTTCATTTAGGGAGCTAACTATTAAAAAACAGATTAGCCCAATCTCTTGATTTAGACTCTGAGTTAAGGGTGTTTTGAGATCTTAGCTTTTTAAGACAGCTAGTCAGGGATGGAGTTTTTATGGGTGACCAAGGTTTTCCTCTGTTACGGAGAGGATAGAAAAGCCAAGGCTTTTTAAGCCCTTGTTTTGGTCAGGAGGTAAAGATGAATGATCTGGCACCCTGATATACTAATTAGGGGATTCAGTTCAGATTTTCAGAAGTTGTCTGTGGGATTTAGAAGCTAGATTTCTGCTGCGTTGTAATGGAGCTTTTAAGTGCTGAAAACGCAAAATACCTGATTTTGACTTAAAAAACAGTGGAAATAACTAAATGTGTCGTGGCACTTGACACCGAGAAAGAAACTCGTGATTAGTGTGGAGTTTTAGTGGGTGATGCAGAGGGGTAGGACGGTCAGCTTCAGAAATTTGCTGTAGTCGCCCCTGCATTGTGTGAATTCCCAAACAGACCGTGGGGAAGGAGGTGCTCTCCTCGACCTGCCACGTGTGCTCCAGCCCATCTACTCCAGGCTGGGATGTAGCAGCTGTCCCCTCTCGGCTTCTGTCAGGTTGGGGTAAATATGGTTAAGGTCTGGTTTTGTCCCCAATGTTCATGACAAAATACTTCAATGTTGCAGTGATAGTTCTCTGCAGCAAGGCCTGGAGAGCTTCAAGGAAGTTATAATATCTTAAGCATTTACGCTGTGCCTACGGGTAATAACTTTACTATAATTTTCTGAAGATTCATTATGCAAAATCTTAATTCATTATAATAGCCCTTATGAAACATATAGAAACCAACATTTTCTTGTGTTTTCTTATTTGCACAGTGTGAGAGATTCATTGCTCTGTTTTAATTTGTTTCATGGGGTGCGTTTGAGTACATTCCATACAGTGCTGTTATTGAATTTCTGTGACTGTCATTATATAGCCATACAACCTTTAGGAACTCATATTCTGAGCTTCCCAGTTCTGTAATATGCTTCACATTTAAGAATTGACATAATTAGCTTCTTCAGAGTTATAATGATAGTACCAAAAAGAGAAGACCTCAAAAGACAAAGCAAAGTTAAACATATCTAGGGCCAAAGAGTAGAGAAGTCAGGGAAATAAAGTTTTAGTGTCATTACTGTATTATTTCTCTGTTTTCTTGGACCATATTTACATACAAGTGCTTTGCTTTATAAAACATTTCTTCCACAATTTTATTTTCTCATCCTTTTGAAACGCAGCAGGTACAGTTCAAGTAGTTGGGAAGTATACAGTTACGTAATTTGAACACTGATAAATCTGCTAGATCATAAAAAATTCCCTGGCAACCAGAGCTTGTGAACCTGCTGTCTTCCTTAAACATCCTGATTCCACTGAGGTGGTTTTAATGGTACAAACAGGGCAAAAGAAAAGGATCTCTGGATCCCTTGCCTTCACGGGGAGCAATGCCTTCCATTGCTTTAATATGTTTGAAATTGTTATTTTGAAGGTGTTTTGCTGGTCTCTTCTTTCTCTTTGCTGTCGGGACCATTGCTGTCACCTTTGAATATAGCAATGCCACACGGGTATTGGTGGCAATGGTGGTATCAGCCCGAGCTTGCTTTAAGGACCTCGAGGACGTACTTGTACCTGTGAAGCTCATCGAACATTGCAGCCTAATGTTATCACTTCTGCGGATTTTTCACTTACGTTCGTAACTGTTGTAAGCATGAGATGGTGATGGTGGGATATTTTACTGTTAAGCTTACATTTTTGGCAATGTCATGGCGTGATCGTGTAGCGTTGCGTGTTGATGCAGGATTTGTTTAGGAAGTTATAAATCCTGCAGTTGTAAGGATTTGGGAATGATTGTGTAAAGGTTTTCCAGAAGTCTTAAAGTGGTTGTTTCCTACTGAAAGTTAATTATCCTGCTCCTCATGTGAAGCATCTGGAGGGAACTAAAAACATAAGCCTTGGGTTTTTTTTTCATGCTGGAAGAAGGAAGGGGAGGTCTCAAAGGGAGGAAGCCCAGCGGGTGTGTGGCTGTGAGGTCCCCCAGGCACACACCCCCCCCCCCTGGCCCTGTGCTGCCTTTACCTTCATGGCTCCGTGATGGGAGCCAAGCTGAAGATGAGATCACTTCCACATGCAATTCCACATCCTTTTATGACCTCTTTCAACAGTATTTTTCTCTGCCTTTTGAATATGTAGCACGCTCTTTGTTGTTGAAGTGTTTTTTATTATTATACGTCCAAAATGCTTTATCATTAATTTTTTATAGTGCTTAAAAGTCTAAGGGTGTTTCATTGTTGTGGTTGGGGGTTGTTTGCTCTTCTGTTTTTACATGCTAAGAGCGTGTGTTGGTTTTGAAAATGATTTTGAAGAAGGTGTTTAAAATATCACATTTATTTTCGCTTACAATTTGTCACATTACGGACCCGGTAGTAGTTCTTATTACAAGCACTGTATTCATGCTGACTTGAAATGACCCTGTCACATGTGAAAACAAATCAGATTGTTGCTGTTAATGAGCTTTTCAATTTACTATTCAGTGGATCAGATAAGTGGATTTAAGAGGTAATGATCCTGCTTAGCACTCAAGCTTGGCTGTCAGATCCTAGTAGTTGTGGGAAATCCCCAGGGACAAAAGCGTTGACACAGTTCTTGATGGGATAATGGGAATCAAAGCTAATGGATGATAAAAGGAGTAGTAAGAGTTACAAGGATAATTGTGGATTAAAGCACTGCTCTTTGTCAACACTGACTGCTGTTTTAGTATTTTATTTGTTAAACTCTGATGTGCGGAGAGCCTAGTTTGACAACAGAGCACAATGCTACGCGCTCACACTCCCTTTCTCCCACTGGTTTCCCGTGGCAGAAAGGAAAGATCTTAACATAAATGTGTTTGCTGATATGTTTACATTCCTCGCTATCTCTTTTTCTCTTTTCCTCATATCTAATACAGAAATTCTTAAACTTTGATAAAATTGCAGCTGCTATAGCATTTCAGCAGTGCACTATTTAGAGAGGGTTTTTTTTAAATTAGAAGATATTCTTTTTATATTTGAATATATTGTTGCTATGTTTAATTACTGTCAGTAACTTCACATTTACAGTCTGAACATAATATTTTGCAACGTTTGAAGGATTGTATTGTGTATTACAAATTTCTTCATATTTTGATTGTCCTTTCACTACTGATTTTGTCCTAATAAATTACATTCATACAATTATTAAAGGGTAAGTTAGCTTACAAGTTAAGTTATCCTTGATCTTGGTGCCATTTCTGGTTAGAGCTGCAAGTTTATTTCCTCATGCTTTTATTATGCTTGGATTTAAAACTAAAGTCTTTGGGACATGAAAATACAATTTTTATTACGTTATTTATCATTTGTATTATTGTTATTATTGACTTCCTCAGAGGTAGAATACTGCTGGTTTGGTTTTTAAGTAAAGTCGTGGGATTACATCACTAGCAGAAAGGAAGCCGGTACGGGCAAGTTTAGGTACAGTAGCAGAAGTATTGAGTTCGCTAAAGTCCATTGGTGTTTATGTGGAATATGTAATGTCAGCGAACAAAATTGACAGCTAGATGGCACCAGGCTTTCACCGCTGGGTAACCGGGGCTGCATGTGCTCTGCTTGGAGCTCTCATTTCAGACCTTAGTGACACTTGACTTGATCACATCATATGGAAGAATTACATATAACCCATAATACTTGTTTTAGTGTCACTAAAGGTTAAAATGACTGAAATGAAATGTACTGACTGGTAGATCTGCGTTTAGCCCAGTCGTAAGCAAATAGCAGAGTTACTTGAGCTCAGGGTAAAGTGAGTTGGCAGAGGATTGTAAAGAAATTTTGCAGTACACGTCTCCCGTCTGAAGTTGATTTAACACAACTAAACGTTTTTATCCAAACTAAATGGTAGGCTACTAAAACTACCAGAAAATTTTATGAAGATTACACAGTAGGGAAAAGACATACTTGATGTGTCCTGTGCGTTTGTTACTGCATCATAACAGCAGTTTGATCCGATAGGTAGGGTGCCGGGAAAACTTGACTGGTAGTGTATGTCTTGGATCTGAAATAAAGGGGGAAAGTATACAACTACAAGTTACTTGGTTGCCAAAGCCTTTGTTCCCCCTTCGAGAGCACAAAAATGAATGTCTGAAGAGTACCTAGTTTACCAGATTTTATGTCTGGCAGTGCAAGAACTTGCAAATGCAAGCTAAAGGACAGTGTTGAACCACATCCTGCTGTCCTCAGAAGAATGTTTTCTCCATTCCTTTGCAATTTTTTATGATAAAACAGTTTTTTTGAATAGAGACTGTGTTGTTCTGTGAACAACAAAGTGAGTTTAATGTGGAAAATTTACATCTCCTTTGTGGGAAGAAATGTATGCAAGCCTATCAGTCCCAAATTCACAAAATACTATCGGAGAGTGTATAAGACATCGCTTACAAATGCCTCAGCTAGGTTGATGGACAGGCATTTCTGCCTGTACTTTTCTCATGCAAAACCAAAATAGAGAAGGTTTTAGAATAAATGAAAATGTTGGTACTTGTAAATGTCTGTAATGTGTTACTGTTGAAATGTTTATTTCCAGGTGTATGCCCGAATGTCAGAAGTCTTAGGAATAACAGACGACAACCATGTTCTGGAAACATTTATGACAAAAATGTGAGTTTGTGCTTGGGTTCTATTCTGTATGTATTTTGTTTTGTCTTTAATGCTTACATAAAATCCGAGTTTTATTTTGTTGTTAAGTTTGCTCTTAGCTAGAAAAATGTCTTCCATAAATTTTAAATATTTGAAGTAAAGGATAACCATTTTCAGAAGCACCTGTATCTTATTTTCTGAAGGTACTGCAGGCCCCTAAACAAACACTTGCAGGTAGGTATGTCCTCCACAGTGCCTGCATTGCCCCTGGAAATGGCTTATGGGAGAGCAGAGCTGAGATTTCATAGACTCTTGTTCAGTGACAGCCTGGCGTAAGCAGTTCCCACCCTTCCCCACTTCCCATTCCTGGCACCCTCAGATGTCAGTGGAATTGCCTGTAAAGCTTCATGGTAATGAAGTTCAGTGCGGAACTGACCAAGTTAAACTAATCTTCCTTTGTTTTGGGGAGGCTCTTTTGGATTGCTTTTTGGCAAGATCTGGCAAAAATTCGCTCTTAAAAATACAGATTCACAGAGGAGGATTTTAAGGCCTCATACTGACAGAGACAAGGGGTATTATTATCTGCTGTCTTCTCATCTCTGGCATTTGGCAGAATAAGATGGTGTGTTATTCTGGCAGATAAGCGTTGCAATACTTTCTCTTAAGAATAATCCTAGAAAATTACTCTGGAGAAGCTACCTTTTTCTCATGCTTCTGCTGCAGCCGCTTTCCTTGGGTGCCAGCAAAACTACCAGGATTTTGTCTTTTATTACTTATGTCCTTCATGAGATTTGATAGCTTCTCCTGACTGAAAAAGAGTTTCATCTCAAATCAGTTTTGCTCTTAAAGCAAAACAAAATGGTCCCTCTGAAAAATTGTGAATATCCACTAAAAAAATCTGGGAGTCCCCAGGAGACAATGAGTTCTGTGTGTGCCTGGAGAAAGAGAAACAAGTACCTTCCCTCTTTATTCTACAGTGAGGAAGATTCTGCATCCTGACATTTACTTCATGTCCTCTAAATCTGACTTATAAGACCTGTAAATACTTTCAGTAGACTTTGACCTACTAGAGGAACATCTCTACTGATGCTGCCAGGTTAGCCGTGACCTGTTCGGACAGTATTAAACATGGCTTGTCTTTTGTTACCATGACTACCAACCTTGAGAAATAGTAGCAATTAAGACAAGGTCATTTTCTAATATGACTTAACTTTTCTGTGAAAAACAAGGCATAAATGCTTTGCTTCCATGAAACCAGAAGCCGAGTGTTATATCTTGCCTTAGGATAACAGTAGTAGCCATCAAACCTTGATATTTATCTGGAGTATGCTTTGAAGACAGGAACATGGAGGGTGATGAATGGAAAAATATTGATGGATACTTATTGTAGAGTTTCTGGAAGCAGTCCATGTCATGGTACTAGACAGCTAGGCTTCATTTTCTTGTTTCAAACTACAGTGAAACTTGAACCACTGAGGAAAAAGGGGGGAAAGGGGACTGTTGTTTGAAGACCAGATGCATCAGTTTGCTTCTCTTTTTCTACTTGTTGCTGCCATTGAGATGAAATCTCTGCTGCCTTTGCCAACTGAGGAAATAACAGTATATCATTTAACAAGTTGTATGATAAGTACTACATGTGTTTAGGTTGGATAGGGCTGTATTTGCACAAGTATTGTAAATTAAGAAAAAAACATAGGGTTTTAATGTTACATGGAAGATTTTAAAAGAAAACTAGGTACGTAAAAAGCAAAAATCATTGCTGCTTTTTAGGTTACATGCTCTATATTTTCTCTTTCCTCATGGCTTACTGTATTTTCCTAAAAACATGAATTGTTCATTGATTAGATTGAAGATCAATTTCATTTTACAGAATGGATATTACAGCTTGAAATGGACAATTCAGTCAGTAGCTTTATAAGAGTTAGCTCTGAAACCACTGTGTAAACACATTCATGTTTATGTCAATTAAAATAAACGAGCTTCTCCCCAGTGATAGCATGCCAATTGGAAAATCTGGGTGTGAAACCATAACATACTGATATATAATCCAAAAACTAGGGTCTGATGGGGCAATCCAGTCTGGCAGCATTTCTGGTGCTCTGTTAACTGAGAATAATTGTAGCACATTTGTAACAGCAGTGGGCAGGATACATGACTGTGAGACCATTCACCTTTTTCTCCTGTGGATGTAGTCGGTATTTTTAACCACACTGTTATTTTAGAAAGCCACTAGTCTACTGTTCTATCTTACCCTACAGATCAATTTTTTTCTTTAAGTAGGTGAAATTTGTCATATATTATTCCTTAACATTAGGTTAAAAGGAAACGCTAGGGAATTTTTAGTGTGCACTTTCTTGTTAAAGTGGTGGTATTCTCATAGAGTAACTGTACAACAGTGTTTGAGACTGTATAGTTTCTGTTTTGTTAATGCTGAGTATTATGTGAAATAGAGGAGTTATGCTTGAAAGAATGTTGTTGCCTGGCTAATGGCAACCAGTCTTTCAAATCAGAAAGTGCTGGAGGAAGTACCTTATTGTAATCTGCCATTAGCACTGTGGGATGATCAAAAGACAATGTCAGGTTTTTTCCTTCCACTTTGCCATTAAAGAATCCAATGAAGGATGCATGCAGGAAGCATTTTATACTTGGTGTGAAGAGTAAACATAGTAATTGAATTTATGGTAGTCAAACAAGTTGTAGTCTACCAGGACATACTAATTTTTCTTTTTTGTTCCGCTGTTAGAGACTTAACCTCTTTTTGTGATAACTTACTGGTTAACACACGGAGTTTGTAGTTTCCTGAAGTCCGATCTGAGCTCAGTCATGTTTAGATGGATAAATGGCGTTTTTCTTTGATTTCTTGAGATTTTGAACACATTTTGTATTGAGCTGGTTTTTTCCCAATCTCTCTGTTTTCAGTAGTTCACTTTTGTGTATGTAGCTTTAATCTGTTCTTTTGAATTCATTAGTAGCAGCTTTGCAGGGAAGGATTGGTGATCAAACTCAGTGAGTTCTTTCATTAGCAGAAAACAATTTGAAATACTTATGTCATAGCTACTAGTAGCTGCAGTAGCCATTGTTCAGTTTATGGATTAAAGGCTGTATGAAATAGATATTCTTCAAAGTACAGAAATATTTTGAGATTTGTCAATGTAATAGGTGTCCTTTAGACCTTCTGACTGTAGTTTAAAGTACTACTGTCACATCAGGTCCTAGACCTTTTATCACCTTTTCATTGGAAGTTAATGAATGTGCCTTTTACGGAATTCCTGTTAAACCATTTCTGAAGGGATGGAGTTTTACGTAGTCAGAGTATCCATTAATGGCTGTATTTTCATCACAACCTTACCAGAAATTTTATAGGATAGTTCTTTTAGCATGCACTGTCTTTGCTTGCTTTGACCATCACCTTATAGGGTATATGTGTGAAAGGGGAAAGGCCAACTGAAAAAATACCTGATCTCAAATGAAATTTTTCTAATATGCAAGGCATCTTAAGTCTTCTCAGCTGTGTTCAGCATCGTAGCAACAGTAGAGTAGGTTCAAGGAGGGATAAGCTGGGAGGAGTTATGAGAGTGTGAAGACAGGCAAGAGGGAGCAATGGGATTTTGAAGGAGCTACTAGGGTTGCAGCGGATAACAGGATTCTGGAGAAGGACTATGACTTAAGGTCCCAGCCTGTCTCCTTAGACTTTCTTCTTCTTCTTAGCCTGTTGCCCTGAGGTACTGTTTGTCAAAGGCACAGGCTATTCCTCCACCTCTATGGAATTCTCTATCCTTGTTGCTCCTACTGCCTCCCAAAATAGCCCTGTCACGTGTTCTTATGCCTCTTGGCCTACTGGAAAGTGGATCAAGGCCAGGACTCTTAAGGCAAGGAATGAGGCACTGTACCCAAAACCAATAGCAGTCCTCTCCTTCCACTGGTCATCCCTTTGAGCAGTAGCTACCTACCTGCCTTGATCCTTCCCCGTATAGGTAAGAGGCGAGAAGTATTTAGACTGGAGTAGTTCTAGTTCCATCCGCTCCTTGAGCCTGTCCTGGGCATTTGGCCAAAAGTGTCTTGTATTTATTTTTGCTGCAAGCACCTTTTCTTTTCTTCACTTATTCTTTGTGAGCCTTTTCTGGTTCCTTTCAATATTTGTCCAAATGTGTAGTATTTTTGGTCATGATAAAATAGCTGAAACATGAATGAAAGATGCATATCCAAACATTGCTGTTGGATGTGTTTTGCCTTTTTTTTTTTTTCCTGCTGTAATGATTTCACTATGGTGGATGCACATATACATACATATAAATAGAGAGATTTTCCATGGGACAATGTTTAAGTAATACATGAGTATAAGAAGTCTGGATCTCTGAGTATTTTTCTGAACACTCGTACTGGTATGACTCCATGAATCATAGCAAACTAAAACTTGGCACTTTTATTCACGACAGAATGTGCATTTTTGTAACTATTCACCTTTGTCCAGCTCTAATGAAAAGTATATATCCAATCACTTTGAGCCGCAGAGAGCTTTCATTGTAGATGATGATAATCTACAAGAAATAATTAAAACATGACTGTACAGCGCTTTCTTGCCAACAAATTGCTATCTTCGTTATTACTGAGACTTAAGTACCACATAAGGAAGAGATTTTCAAAGTCTTTTTAGGGGATTTGCATGCCTGTTTTTCTTGCACTTTAATGGAAATTGGATAGCAGACACCTTAAGCAACTTTGAAAGTTTTGTTTAAAATGTATGGTGTTTTTTTTTACCTTTATGATTTTTATAATGCAAGTATATTTGTAATATCCTTAACTTCAGACCAAGACTATTCCTAAATTTACATGGTACCCAAACTTACTGATTTGCAGCAGTTGTCATCTCTTCTGGCTGGTAGCAACTTACCTTTTGCAACTGCTTCTTTGTCATATTACCAAATCTCCTGTGCATGTGAGGTACAGTAACCTATGCCTGTGCAGGTAGTATAGCATTCCTGGGATTCCTCAGCTTTACTGTGATAACATAGCTGCCCATTACATTTCAGAGAAGGGGTTCAAGGCCTCCTGGAAAGAGTATGGATGAATTCTTTGGGCACTTACAAATGGCCTGTAAGCAATATTTGAGCACCTTGGCATGCAATGGTAAATGGAGAAGGTACCCACCATCCATGTGACCAAATGGATTTTCTCTCTTTGTACAGTATATACTCACTCTTCAGCACTCCATTTTCTGTGCTGACTACGCTTTGCTTTTGCGTTTCTACCTTGCATCCCTCATTCTGTCTCCTAATATTTTTGTTTTTAAATTGCACCACATGTTTTTCAGCTCTCTCTTGTAAGCTGGGCATTCCACTCCTGTGCTCCAGCAGTATCATCTCCCATCCACTACTGCCATAAGAACTACTACATCTTGTATGAAGGGTTGTCCTTTGTTGTGCACCAGACACAACTTTTAAGAGCAGTGATACAGTCCATGTGTCTGAAAAGGTCTTTCTCCAAATCTTAAACTGAGGACAGGAAATTAAGGACAGTAGAATGGGTTTTTTGGGGGGAAAAAAGTAATGAAATGGATTTAAGAACCTAGAAGAGGCTATCTTTGCCTTGATTCTTTCCCTGACCAAATATCATAATGAATGATAACGTGCAAAGATTTTGATTCATCTGTGGATGATACGGTAACCCTTTTCCCAGAGAATTGGAAATCAGAGTATACAGTTGTTATTTACCTGCCCCTTCTAGATTTTAGGTTAAAAATACAAAGCCTCTGAAAAGAATACTTTTATGTCTCACTGTATTAAGGGAAGAGATGTTTGGTGTGCTGATGGAACTGCATTAGTAAGCAGTTGTGGTGACAGACAAAGTCTCATAGCAAGCTGGAGGGTTCAGAGGATGGAAAGCTGGGAAGCTTCTTTGATGCAGCTTTTAGAAGCTAAGGTATTATTCTTGTTTTCTTACTAAAGGCAAACTAAAAGCAAATATTTGAAAGCGTACTGGATTCTTAATGCTGTTTCATTTAAATTTTTTGAATTCTCATAGCTTTTCAGCATGGATCAGTGTTACTGTTGCTCTTCTTGGTTTTGTGTGTGTGTAGTTCAGTATTTTGATAATAGTATTGTTACCAAAACTGGAAATATTCTACCGTTTTTTATTTCCATTTTTTGGTACTGGTCTTTAAAATGTGTTCAGTGCTCATCTACCATAGATGTTTTGGTGAATTTGGCATTGGTGTAGCTTTTGATGAAGCTCTTATTTTCTGTGACTCATCTGAAACTTTGATTGGTTCCTTTGACTCTGTTTCATTTAGTTCATATTTTAAATCAATAAGCCACTTGAGAGAGAAAGAGGCAAGGACACTAGCACTTGGCTTTAAGTGCTGTCTTGCCATGATTTCTCTGAGAGCTGTAAATTTTTCTCCTCTTTCATTCCTCGGCTTCTGTTCCTTACATAGTGGAAAACTGCTTTTTATATTATGAGATTCCTCTCTAGATCTTTACAGATTTTCTCAGATACTTACAATGTTTTGTAGATGTTTCTTAAAATACTACATTTCATGTGTCTTTCATCTTGCCTCATATTGATAAGGCAGAAACAGAAATGGGAATTGCTGCAATTATAATTGAAATTTTTCAGCCTCCGTTCACTCACGAGTACTTTCTAGCTTTTATATTATTACTCCATCTTTCAGCATCCAAATACAACCATGAACTCAAAGAATAGATGTATACAAAAGTACCCTGAACGCTGGATGAAGAGCCTTCCTTATACAGTTTTAATTTTCTCTTCAAGCTGTCACTGTGACCTCTTGTTTTTCTTTAAATGACTTACATCTGGTTACTGAAGGACAAAGATTTTGCTCTTTTGCAAAATAGCCTTTTTATGATTTTGATATTGATGTCAAATCTGGATAGTCCAAATTCATTTTTATTGCTTTGTATGGTATATACTTGTTAAGGATTTAGTGCAACTATAAACATCTCCAGAACTCCCCATAGTAGGGATAAACTGTGAATTATGGACTTGCTAGAATGGGCTATTTCTTTAAGGCAATCTGAACCTCTGTAGCTCTTCATAGAGATTTTATAAAGTAAATCAATGTTTGTTTGTAAATCTAAATTGAGGAATACTGCTTTGGTAATTGCATTGTTATTTGCCTTTTCCTGAGCAAATAATACTAAACAGTTAGATGCTTTAAACTGCATTCTTGAGTTTATAACTTCCTGAAAAAGAGATTTAGTTTATGTGGCGTAGTACATTCCTTAGCCTGTGAATATGTAAAAGCAATAATCAGTGCTGATTTTAAGGCATTTAACTTCTCTTCTTCAAATTCTATATTCCCAAAATTCAAATCCTATTGCCTCACGGTATAAATAGCTGGTACTGATTACACCTCTTACGTCGTAGTCTTTCATCAATAGATCTGGCAGCTTAAAGTCAGAATCTTTATGCATATTCTACAGACAAGGAAACTGAGGCATACAAATCTGAAATTACTTGTTCTTGATCACCTGGCAGTTTGAGATACACCCTAGGAATTTGATACCACAATCAGGAGTAGGTGCAGGGCTTCTGAGCCAGGAAAGCGTGCTGCCTTTTTATTTGAATGGACTGTGTTTCAAAAGGCTGTGATTGCTTGTTTTTATTTCTCCAGATGAATCCAATACCAGAAACTCCGCTGTGAATCTTTCATGCAGCATTATCTCCCTGTCTGGAGGAAGGGGGCATTCGACTTTCTTTTGGGTTTTTGAGCAATTGAGGGTGATGGTAGATGTCCCAGAAGAGTAGGGCGCACAGTACTTGCCTTCAAAAAAGGGAGCTAAGAGGGATAACTTGTTATAGGCTGATCAGCCCAACTTGGATTCTCAAAGGAGTACTAGAAGGAGTTACTAGTAGTCGGTGTATAATTAAATGATTGCATTTGGGCTACTTGGGGGAGGGGGGAGTAATTTCTTCTTGGACTCACTGGCTGGAGTTTACAACAGAAACAGTAAGTATCAGACTTTCGGACTTCAGTGAGATTGTTGACACTGGCCTACATGACATTCCCATAAGAAAGCTAGGAAATAACAGACTACAAGATCAGTGACTCTTAACTTATTGTTGTAACCACTCTTCGTTTGAAAAAAATTATGTTCCTCCACTTTACTGGCTTCAATTTACCCCTTTCACCTGAAGGTTAATGCCACCTCTTCACCTCCTAATAAATCTAGTAGGTGAACGCAACAGATTCCATCCCAAGTCACACAGGGGTCTTTGCACTGACCTGCATGCAGTACAGAAGCTGTAGAGGGTCCTGGCTCTGTGCTCCATGACTCTTGCTTATCCTATTGGAAGGTAGTAGAGCAAGTCATCATCGCCTGGTGTTAGCTGCATGATTTCACTGAAAGGCTAACTATAAGAGTTTGCTGTCAAAAATGGTAAGTTGTTTTATGTGGTGTTCCCCGAGGACTGATAAGAGGTTTAGTGTTATCCTATATCATAATTTATGCATTGGTTCATTAATCAGAGTATGCTTCCTAAATGCCTATGTCTGAGAGGGGTTGCAATTAGGGAAATGCAGTATCCCCTATGTATCTTGACTTTAGTTAAGTGTTTGGTGTAGAGAAGAGGAAAAATAGGGATTAGTACAAGAACTGCAAGGTAGAGTTTCAGTGGGAGTTGCGTATATCAGTAGCTCTGTGAATTGGCCCTTAGTTTTTCTGTGCCCCATTTCTCCTATGGAAGTTTTCCTAGAGAATTTAGAGTGATTTTTTTTTATCTTGTGAAGAATTGGGCAGATAAATACTACAGAAGTTAAGTGGCCAGATATTGTGTTGAAAAGTGAGTAAGATAGATATAAGTAGGGGTGAGCTTCAGATAATTTATTTCATTATGACAGATGATGGATTTTTTTTAAATGAATGTATTTGTTACAATATTACAAAAATGTTTGAATCCCTTGTTCAAGAAAAAGACATGGCATGTTCTTATAGCATTTTCTGTCTCATAAATGGAAAATCGTAAGACGTATCACAGAAAGATGTTCGTAGTATAATGCGCTACTACTCTGAGCTTTTGCACTGCACTTCTCAAAAAGAGGAAAATGTGTTATAAAATCTCACCCTCTTGTTTTGTTTTGTTTATTCTAGTGTTACAAATCTTAAATACCGGGGAAGATGTGAGCCCGTGATTTCAAGAACTCTTCAGTTTCTAAATGACCTTTCTGTTGGATATCCTTTTTACTGTATATGCCATAACATATTATTTGAAAACAATTAGGTAAAAATTAATATGAGACTTTTGTTGTTTAGTATGCTACATTTTTAAACCAATTAGGATATTAATATTTATTCATCTTGGTTTATCTTTTTCTATGTATAGTTTTTAAAAGGTGCGCTCATTTCCACCTACTTATCCACAAAAGAGAAATCGTACAACTAGATGCTTATGGTCATCTGTCCCATTCCTAATCTTGAAGTCAATACCATTGATGAGTTCAACAATATTGAGAACAGGATTGATTCTGTTAGCAGTTGAGAACAGGATTGGTTCTGCTCTGAGGATGAGTTAACTAAGATATGAAGCATGAGTTAGATTTTAAACACAAGCCTCTTCACATGTTTTATCGTTGCCTGATTCTAAGTTCCTCACTGTGTCAGTGTCATCCTTACTACTGATAAAACAGCCATGACTTTACATGTGGATTTTTGTCTGCGTTCAAGTATTTTTGTGAAATTCTTACCGAAATCATGGTTGCTAACTTGCTATCTGTTGCAAACCTATTGTATCTTGTTCTAATATTCAGTTACTTATCGTAAGTTGGAGAAGAATGTCTGCTCTTTGAAGTTTCAGTCAATTGATCAGGAAGAGTTAAAAAAAAGTAGTAGCTGGTTTTGATGTGACACAGTCTTTAAAGGTATACGACAGATAATCAACCACCAGAGCTCATGAAAACATTAAATATTAAAATCCTTCGCTATTTTAAAATAAAAACAACTTTTCAGTAATTTTCTAGAGGAGATTGTTAGACAAGCAGAGGGGAAGGCACCTGGACTATGACAATTGGCATAATTTTATTTCTCCATAGAACTCTAATCGTATAAGAAGAATTTTAATATATTTCCTTGGGTTGAAAGATGAGTGTCGGTTTCCACATTCCATAAGTGAATTTTGTTTAATGAAAATCATACAATGTGTACTTCTATATGTTTACTTGAAATACCATTAGGCAGCTAACTTGATATTTTAAATATGCAGGTGTTTATGTTCTCATGGCATCACAGAAATAGGACTGGAAAGGACCTGAAAGTGAAACATTACTAAGGAATTTGACAAAAACGGAAGGGGAGACATTTATTTCATTAATAAGATTTATGATGAGACTAATGAGCACTCTCCACTTTTATATGATATACTTATTGCTTCAGTAGGTTTCAAAATAACCAAGACATTTAACATGGTGCACCTGACTAAAAGTGCTTGCTTGTTTATGTATATATTCATGTATACTTGCTGAAATAATCAGCCTCGTGTTACCACTAAAGCCAACAAGCATCTAGCATTTCATATTGTCTTCTGGAGGCTTTCAAAGGCATGTATTCACATGGTAGCTCTCAAAAATGAGGGTCAGTATAAACTATTGGTGCAAATAACACTTTTCCAAGGCTGAAATGTCTGGATAGTTTTAGTTTTCGAATTACTCAAATTATATTTGCAATAAATGAGTTTCTGCTCATGAAATAGATCTAATAATATCAGGACCTGGAAAGGATGAAAAAGTAGATATTTAATAACCTAAGTTCTCCTGAAGAGCAGAATTGTGATGAAATTGTGGGGTTTTTTCTTTGCAGAAACTTGTGAACCGTTGCAAGAGCAGTTTCAGACCCCTGTGCGTAATCAGGATGTAAAGCAGCACTGCCTTCATAAATATACATCTTAAACGTCAAGTGAAATGTTTAAAGACTAGTAAAAAGAGAGATTAACTAAAAACATAAGTACCAAAAATTTATTCAATTACTTTTCAATGGAAATACTTCAAACAAAAATTCTGAGAACAGTAGCTTTTCTGCTTAGATGGGTGGGGTTGTACAAAGACGGCTTTGATGCCGGTTCACTTCACCGTGATGTTGTATTAGTTAAGTTTAAAATTGTGTTCCCTGGCAAACCATAAAAGATTTCAAAAGTATTAGACACCCACTTTTGTGCTGGAATTTAATATGCAACTTTTTATTGGAAAATAATCGTCCTTGTCTGGCAAAATCCACCATGCAATATTTCTGTTAGTAGGCATAATGCAATAAAGACAGGGAGGGCTATTTATCACTACAAATTTTGAGGATTTCAGGATTCTTTTTATTATTTTAATATATTTCTTTGGTATTAAATCAGAAAAATGATAAATTACACCTGTCGAGGCTGTTTTTCCTTTTTCCCAGAAAATGATGTACAACCCAATTTCACTGGTCATTTTGGCTTTTAAAGATATGTATTTTTTTCCTATAAAAAACTCTACCAATAGGGTTTTTTTAATAATAATACTGAAGTACTTTTTATTTCAAACATATGAAGTAGTTTATAACTACTTTCTGGCATTGCAAACTTTGGCCTTTTCACATTATATTAGGGTTTTTTTAAAAGGCATTAAGAATAAA
>NW_008825302.1:2017281-2018535 GCF_000699105.1 Pygoscelis adeliae | reverse complement strand
AGTGTATTGTTAAGATGCTGGATCCAGCGGATCAATTTTCAGTATTTGATATAGATTAAATTGTGGCTAGCCTGAAAGGTTAAAATAATAATTTATTTAATTTCAGTACTTGCCTGTACGTCAATCAGCTTCTACACAGTCTTAGAAATTGGTATTTTTCTTTTTTTATGTGTACAATAACCTTTTTCTAAAGGATAATCCAGAATTAAAAGCAAACCATAATTGCAGCAACTGTACTATATAACAGGGAAAAAAAGAAGAAAAAACATAAGACAGTATTAACAACAAAGGCAACAAATGATTGGAGCTGGTGTCATGGTTTACATTACTTCCACAATTATTCCAGGTTTGCATATTTCGAAATATATTAGCCCAATTTGATTTCAAAGCTCAGTTATTTGAATTATAAATCATTATGTCCCTCCTAGCTGATCAGTTGTGAAATATCTTTGAATTCATTTACATAATGGAATATGTTAGTCATTCCTTTATGTCTTTGAAGCCATAGTGCTCCCTCATGCATGTTTAGTTCTTTCTAATAATTAACTTTTCCACCGTATATTTTTGTAGCAAAATAACTACAGTTTCATTGTTATTTTGTACAATAACTTGGGGTAAAATATTTATAGTCTCTCAAAAATTCTTTATCAATAGCTTTGTTAGCCTTACAATGTTATGAAAGGCTCTCCCTCGTAACGGGGGTGGGGGGCAAAAAAAACCCAACTACGTAGCTTTGCAATATAAAACCAGGTAATGCTATGTCAAATGTTATCAACTGACAAAGGAGCGTCATCTTAAAACTAGATTGGGAGATTTTCCAATAGCAGCTATAAAACCTATTCTTACACTTTTAACTGTTTAAAAATAATTTAATCCATTTAAAATGAAAAGGGAAATTGTTTATTCCCATAAAAGTAATCAAACTCCAGTCAATTATGTGCAGGAATGGCGGAGTGAAGCAAGCACTCAGACAAAAAAAAAAAAGAAAATAGTAACAATAAGTGTTATGGGTATTTGTTTGTAAAATCTTCTGTGTTTGTACATGACTGTAGGCACTACTGTACAGTGTAAATTATGCAGTCATACTGATTATTTCTTAAAGAACTTCATCAATGCCAGAGATCAACAGTGTTCAGTAAACTAATGAGTCCTGTTTTTATAATATTCATTGTAGAAAGTACAAGCCCATAAGTCACTTCATTCATTTGATGCCTTCAATGCTTATGAATGTTTCTGGGTTTTGAATTTTTCTGT
>NW_008825302.1:2012137-2017263 GCF_000699105.1 Pygoscelis adeliae | reverse complement strand
GTATTAGTATACCTGGATATCACAAGGCCTTTTATATCCCCATTTTACAGATAAGGAACTGAGACAGTGGAATTTAACTGACTTGCTGAGAGTCATACAGCAATTTTATGTCAAATGAAGGAGAAGCAGAAGTCAGAAAATCCAGGCCATTGCTTTGGCCATTCTCTCGCTCCTTGTTTGCAAACATCCCTCACAGCAGCGGTTACCTCTGTACAAAAGCTCACAAAGATGTCAGTATGGCTTTTACTGGAATACGCAATATTACCTCCTTTGCCCAACCCCAAATGTTTGAATCATCTGAGACAGGGAGTTAGTGTGTCCTCATGCTATTAAAGATGTTCATAATTCACACAGCTAGGAAAGGATTCGAGTTGTGAAACAAGTCTTAACCATCTGAACTTTAAGGACTTCTATAACATAGTTTTTGAAAGCCCAACTTTTGATTTAATATGATTTCTCGTGCTTTTGAAAAGAAACCTTGAGAAAAATACTACATTTCACCAGGTGTAACTGCCTAGTAAGTCATACTAGAATATGTGATCTGTAGAATATATGCAGTCCAGGAAATACGTTGTTTCTGTGTCATTTAGTGTGCATCTCCCTGGGAGCCTTTGTATACAAGCAGGTGCAACAGACTCAAGCTTGTCTTGCTCGACCAGGGCCAGGAGCTTCAGCCCAGGAGTCGCAGGGCTTTGCAGGGGCCTGCATCAAGAGCAGCGCGTGGTGGCTGGGGCCGACGCTGGGCTACTGTAGTTACCTGCCATCAGGACTGTCACTGGCTTGAATTCAGCCAGTTTGCGGAGTGGGAGATTTCAGTTCATGCTTAGCAGTAGTCAGTTAGATTGGCTTTATATTTCATGAAGTTGAAGAAACTGGGATTCCTGTGGAAGTATCCATAGATACATCCAAAATTCCCAGCTGTATCACCTTGTTATGGACTTTGCTCCGGCTCTGAGACTTTGTATGTTCTTAAGAAATTTCCATTCGGTTCTTATACATCTGAAAATACTTTGGTTAAGTGTTTAGCATAGCTCAGTATGTATGACATGCATTTTTATCTGTTGTAACTGGAACAAATTAAATGTGATTTTTGACGGGTCTGGAAGATCACCTCTGTGATTTTGAGGCCATTACTTCAGAGCTGCTTAGGGCTGCTGCCAGTCCCATTGCCAAGTGCCAGTCGTCTTCAACACAGGCAGTTGCAAAACCACTTTTTTTTTTTTTATATGCTGATAACATGGGTCTATCTGGGGAAAAAAAAGCACTATTTATTATCAGAAACTCCCCGTTTAATTATAAAAGTCATTTAGTTCATTCATCTCTTTTGTGACTAGAATATATGCCATGAAAAGTAATTGCTTTAATTAATAATAGATTATGGTCTTTAATGTTCTAAAGAATGTCTCCATGACATATATTTCTAGATGAAGTTCAGGTATTTTTTTAACGTACATTTGTTGTTGTTTCAGTTAGGACTTTTTTCTCGCTAAATATTCCTGAAAGTTTGTGCAACCTGATAATGTAATCATAATGCTGTGAGGCTGATTTTTCCTTAACACCTGCTACTTACAGTCTCCTGAAAAAGCTTGTGAAAATAGAGGCTGTGAAATTCATGCTTCAGAATCACACAGTAAGTTTCCTTACTACATTGAAAAACATCGTGTGTGGTAAATTTTGTAGAACACTTAACTTTTCATACGCTTATGTTTCAACAGAGTAAGCACTTCCCTTTCTTGGGCATCAGCGATAATAACAGCCTCAGTGACCTTAGGTGCCGGACAGTGTTCTACACTGCTCTCACTCGTCTTCTCATGGTAGATTTAGGTAAGGTCCTCCTCCCATGTCCCTGAGACACCTTGCTGTCTTGTGTAATACTATGAACTTTTAAGGTTATTAAACCAATTAAACAGCAGTTTAATTGTAGAGTAAATCTGTTATAGTTGGTATTTAAACCACTGCCTATCAACTTTGGAGATTTATGGCATTAAGCAATAACACTGTATTTGTTTGTTGGTTCCGTTGGAGAAGCAAGCAAGATGAGTTATTTTTTGCACAGAAGCACTTTCTGTATTAAGTATGAGAATTTACAACATTAAGTGCTTGGGTAAGTACTCTTGAGTTTTCAGGTGACATACCGATTATGCCAGAACCTTCCAGCTTCTAGTAGAAGGGTTTTTTTATTTCACGCCTTCATGCAGGTTCTCAATATACAAGACCGTCCAAGTTTTAATAAAAACATTGACAAGAGTTCTGCAGTTCAGCCAGAAACTTAAACATGCACTGGGGTTACCTTTTGAATTGTCCTTTAGAAATCAGGGAGGTTAGACACATGTAAAACCCAGTGCACGCTTTAATAGCTAGATGTGATAAAGGACTTGGTCACTTTGAATCCAGGCACTGCCCTTGGCCACCGGAGTAAAATGCAGAACTCTGCATCATTAGCTCTCCGTTGTCGAAACAGGGAAGGCTGGGCTTGTCAAAATGAACACTGAAACAAATCGTATGTTAAAGAAGCTGATGGTGAAGAATGCAGCACATCTCAAATTGCCTCTGTTCTGATCAGAGGCCCCATGCAGAGTTGTGGGCTTATGTCTGCTGAGGATCAGCCTTACAGACTGCTTTCGTGAGAACGGATGCCTATAGGTGTTCCAAGGGGAGCTGCTGATGAGGGCATTAAAAAAATAAGAAGGCAAGTCTTGTGTGTGCTCGTTTCCAATCCTCATACAAGGACTTAACTAGGCAATGTGTGCAGAAGAGATTGACAGAGTCAGTCATAAGCCAACAGTAGTCATTACTCCCCTTGTTGATAATGGGTGCCTGTACTGTCTACTGCTGAACAGTGCTGAAAGCAGTTAACTTCGAGGCAAGACCAAACCATATGCATCAACTTTTTCTTAAAGAATGGCAACTGTGAGCTGGACCTGCATTTACTTGCAGTTAAACTGCATTCAGTACTGGCTCAGTCGTATAACATAAGCAATAGGTACATTTTCTAATACAAAATGGGTTACACATGCAGTTTCAGTAACTTTTCGGGGGGGGAAGATTCGGTAAAAACAAGATCACAGGTGTTAAAAATTACATCTCAAAGTAGAGCTTGTGTAAATATGTGTCAGACAAAATGCAGGCACATGACTTACGGCTGGCTACATAGCTGACAGAGGTCACTGTGATTCCTCTGGATTAACAGCTCTACAAGATCTGAAATGATTAGGAATATCTGGAAAAAGCATACATCAGTCTTTTAGCTATTGTCCTTTGTGTTCCTGCTGGAATAAATTTGTTTGGGTTTGCACTGACAGAAAAGCACATCTAGAGACACAAACAGGTATAAGTTCCGTTTTAGGATCCAAATTTTAAAAGTAAGGTGTACACAAACTGTCCTTTCTATGTGTTTCTGCAAGCATTAAATGGCAGTATTCTTACCTTGTGAATCAAAAGGTATTTTCAAACTGTGTAAACTGGCATTTTTAGACAAAAAAGCATCAGACAAATTGTCTTCTCTGAGTTTTTTTTTTTTTTCAAATTAAATGAAGAGCTTTATATAAAATCCTTTTATATGAATGATAATTTACGTGGAAACAAAATTAAGATGAATTTTTCTTGGTGGGGGTTGTTTTAGGTAATTGTTTGATGTAGAAATATTTTTGGAGATTAGTTGAATACAGTAAATTCAGAATATTTACATTTTAAACAATGTGCTCTTGGAGTGACTGGCAAAATGTAATTGTAGGAAAGAACAGTAATATATTAATTGGCATTTGCTTCAAAATGTACTTTGGTTTCTGTTGAATTACTTTAACGTCATATGAATATAATTAGACTTTGAATTCCTTATGTGCCCCAGGTTGTGTTTTTAATAATTTTTTTGGCATTTAGAATTGCATCATTTTGTCCAAGATTCTTAGTCCAAGTTCTCTAAAGTAAACTGAATATTTGCGTGAAGTATATAGTAACCAAAACTAATACAAGAACACCAGTAAAAGTTACATTTAAATAAAAGTTTTATTAGGATTGATAACTTTTAATCACTTTTTCTTCTGCACTACCAAAAGGAGTAGTTCTAAGCTGTAGAAAATACCTTCAGGAGCTATTCAGCATGATTTGTCAGTGTCCTGCACTTACAGGTATATGCAGTCATGCTCAGTGCCAAACCTCTCCAAGTGAAGCAGGTTTAAAACACTATTGCTGTAAGTCACACACAGATCTACTAGAACTTACAAGTGAGGCATCTCTTTTCTTTCAAAGGACATAATAAGGGTGTGTATGTGTAGTTTGAATTATAGAAAATGAACAATTTACCATGGTAGGTTTGTTTAGGATAGTTTATTCCTTTCCGTATTAATGTTGTACTGTTCATGGGATGTGAATGTGGCTTGTACAGGAATGCAAAAGAAATGTACAGGTAGTAATTTGTGTTGCTTTTCTAAAAATTACAAATTATTTGATTAATAGGGCAATACTATGTAGGATCCTAATTGTATATTCTTTCTTGACTGCCTACACTGAATTTTAAAACAGAAATAGCACGTAAGATTTCTTCTTATCCCATTTCCAGAACTAGCCAGTTTGTCATTGAAGTGTTGGTCCCAGTCAACATTGGACATTCTGGTAGTTCTTTGGTCTGCTCAACTTTTTAATAAAGTATGCTTGAGATTCTACCTTCAGGAAGGGTTCATCTTGAATTTGGATGTGTATGTGGTATCTTCATGGAGATTGTCTTCTAATGATATGCAGCACTCCAGATGAGAGGGAGTATTACTTTTGCTATGTTGTGGTAATTCAGGTTTCTCCTGAGAACTCTATAAATGGCAACTGAGCCCTGATCCTGCATAGAGCAGTATCCAAATGACTTCTGTTGGTCTGTACGCTGGCATGGGACAATACCAGCATGGGAGTCTTTCTGAGTGATTGGTCTTTATTAATTTTTTTGCTCTGAGGAAAATCTGATAAGCAATTAAAAGGAGAAAAGCGTCAAGATATGCAATGCATATAGAAATAGTTTAGCTTCTAGGAGGGTAAGAGGAAGCTGATGCTGGTCGAGCTAAGAGGTTGGGAGCACAGAAACTAATACTGTATTGGAACTGTCTGAGGAGCTGGAGTTGGCAAAGGAAGGAGATAGACAC
>NW_008825302.1:2010202-2012105 GCF_000699105.1 Pygoscelis adeliae | reverse complement strand
GGAAGAGGACACAAGGGTCCAGAAATTACAAATAAAAAGACTGACGCTGGTTGAAAGGAGCAGAGAGAAGATGACAGAGGAGACAGGCAAAGATGGACAGGACTGGATTTTCCCAAAGTCCCCCAGATCTTATTGCCGCCAGCAGTAGCTTTGAAATCTAGCACAAAGCGTCTCACCTTCTTCGGTTCTGCTGCAGGTGCAGGATGCAAGTCACAGATTTGGTCAGTTACTTTGCTAGTTTAAGAGAGTTCTTGAGCATAGATTGCCATTTGAAGGCTCCGTAACTGTGACTGACCAGTGCAGTAGCAGTAAGTTATTGAAAGTATTTCCTTTGCTTTTAAAAAAAAAATCTGGAAAACTGGGCACAAAAGCCCTGTATTAAAGGGAAGCAGTTCAGGTCACAAAGCAAAGTATTCAGAACTGAGGAAATACCGTAATTGGGATTGCCTCCGCAACTTTCCTTCTCTCTCCTCTCCATTGTAAATATTTACATTGTTATGAGGCAGTTTTAATTGCAGGATCACAATTATTTCTCTTGGAGGATATTTGCCTCTTTCAGCTCAGAAGATGTGTCATCCTGGCTTAGTGAGAAGCTACTGAGTATTTGGGGGTTTTTTTCTGTGTTGTCATCTGGATTTATGTGTTAGTCCATGCTTTGCTTTCTGTTGTGACCATTTTTTCTTCCTGTCCTTTTTTCTTCTTGGCCTTTTCTGTCATTCTTACTGTTGTACTAGGGTGAGTGATTTGGTCTTTGCAGTGTCCCTAGAGATAAGAGGCTGGAATTAGGCCCGTTTTAGAGATGGGTGTATGAAGTGTAGAAACTAAACTGCAAAGCTTACACTAACTTTGCACAACCAATTTGACACACAAAAGACTCCTCCTAACTTCAGTTGCAACTTAGTTTGCCAGACTTTGCCAATGAAGAGCGAGAAGCCCTATAGCAAAGAACTCTTTAAAGAATATAAATTAAATTCCTACTGTGAATTACTCTCAAGGGGAATCTGCATGCGAGAGGCAAGCTACCCTCTTTAAGGGCCTAAAGATAAGTAGCATGAGTACCAATCCTCATGCAAATTGCCATTTCTAAAAAGTTGTTGTTTATAGTTATTGTTCAGTGTCATGACAAAACAAAAACAATCCAGACTTCCACATTGTTTCAACTGCCTAACCAAGACAATCTCTTTTTTCCCTACCCACAACATGTTGTTTCTTTTACTCTAAATTCACACCTTCTGAAACAAATGAGGCAGTAGTGTCACACTAATAACCCCAACACAGTCCAGATTTACTTCCATGACAGCTTCATTCTGTATGCTAAATAGGTAGGAGGTAGAGAAAACAGCATACTATCAAAAAGGTTGTGATTTAAACATCATACTACAAAGTACACATGTGAAAGGATCTAATTTATTGTTGCAGTTTTAAATTTAACATTTTCTAACTGTTGAGTCTTGACTTTCTTGTGTGAATATTCTTCCAGGGTACTAAACAAATGCTCTCAGATGAACAGAGAAAACAGAAATATGAAAAAGAGAAAGATGTGAAATGCAGAGACATGCCAGTCTCAGATACAAGTTGTTTGTGATCAACAATTTGTCTTCCTTGTTTATAGCTCAGTAAAAATACGTCAAACCTCAGGTTTTTCATAGGTCATATGAAAGTTCCCATGATGTCAGTGAGATTTTTCTATAAAGGCCTAAGAGACTGACCCTTCCAAACAACAGCGTGAGTATGATGTGATGCTTTTGCTGTTTTGTTTTGGTTTCTTTTCCTGTAGGTGAAGACGAGGATGAGTTTGAGAATTTCATGCTCCCCCTCACAGTGTCGTTTGAAAGTGTGACTCAGATATTCAACAGTAGTTTTGAACAAGAAGAAGCAAAGGTAGGTTTGTTTAATTATAGGG
>NW_008825302.1:1973550-2010189 GCF_000699105.1 Pygoscelis adeliae | reverse complement strand
TGGGAAAAACTAATAGTGGGGCAAGCATTTAGCAACAAACTTGTCATCTCTTCTGTCTGTCTCTCTTGGCATGTATATACCTGTATACTTATATGTATATTTATACCTGAATACATACATATAATTAGGAATATAGACAGTAGAGATACAAAGGCTACGAATGACTATCCTAAATAAACTTTGTACAAAGATTTTATAAAGGTCTTGGGATTTTTCAGTGCTTTGCAGATCAAGTGACCCCATTTGATCCCCATTCATCCCCATCGAAGGGACGAATTTGTCTTCAGTGGTAGCTTATCTGTTTCATATGTAATATTCCTCTTTGCCATGCAAGTATCCTGTTTGTGTATATTAACATATTTATTTGGGGGTATGAGGAGACATGTTGTAACACACTTGATAAAACATTGCTGCTTTAAAGTATTTTTTCAAACAAGAATTTATTATATAAATCAAGACTTTATTAAATGGCTGGGCATATATGTATAAATAGGAACTGGTCTTGAAGTATTGCACCCTTAAACTGAACAAAGTGATTAGGATAACTGATAGCTAAATAAGGTTTTTATGTGCCTGTGGGAGCCATATTAGGATTGATTTGACAAGTCAGTTCAGCTGTGGCAACAGTCATAATATCTAACACAACATTATGTTTTATTAGTAAAATCCGTAAGTGTAGCAAGCTGTTTGTGTCAAAACAACAGTATATTTTAGGGAAGAAAAAGACTTGCTAGATACAAGCTGCATCATCAGGAATGATAATATATTAGAGCACTATTGCATTAAAGAGATCCCCTTCTACCGTCACTGCATAAATAGTTAACAATGCACATTGGAGTGCTCGTTTCAGCTACAAAGGGCAATTCTGAAGAAACCCTAACAGTAATTTTTAATTTTCTATTTTAAAATATGATGGAAGCTTAAATACTACATCATCATATTTATCCACTTCCTTTCATGAGAAAATAAACAAATATGCTAGAAATATTTAGTAAGTAATTTGTCTGCAGTGCATCTCTGACATTACCAGAAGATGCACAGCTCTCAATAATCACTTGAATTAAGCTAGTATTTTTTTAAAAAATAGTACTTAAGGTTATTTCAACTATTACTTAATTCTAGTTTCCTCATTTGTTGCTCCTTTATGTATTTGACTTTAATAACTTTTCATTTATTAAATAGACACAGTTCATCTATCTCAGATTCATCTCTTATATTTTCAAGTTATAAATCCTAAAAATTAGAACAAAGAGGTCATTTGATAGCATTACCCTTTCTGTAGGAAACCATTTATCTCATGTGAGGATTCAGTTTATTAAAATTATTTTGCCATTGTCCTGTCTGGTTTGCTTGAAACCATCTTAGTAGAGAAATTTTAATGGAGTGCCAGTGATATATTCCTAAACTAGCAAGTTCTTAACGACCCTGGAAAGTGACTGCTTGATTACACTTTAACGGTATTTGCAAATAAAATCACAAGTAATTAAGGGGAAATCTCCAGGCTTTTGAGCAAGTTTGATGCATGATAACTGCCTGATTCAGCTTCATCTAGAGTAATGCTGTGTAGACAAGAGCTACTGAGATCAATAGCAACATAATGATAGTGGCAGAATTAAGTGAGTAACCTGAGAACTGTGTCTTCAAAATGCATGCAGCTGCCACAAGCCAGGGCCACACAGTGCACTCCGTGCTTCCGTCCTAAATGTTCATCAAAAGACGCCCTGCAGGAAAATGGAGTTAGATGCTCTTTATTGCTGATCGTGTCTCTTGCCACATTTATCAGGGAAATTGGATTAGCAGTTGGCAGCTGCAGGTAGACAAGGTTCTGCAGTGATTAAATATGCAGCTTGGCTGCATTTGTTGTGACAGACCTTTAGTAAATTCTACTGTAAGCACCATCTGTCTAATTTGTATAAAGAAAACTTGGTGCTTTAAGCTACTGATAAAGAACTAAATCTGTTGCTTTATCGTAAACAAAACTTTTGCTCTAAATTCTCTTAAAAGTAATTTATTAGGTTAAAGCTATTTTTCTATCATGATGAATAAATAATACATGCAAAAGTGCTTTCAGGTACTTCATTTTGCAAGTACTGAAAACAAAAACAGTTCAGTTCTTCAATAAAATGCTTAGTATTCTGATCCACGGGGAGATGACACTGTTAAAATATCACTATGAAAATGGTCCAGGACTGCCAAATTCATTTAATTTGTGGTTTTTACTAGGACTTTCTAGTGGCTAGGGTTTTTTTAGTTTTTTTAATATTTCTGAAATACGCTATTGAAAAACAGTCACAACAAACAAGGGAGCTCTTTCTTTTTTAAATACATTTGTAATCATTAAATCTGCATACAAAACACATGTTTAGGTTTCTTTTCCAGGGAGATCAAATAAGATGGCTTAAGTAATTATGTGCTTTGCTTTCCTTTTTTTTTTTTGGCTACTTCCTTCTCCACATTTTTATATTAATAGGAAAAATGTCCAGCATTAGAACAGTGGCTAATTTTCTCCTAAGAATTTCAAGGTTTCTCTTGACAATCCAGTTAAGTAATATATCGACTGGGTAGCTGGAATCTCAGTAGCACTTTGTTTATAGTTGTGACATCATCAGATTTGCTAGAAACGCATGAAAAAAAGGATCTGAGGAGAAAGCAGTTAAATAGCAACATGCTATCTTTAGCTGGTTTGTAGAAACTCCATGCTGTTAAATTATTTAAAATCCTTGATTTTCAGCTTGCACACATTAAAAGTTTTCACACTAAGTGCCAAATGTTGCAAACAGCACTTTAACAGAATGATTTTGCTTTGATCCCTGTAGCAGTTCCTGAATAATTTATCACAGGTTATTGCCTTAATTCTGGAGAGGGATAGAGCAATAAAGGCAGATGAAAACACTCCAGTTGAAACACCTTGGGGCCTGCTCATTCCTCTGACACGGCTCTTTTGTTGGAACTATTTAGAGGTTATTAAGACGTGTCTCCAGAATTAAGAGTATGCTGTAAGGATGAAGACAGCCATCTTAATTCTAAAGACAAAGCGCAATGACCCTTCACCTTTTTTTTCCTTTGTTGTTATTATATAGTAGAATTATGAGGGTAATATTATAGCTGCACCCAGTAGTGCCACTATAGTTAAGGGTCTGTCAGACTTTCCATTACAAGCCCTGTTTTGGGGGTGGGTGACGTGAGTAGTCTCGTCTGTTTTAAATTGCATTAGTCAGACACTTGGCACATGTTGGCAAGTCATAGCGTTTTTTTCTGTGAATATTTAAATCTTCAGCTCCTTTCCTTTGAAAAATCCATTGAAAAATCTTCTTCGGGACTTTGAAACAAAATACTTGAATTTATTTTTAAAATTGCCTTGTTTTAATTAATCTTAAGTAAACCTATCGCTGATATTCAGGGAAGAATATTTCAAAACCGAAATTTGAACAAAATTATTTCATTAGCAAGAAAAGCGATGTATAAACCCACATACTACTGACAAGCTCCTCTTGCCACGTTTCTTGTATTTACTGTTCTTCACTTCTCATCTTACTCATTTGCAGTTGCTGGTGGTGTTATTAACTGTCACTTTGCCCCAGAAATGGCTGGTGTTCAGTTGTGAACGAAGCAGTAGCTTCATGTAGTCTTCAGATTACTCTGTTAAGTTTGCAAGGCACTTCAAATCCCACAGGATGACAGACAAAAAGCAGATGTATAAGTGTATAACGTTATTTGTCATTAATAAATGTTGTGCATATAAGTGCTATTTGAAAATTCATAATGATAAAACTAGACTGTCGTGGTGTTTGGGGGGGGCATGTCTTACTAAATGTGACTTAAGCAAGCATGGAATCTAGGGTGATTTTTGCTCCTATTAGAGTTTAAAGATATTTTTACCAGTGACTTAAGTGGATCAGGATTTATCTCAGGATTATGTAGGCTATTATATAGGCAGTTCGGACATTGCCAACTGTAGGCAGTGTTATTTTATAAAGTTGAGTTCTGATGGATAATATGTAAACCACTGAGTTTGCTGGGATTTTACAGGACAAGAATATTATGGTGCCTTGTAGATTGAAGTCATTTATTAAGAATAGTGTGGTTAATGGTATGGGCTTTTTAATAACAATACCTGAATTTAAAGAATAGAAAACCAAGAAATGTAGTTTATGTAGTAGTTGTTCTCCTTTCTTTAGAAGGTCAAATGGTGTCTGAAATTGCCTGGTGTTTGTGTAGGTTCCCAGAAATCTGGGACCACAGTGTAAAGAAAGTTGGACTTCTACTTTTATTAATAGTTTTTAAAGTCTCACAACCAAACTATTTCTTAAATATAGTTGCAAAAGAGTGTTTTCTTACAACCAGTTGTTTTTATAAAGACAGAATAAGCATGTTAGAGGAATATGGGTTTGGCTGGTTGTCGTTTTCTAATCCGTGTTCTAGAGACCACAGTAAGATGGTGAGCTCTTTCTCTCTGAGCGCATCCTCAAACAAAGGCAAGTTCATGTCTTGCCAGGGGCTGTAGCTCCCCTTCTTCCCTGCTCCAGCCTTTCCTTTGTGCAGTCTTGCTTGTCTCCTTTTTTGTGGCTAGAATGGGCAAAAGAAGCAAAATCAATCTGGAAGATTTCCACTTCCATGTATATAGTTTTGCATCTCTGTATCCCTTCAGAAAGAAGTATAAAGTGTTGCTGCTGAGTTCTTCTATTTCTTTACATTTTGGCCACCATGTCTGCTAGACAGTTACTTTCTGTGTGGACGAAACAGCACACAAAGTATGAAAACACAGATGAATATAAAGTTACAATTTTATATTGCATGTTCTCAGTATTGAACACTTCCTCTCTAGTGATTTCAGAGTCCCATTAAAGTTAATGAGAGTTGAGACCTCTCAGCATCTTGCAAGTTCAGGCCATTTCAATGCACAACAGAAAGGAAATGCAAATATTCAAATACTCCTAGCAACCTCACCAGTGTTTTGTAGAGAACTCAATTTATCTTTGGATAAATCTATGTGTGTGCCATCCAAGTCAGTTGGACTAATAGGTCTGTATACAAAAAGTAGAAATTAGCCCTTGTGTAAGATTACATTTAGCAGTTTAACAAGGCATCGGCCATAATTTGCTCTTTATGTGATCAATTAAAATTAATATGTGAATCTTACCTTTTGTATTTCTCACCACTATAAATATTACAGTGTTAGCACCAAGTAGTACATTATTGAAAACTCTGGTTTTAAAGAGAGAACTCCTTACTGGTTTTTTTGCCATGCTTCTATGATTTTTTTTGGTTTTTTACCAGACTCTGCAGTACTCTGGTCTTTTATTATGAAAAAACAAAAAGTACAAACCCCACCTGCCACACATGGATAAAATTTATTAAAACTACTTAATTATCAAAAAAGAATATTTATGTCTAAGTAAATTGAAAAGTTTGTTTATATTGTTAAAATATTTTTCATTCACTACTGCTTCTTATTGATGTCTATTAATTATCCTGAAAACATCCCTTTAGTAGGGGCTAATTATCTGTGCATAAAATCTTGTCTGCATTTGTGCTGGAAGGATTCTGAAGCCACACTTCAGTCATTAAAGGGGAAAAAAAATTCATGTCAGAACTAATGTTAATACAGATAGAGATTTGCATGGTCTTCTGTAAACAAAAAAGTCACTTTTTGAAGAAACCTAACTTGAAAAATTGCTTTTTATAAAGAAAATGAAAAGATATGTTAAAATAACAGTACAATGAGAATCTCAGTGCAACCTTAATTGTAGCTTGTTATGATTATCGGTTAGTCTTACACCTCATTCAAAATATTACAAGCTTAAATTAACGTTTTATTGTTATTGTTACTTTAAATATATTAATACAGGAAGCACTTTTAAACTTTAATACACAGTATTCATATATTACGTTTTAATTTGCATTATTCATTAGGATAGCATATTGAATAATCAAAAGCATTTCCTAAGCATTTTGCTAGTGTTATCACTATAAAACTTGTGGAAATCTTGTTTGTTAAAAGAATCTTTGTGTTTTTTGTAAAAAAAGATTTGAGCGAGACATTTAAACTAATGAATCAAAATCAGATATGTGGTCATTATTGGCTGATTATTACTCCATCTGCTCTGTGCTAACGTGAAAATCAATTACTGTGTCTCTTTCCCACTGACAGCGTATGTTGATCGGGCTGGCAAGGGATCTTCGAGGGATTGCCTTTGCACTAAACACAAAGACCAGCTACACCATGCTGTTTGACTGGATGTATCCTTATTACACTATGACAATACCAGCTCTGTGCACAGAGGGATACCAGGCCCCTTGCATTAGTTTAATAGTATGGCACAGTGGGGAAGAGGAAACAAAGCTAAATGAACTAATGTGTAATCAGCTAAAATTACAGCACAATGGCAACCATGCAGTTAACTGGGAAGGACCACAGAGAGGTCACTTTTTTGTTGTGTCACACTACCAATCTAGAAAACATATCCAAGTGGTTTTCTTCCCTTTATAAAATCCATAATGTTTTCATAAAAAAAAAAAACCCTGTGTCTTTAACTCAAACACAATGTACCTACATTTGGCTTAACATCAAAAGTGCTTAAAAAATACTATACAAGTGCTATCTGGGGAGATTTCTCTCTCTGGTATGAATCATGTCTTTAATTTAGTCAGTTACTTTCTATTTATGTCAACTCTATTAATATCGCAACACCTGCAGTCTTCTTGATCCAAAAGAAAACGGACATCTGAAAACAAAATCAAAATCTTTAGACTGTAGTTTTCTTCAATAAGTAACAATAATGGAACTCTATTTGTTTTAAATATTGTATACATTTTTATGCCAACAAATACAATAATACTCATGGGCATTTTCTTAATACTATAGAGAAATGTTTTGGTTTTTTATAAATACAGTAGCTGTAATTCTCTCTTCAGGCACACAGTCATATTAGTAACAAACTGCTGAAATACATAGTGAAGTAACTATGAAAATATTTGGTTTATAATTTACAAAGATCTTACAAAGCTATGAAAGTTAATTAGGTATTTGTTTATGTTATGGACAGAATAAACAACATTCAAGTACAGTTACATGCTTTACTAGAAATCAAGCTTTTAAAAATATTTTTATTTTAAGTAAATAATGAAAACCTACTGCTCACTAATAATCTTCCTGGTTAAGAAAGAGGAATGCATCAATATAGAATTGCAACTAGGAAATGAGCCTTTAAGGACTAAAAGGCTGTACAGCAGAGCGTGGTATGATCTGATAGACGTCCTTGTGTGGTGGGTAGTAGGATCCTGATGACCATTCAGATAAGCCCTATTTAAGACCTTCGCAAGCCTGCAGTGATTCTGTCTATGTGCAGGCTCAGCTTGCAGAAAGTAAGTCCAAAACATAAAGCAGTATAATCTTTATTTCTCTTAAAATCAGTGGAAAGCATCCCTTAATTTCAGTTTTAGAGGACTGGAGGGAAAAAAAAAAACCCAAAACAAAAACAAAACTACTGAAGCCAGACTGTGAATTAGCATGTCATTTTCTGGTGGGCACCATTGGGTACATTTAACTTCGTTAGTACTGTTTGTGCTTGCGTTACCCTAAAACTTAATAATAAAATCAGGAAGATGTGTAAAGGCAGATCAGTGCTGCTTCCATTTCCAATTCTTTTTACTTTGTTTTTCCTGGTACAGCATGAGTATCATGCTTTTGCGTGCAGAACTGCAAATCTCCAGATGTAGGAGGAGGGATAACAGAGACTTACCTCCTCTCCATTTGAAAGAAATGGATTCATCCATGGAGGTGGTTTGTGGTTTGTTTTTTTTTTTTTTTTTATACAAGGATCCAGGATATGTAATCCTCAGGACCCTTTCCTGAATTTTTTTTTTTAATTAAGGTATTCCTTCCAGTATATGAGTTAAGTTTATTTCAAATAAATAAAAACAGCTTCCAACTTTTGGATTTCATTATTCTGTATTAACAATAAAAATAGATTGAAATGCAGCTTTGTGTGGAATTCAAAGCTCAGGCCTTCTCAGTTTCTTTTCCCTTGCACCGGTTCAAAATTTTTTTGTCCTCATCACCTTTGGCTGTAAAGGATAAGTGCATGCTTCTGTTCAGTGGATTTCACCTCATTTGGCTGAGTCCAGCTTCATCCAGGTATTGATCCAAAGCGTTATAGCAGAATAAGCTGCTATTATCGCAACTCTTATTTACTCTATATAAAGACAGAAAGGTAAATGGGAGGAGAAGGGAGGGTCAGATGCCAATTTTATCATATAAAGTTTAAATATCCTTTGATTAACGTATTTCTTTTGTAGTTTCAAATATATCATCAGAAAATGGTTTTAATAGCAAGGAAAAGCTGTTTTTCAAACAGATTTTATTCTGTTATGTTTGAAGCCCTAGTATTTCAATATTGAAAATGGCAAATACAGAATACTAGCCAAAATAATTCTGATTTACTTGCATTTGTTCAATAAATAAACGATACAAAGAGGCAAAGGATAAAAGGCTAAGCTTTTAATATACCATGAGATGATGTTTATTCTGTATTGAAGACTATCAGAAATAGTCACTGTAAAGAAGAATGTATTGATAAACTTTTCAAGTGATTGCAGGGAATATTTTGGGTCTAAGCCCTGTCCGTAACAAAACAAATTACACTTGGTAATCTCTCACCTGAGAGATTCTTCTCTTTTTTTCTGATCGTAATGTTTAGGTTTCAAGTTTTGTCCAGTAGATGGCAAAAATGAGCAGAAATAATTTCTTTTAAGTCCTTTTGGTCTGGGGAGGGGAGCGGGGGGAGGCACAGGGGACACCGTTGTATCTTGTATTTTACCATTATGATTGAGTTATTAGGATCATGGTTTAGAGGTGTATCGTCAGGTATGCTGAAGCTGTGCTAGATTGCCAAATAGGGCTGTTTTGTAGCAGGCTTGCTTATACTAATTGAGTTTCTCTAGCAAATCAGGCTCCTTGGAAAAAGGCCAAAGGCTTTTCATAATTGTATTGACAAGAAAATGAATATGATAAATGGTGTTCATTCAGCTGAGACAAGATTTATAGTGTTCCTCTGGCAAGGGATGAAGAGCAAATACTTATAATAATAGTAAAATTATTTTAAAGTTGTATTAGGTGATCTCTCAAAAGACGTCATTAAAATATTTCCAAATATTTTAAGCAGCTTCAGGTGTTAAGTATAGCGTCTTCCCAAAGTATCCGGTAATGAAAGAGGAAGAAAAAGGTCACGCAAACAAACAAACAAAACAAAAAACCCAAAACCCTGGATATGAAAGTCATTTATTCTTCCTGAAATATTGATATGTCAAGCTGTCAATGACGATTCCAGCACCACAGCTTTGGAAAGTTTATTTGCCTTTGGTATTCATAACATGTGGTCTCTGTAATTTGTAGGTCAGTCCTGAACATGCAGGTGTGGCCTGAAAAAGCCTGTATAGCAATCTGAGTAGAACCAAAGCCTGTTTTTCTTAACAGTGATGATTCTTCTTGTGTATTTCATTCTGCTATTTACTTCAAGACTGCCTGGATAAGATGTTGAATGTTTAATCTGTTTTCTTCCATACTAATATCAGTCTGTAGTCTAAGGTCCTTGGTCTCACGGTCAGATACGTCCATGGAGATTCAATTGTGAGTTCAGGGTAATATCCATTTTTTTGTTACTTTCATTTAGTGTTTCTTACAGGTAGGTGGTAACCCATAGGCAATTTTTCCTGTGTTCCTCCCAGTTGATTCTCAGTATTTAATGATTTTTGTTGTCTGTAAAAGAAGGTTGCAATAAGAAAATGGGTTGCAAGAATTAAATTATTAGGTTGACTCAGAGTTGCAGTCAGCTAGATAGCACACGATGTATATGCATGAGTGCATGAAATCTGATCTGCCATTGAGATGTTTTATCTAGTGGTCATTTAAAAGTTCCGGCTGACCTCGATATTCAGATGCCTGATCGTGTGCTGCTTCAGATGTGGATCACTAGAACAAGCAAAACAGTCTTTTCACCAAACTACCATACATTTTTATCCAAATTTGTATCATAGTTCTTAACAAAATAAAACCATGTGCAGCAATAAGATGGCTTGTTCAAAAATGAGTCTATTTTTGAAGAATTAAATTTTTAAGTTTATATGTTTTAAGGATTCAGGATTAGGTACAAACTTGAAAGAGCCCAACAAACAGCTGTAGGGATTGAAGTTTCCTCATCACAAGAGAAGACGACAACACATTTTCTTATGAGACAAGGCTACCTGATTGGTAATCTGTTTGTAATAGCTGTTATTGCCAGTTGCATTGATTCAAACCTCAGTATTGTTTTTTGCAGTTTGAATTCCTTTGAGCTTGAACTAACTGGTCAGGTTACGTTCATTAATTAGCCAGATTCCTTGAAGCTTGTGGTTAAAAACACTTAAAAATAATGTTCTGTTTAAAACCAATTTATTCCACTTTATTGGATTTATTAAAAAAATAATAAATTGCCGAAGCCTTTCTGTTGACCCTAGCTTTTATAAAATTTGACTATAGTGTCTCAAGTCTTTCCTTGTCAATGAACATGGACTCGATGCTTAAGTTTTTGAATCAAGATAGGTAATCATATTGGATATACTGCTGACTTACATTTTGGTTGTAGAGTTTGGCTGTCAAGTTACTCTCTTTGCCATGAAATCTGAAAAGGCGATTGCTTTCCACCCCACAAAATTCCACAGTGGGGCTTTGCAGCATTGCACCATCTCCCTTTTGTGTACATAAGGCTACTAGGAAGGCTAAGGAAGAGGTGTGACTTAGGAGAATTAACAGCACAGTTCCGTTCTGTACCTTACATGTCATCTGCTGCATTTTGAGTATCTTGTCCATCCTCTGCTGAGCGTGAGCTGGATTGGAAGTCCACCTCAGAAAAAATGGAACTGGCAGTAGTGAATTTCTAAAGGTATGAGATGGCATGGATCATCTGTGCCTTTTGAGGATATTGTAGGCAAGTAGGATTTGAATTTAAATCCCAGTTCATTACCGGTAACTCCATGGTATGTTTAACTCTAAGTTTGTCTGATTTAAAATGTAAAGAACTCCATAAAGGAGAGAGAAACAAGGTTTGAAAGTATATTTCACACGTCAGCCTCTTCCGCTATATATAGTTTGTCTGCAGTGCCTCAAGCAGCTGGCAGCAAAAGTGCACAAGTCTTTAGATGCCTCAGACAGACAGCAGTAGCCAGAATGCCTTCCATCTGTCTACACAGCGCTGTCATTCATCAGTAGTGCTATGTCTGACGGCTTTAGCCTCCACCAGAAGAGCTATAGCGAACTGAGACATGACTGTGTCTACGTATCCTAGAAGCGTGTAAACCTTCATGTATTTCAGACTTTTATTTCACAACCTCATGTTGAGTGCTTGGCCTGTATTCTACTTTGTAAGATTCACAATAGTTGCCTTTATTGTCTGAATAGGCAATAGCGTTTTCCTAAGAATAGTCACTATTTCCCGTGTGGTTAAATAAAGCAGAATTACATGACATGAAACAAAGTTAAACATGAAAAATAAGTTTATTATTAAACAAAGCCATTGACCAGATTAGCTAGATGATATTTTAATAGTAAATTGTGTAGTTAAAATCTCTTGGTTCAATATAAAAAAAAAGTTTAATTCTTTGCCAGTCAGGCTGTGCTACCTCAATTCCGTTTACCAGTCTGCATTCTTATCCAAATAAACTCTTTTTTCAGCACGTTGGGAAAACCAGGGGTCAGCTTTGTATCAAATAGTTGCATGAAATATTTTGATACAGTCAGTAACTCGTAAGATTTTTTTTTTTTTTAATTTACATTGCAGAGTCTGCTAAACTTATTTTTTTCTCTATTGCATTCTTTTAAATCCTGCTTTAAAAGAACAGATACCTCCTGGGTGCTGATGAGCAAACAGCTCTCCTGAAAGAGTTCTTAGAAATCTAACTTTGCTGGTCTCCCCCACGCAGTTTGGCTGAATTCTCTTCTTGAATGCTCCGGAAACAACTTCATACAATCAAATTGTTCCCAACCGTTTATATAGCAAATATAATATGTATGAGGTGGCACTGAAATTTGGGGCCCAGGATTTGCTAATGTGTAAATTTCTGGTGTTTTTAAATTAAATTGCCATTTGTGGCTTATGCCATTCATTAAAAACCCAAGCTCATTTTATAAATGTACTTATAGGTTAGCTTCACATATACTAACTGCTTTCCTCTTCCTTCATTACGGCTCTGGTATGTTAACTATTTCCCATTTAACCATTAATGTTTCCAAAGCATTCAGTCTTCTAAGCAGAGACTTGCTTAAATTTATAGGTTCTGGCCGTCCCTCTGTCAGAATGAGCTGCCAAGGTCTATACCTGGCCCACCCATCTAATGGTGTAGTACAGTTTTAGGGGAAGCCGTTTTGCAAGATGTTATTTTATCAGTATACTCTTTAACTCAGTTTGGTGAAGATACCCTGCATACATTTCTGTTCTGCAAAGAGCTATTGAACTGTGGTACCGTGAACCTGCGTGTACAACCCCTATCTTGAAGCTGATGGCAGAATTCATGCAAAACAGGTAAGAAGCATGTGAAAATTAGATAAGTGATGAATACTGCAATGGTGTGCATTCTCTGTTCCATCTTTCTATGCTTTGCTTATCCTCATGATGTCTGACTTTGACTGCTACTTTTGTATTTTGGATACAAATTCGCAAGCACAACTCAGCTTTCAGTGTCGTTGTATTGTTTTACCAAAATGGTAGCTGTTACAAAATCAGCTGGTAAGGATTAATTACAGGAATATATATGAGAGACTACTGTGATTTTATATTCAATGTTAGTGGAAGTGTATGCTTTAACCAGGGATAAATACTGACTCTATAATTAAATATTGGAAAATTGTCTGCTGTCAAGATTTGATGCAGGCTGAGTTTTTGCCTTAAGCCAAGCGGCATACATATGTGCCTGTAAAACCACAACTCCCTTTATAGTTTCTTTTGCAACTCAACTCTTCCAGCCAAAATAGGAAAGAATGGTATCTAATACAGCAATATTTATAATCAGCATGTAGGTAACTCCTCCCACATCTAAAATCTTCAAAAAGGCCTTAGAATGATTCTGGGAGGTTATTTCAGTACTTGACATTGCAGTAGTTACAATGAAATTCCTGTTTTACTACAAGTAACAGAACAATTTATTTTGGGAAATTATCATTACACTTGGAAATACTTAGTGTACTGCCCAAAGGAAAAAAAGATTTTTAAATGAAAAATCGGTAGTTAAAGTCTCTGTGTTGGGTATCTTCGTGACCAAATTAATTAAGAGTTTTCAGCAAAGAAGTATGTGTTCTCGTCATTTCTCATTTTGCCTTGCAAATCAAACTTACAAGGAAAAAAGTTGAAATATTTGAAATTTGAAAAAAATATTCAGTTTAATCTAGTGACAGGAAATTGGTGCCTTAAAGTTCAGACCTGGCTCCCAGTCAAACGCTAGTGTGTATGATGTGCACTTAATCCCTGAATGGCTACACAAACCTTAAAGCAGAGTTCCCTGTTCCTTGTTTGTTTTGACTTGCTTGCTGTGACTCCCTCTTCGGTTTGTGTAGGCTAATTATGTCTTTTATCCTCGTAGTAGTATAATAAATTGCTGGAAAAGTTTAACCTATTTTTATTCATGATGCAATGCACAAGCAGTATACTCTAATAGTGCTGCAACTTATTTCAAGGAGATTGTTAAAGCATAAACACAGAACTCTAATAATGGTAAACAAAAGCAAAGAGGAACTGGAACAATAAATCTTATGCAGACGACAGCTCTTCAAGCTACTTTCCATATTCATGTTGTTCTACCTATTGCTATTCAGAAAATCTGCCTTGTTCCCTTTAGAAAACATCATCTGGGATGGTGTTTTTTCATGAGTTGTGTACTGCATTAGCTTTTACAGGTTAGAATGCATTATACAATATACTTTGACATGGTTAAAATATGTTACAGAGTATCAGATTGTGCATTATGCCACTCTGATATTGAGATGATGTGCTGATTTTGGGGTTTTTGCCTCTGCCAGCCATTATCATTTTGTGCATATGAAATACACAAATGTTTTATACAAGGCACGTTTTATTCATTTATAAACACCCAGATTTACTCCAGAGTTTGCAGCAAAGGACCCTGCAAACAGGGACTCAGACAACAAAAAATTGGACTTGCAGCAAAGATACCTACTGCTGTCTCTGTGATAGGGGTGATACAAGGACTCCACGTTTGATCACAAGTGGATGACTACCAAATAGGTCAGCCAGGGGATACTCTGGTTTACATCACTCAGGGATGACTCCTTTCCCTTTCAGTCCAAATAAACACTAAGGGTAAGTTTTGCTAAAGTTACTTAGAAGCTTAAGACCTGTATTCGAAGTTAACTTTTAGGCCTGAACTAGGAGTTAGGCTTCTTTATCACAAAGACAAGTTGGAAAGATGCCACAGGGACTTTGGCAAGGTCTCTGTTACGTTTCCAGATTGGGAACAAAGTGGTTCTTGTTGGCTTTGGTAATATCTGTGCGTCAGGGAAGACAACATGGTGCAATCTTCTTCAGGTCTGAATGCTCATAAAAAGCGTGTGTTACAGTTTACACACGGAGAACTGGCTTGTGATTGCCATAGATTTTATGTAGCAGAATAACCAGTGGGGATTAGTTTATTTTTAAAAGCCATACAGATGCAGAAGCAGAGTAAAAGTTAGCCTAACCACTTAGATTATGGAACCTTTGTACCACTCTTCTGAACTGTATAGGAGTACAAGATGTTCACTGGTCACTGAAAGCTGTGTATGTATTGTCTGGTCACCTTTTCTGGTTAAAACTGTTTTGCCTTTTGTCATAGGATTGTTTTTTTGGCAACATATGGAGATAACTAGAGCGCGTGTCATTGGACTGAAAGCTAGAATTAGTTTACCAAATAATTGTACGTTGTAATCAGCAAATGTTTTTTTTGTTTTAGGAGTGAATCCATTGCAGTTTTCTGCTTCGATGACCATCTGAATATTTTTGCTGTTATTTTTTAGATCGCAACGTTTAAATTTTGATGTATCATCTCCAAATGGAATTCTTCTCTTCAGAGAAGCTAGTAAAATGATTTGTACATATGGTAGGTATTCATTAATGTTTCCTCTACAGTGTAATTCTTTGCCTGTCTTGTGATATAAAAATCCTGTTAGTTCATATTCCTGAGCGCTGATGGATTTGTGGAATACGTAGCAGGACTGTAATGTGCTACAGCCAGCATCATCCCTTTGTAAAGTGCAGAGCTGACTTTGGAGCTCATTTACTTTCATAGATCAGGGTTCATTCATGTAGCATTGTTGCTTGTATCGCTTTTTTAACTTGAATGCCTGTCTTCTAGCAACTGTAAATGTATTTCAGCAAAGATACAAATACTCATGAGGTGTTTGATCTAGGCTACTGATTGATAGGTGTGGGTTGATTTTATGTATTCAAATTATATTCCAGCAGTTCCAAAACATAATAGGACCATAACAGCTTTACCCTAGAGCGCTGTTAAAAGTGTTTATAATAAGTTGCTCCATTTTACTACTCCCACTCATGCATGCAACTGCAACAGGTCTTTGACACCAGCAGCTTATATTACACTGCAACTAACTTTGTAGCTTGCAGTTTTGCTTTCTAAGTATTATGAAAGGAACATTACCAAGTTTTTGTAGAGCAACCTCATTTGTAGTTTGTGTGAAGAGGAAGAGCCATAAATGTCCTGTTACTTTTAAGAAAGAAAATCGGTGCATCAAATTTGCTTTTACTGCTTTCAAGTTGCTTTTTGGGTCTGGAAACTCTGTGTTACATGACTGTATAAAAAAAATTCAAATGTAATTTTGCATTTGATCTGTAGGGTATGGAAACAGTATATGCAGAATGCATAAAGCATGTACTTAATGACAGAAAAAATTACAGCCAAGTAACTCTCACTCCTTGCAAAATCATCTTTCTGTTTCTTTTTCAAATATACCATGTAGTAAGCTAGCACGTTTTTTCAGCTACGTTCTTAAGTAGATTTGTTAGAATGATTAAGCAAAATAAAAATAAGGTTTTAGATTTTACTACTCAATTTCTGTTAGCCTTTGTACTTAATTGCTGTAAGCTTTCTTTTGATGATTCAAAAAAAAAAAAATCAAGTGTAGTCATGATGATGCTTCAACCCTACTTGTCTTATGGTACCTGATCCCACTGCAGTTATATTTTCTTTGTTAATTTTTTTTTTATTTCAATCAGCCTTTACCATCCTTTCTGCACTTACGAAAAACATACCGTATTGTTGGGCATCCATTCATCTCAGTTGCTGGCATCAAGATTCTAAACCTTGCTGAGTAAACCACATTAGTTGGTTTCAATGTGCTTCATTCCTAATTCATGCCTAAAAAACACTTTGTAAAGAAACCTTTTTCTTTCAATTGCAGCTTTTATGGTGTGTATGTGAAGTTCATAAAATTCTCAGCCCTAAAGCATGGGTAGCTCTTGCGCATAAGGACCAGACAACATTTTCTGGCTCGTGCTAGAATTTAATTATGCAATGTAAAAGGAAATTTCAGGACAGTGCAGATTTAAGATTTAAAACTAAGGAGTGGAGCCACAGAGCCTGTTGAAGCCTGTGTCCAAACACCTGTTGCCCTCTGTTAAATCATGTGAAAGATACTTAGGGGTGTGGGGCATCTCATCTGGAGATGTGTGCCATAGGAAGAAGTGAAATGACCGTAAGAGCTTTCTCTCACACTTCTCTTTAGTGTCTTTCATAACTGTTTTCCTACGGAAGGATGACATTTTACTCAACACAGGTTTAAGAGGAGAACTGTTTTAATGTCCTCCAAAAGAAAAATTTAAAATCACCTATCAACTAAAAGCGGGGGAAAGACATAGATGTGGGAAAAAGCCTCCACTCAATATATGTATGGTTTTTTGGGGTTTTTTTATTTTGCTTTTAAAACACATTCATAGTATCATGAGTATCTGAAAAGGTCCCATCAGTGATCTTTCCACTACTTAGGTGTGACATTTAGAGGAATTGTTCAGGTTTTCTTTTCTGTGAGTGATTGTCAATATTTATTCCGGGACTGGACTCGCTGCAAAGTCAACATGAAAGACCTCCCACTGCAGCCGGATGAATGGGCCACTTAGAGCAGAGATTTCAAATAATCCAGCTGGCTCTGTACTGGCACAGATGGGCAGCACTGGCCTGACCATCACTGTGGCTCAGCTGTGGGCACTGTAATAAACATCCTAGATTAGTGCTATTTCAAACTGCTACAGCTATTTCTGAAGCGGTCACTGGTTTACAGTCTGGCAAGGCTTTACTGCCCACTATAAGTATTTCAAGATACTACAATTAATCAGCTTTGAATAATTGCTGTTAACATTTTTGGCTTTTATCGCCAATTACTAGTTTATGAGATTTCCATTCCGGTGTACAGAAAGATATAACTCTTCTGGAAATGTGTTGTAAGGATTCATTACTTTAGTTATGTATGGTCTTTTGAACATACAAATTCCTCTAAAAATATCGATATTAAGGGATTTTGCATTAATTTCAAATGCCTTCCTGAAAATCTTAATGCCTAAATTATGCTTTTAAGGAAAACTTTAATCCTTAATACTCTATGACTTCTTTTAAGTGTATTTGTCTTTTAAGCATATGTAATCTTGGCAGACATCTGGGGAAAAACAAACAAGTAAACCAAGTGATGATCATAAAATTTACTTTGGTGTTCTTGAGCAATGTTTCCAGCCCCACATTCTGAAAAGTTGTGTGATTCAGTTAAAAGAATGAATACGTAACATGCCTTCTAATCCTTGGGTTCAGTTTTCAAGTTTTCTGCTGTACCATTACTGCAAGTAACTGAAAATTCTGAAAATAGTTGAGATTCTCACATTCAGCATGATTTTATGGCTGAAGCATTAGAGAAAAAAAATGGAAGACACACAGTAAATGTCAAGAGATGACAACAGACAGTATACGCTCATTTGTCTTTCCGAGTCAGCCAAACCTCTTGTATATGCTCATAGTGAGCTCCTCAGAGTTGATCAAAAAGACACTTGAAACTCAAGATAGATTTGATTGAAATCTATACTATAATAATTGCCTTTTTAAACTAAGAGAAACACAAAGTGATGATATGAGACGGGGGAAAAAATAGAAGCAAACACCTCTTTCTTTCATCATACTCTCCTTGTGGGAAGATCCTTCTTTTCGGTTTCAGTTAATCCATTGACCAAGTGGGTTGCCATAAACTCTGCCCAACCTCCTCTCATCCTTGAGAAGTTCTTCTTTCCATCACCTTGAGACCTGGCTGTGGTTGCTCCTCTTGGCAATCCCTGTCTGAACACCAGGCTTCCAACTCTGCTTGTTACTTCCGACCTCCCCTCCTCGCCACAGCCTGGACAGTGAGAGTTTCCTTCCTATAGCTCAGCAGCTCTCCAGGGAAAGACTTGGTCCCTCTCCTGCAGACAGTGTAGCCTAGCCTGGTTGCTCCTCTTTCTTAGAAGAATATAACATACAAACAATAAATGAAACTATGGCTTAATTGTATTACACTTCCATTGGTAAGTGAAATTTAAATTTGTTTTAGAACAGGATTTTTCCTTCTTCTCCCTCACATGTAATGATATACAGAAAATGCTAGTAAAAGGATTATTTTCAGAAATTTCATCTGCACCAAATTAAACACGAAAATTTCCAGTTATGGCTTAGGTCCACTGGGAGTCTTCTTGCTGTATAAACCTATATGTACATAAAAATGTGATCTGAAATACGTCTCTGTCCTGTCAATGCTTAGACAAGGAATTAGTAACTGAAGTGAGGTGGGATCAGGTGATTCTTCTCACCAACATCAGAGCACAGTGCGCTGGTGATTATTGACATCGTGTTGATTTTTCTTAAGTCTGGACTACACTGATCAAAGCAGTTTTGGATAACACACAGATACTTTGCAAATATGGCCTTCTTCAGGTGATGAAAATCATCTAGAATTTATATGTGGATTTGTTTTGTGTAAACCCTGTACTGTTGTTTACATGGGAATAACTTTGAAACAACCATTTGGTAACCTAGCATGTCGCTTTCTTTCCGTCTTAAATTCTTAAGTTTGTGATGTCCATTTTTTATGTCCGAATGGTACCTCCATTTACTATCTATATGTTCTGTAGGATCTGTGCTTGGGCTAAAACTAAAAAGGGGAAGAAAAAGGTAGAACTGTGTTTCTGGGGTGTGAATGTATGTGGACGCTTGTGAGTATGGATGCTGAAATCTCTTTAATTCTGGACTAAACCTCCCCTCCTCGCCACAGCCTGGACAGTGAGAGTTTCCTTCCTATAGCTCAGCAGCTCTCCAGGGAAAGACTTGGTCCCTCTCCTGCAGACAGTGTAGCCTAGCCTGGTTGCTCCTCTTTCTTAGAAGAATATAACATACAAACAATAAATGAAACTATGGCTTAATTGTATTACACTTCCACTGGTAAGTGAAATTTAAATTTGTTTTAGAACAGGATTTTTCCTTCTTCTCCCTCACATGTAATGATATACGGAAAATGCTACTAAAAGTATTATTTTCAGAAATTTCATCTGCACCAAATTAAACACGAAAATTTCCAGTTATGGCTTAGGTCCACTGGGAGTCTTCTTGCTGTATAAACCTATATGTACATAAAAATGTGATCTGAAATACGTCTCTGTCCTGTCAATGCTTAGACAAGGAATTAGTAACTGAAGTGAGGTGGGATCAGGTGATTCTTCTCACCAACATCAGAGCACAGTGCGCTGGTGATTATTGACATCGTGTTGATTTTTCTTAAGTCTGGACTACACTGATCAAAGCAGTTTTGGATAACACACAGATACTTTGCAAATATGGCCTTCTTCAGGTGATGAAAATCATCTAGAATTTATATGTGGATTTGTTTTGTGTAAACCCTGTACTGTTGTTTACATGGGAATAACTTTGAAACAACCATTTGGTAACCTAGCATGTCGCTTTCTTTCCGTCTTAAATTCTTAAGTTTGTGATGTCCATTTATGTCCGAATGGTACCTCCATTTACTATCTATATGTTCTGTAGGATCTGTGCTTGGGCTAAAACTAAAAAGGGGAAGAAAAAGGTAGAACTGTGTTTCTGGGGTGTGAATGTATGTGGACGCTTGTGAGTATGGATGCTGAAATCTCTTTAATTCTGGACTAAAGCATATACTCTTTTCTCCTCTAGACTGGCATATAGTGATTTCGTACATTTGAGTGCAAAGCAGAAAAAAATCCAAAATGCCTTTTTTTAAGATACGCTAAGCATCTTCAGTTGTCACTGAACAAAATTTAAAATATGAATTATTTTTATTTTTTAAAATTAGCACCTCAGCAAGTGCTTAATTCTGCTTAACAGATCCAGCTTTGCAATTAGGGTAGTACTAGTGTGTACTGTCCTTCTGCTCATTTATCACTGATACTGATACAGTGCTGAAGACACCTCTAAGATGTCTTTACAAATGCTATATGTTCAAAAGATGTAAAGCCTGGCGTAGGATGCAAAAAGCACTTAGATAGTCAATTATCCTTGTTAGGACTCTGCAGCTGCTTGGCAAGGAGTGTTGTGTCCATTATGGCTAGAGCCAGTCTGAGTGATAGAGTGATTTAAAATAAACAACTGAGAGGAGAAAATTGAAAGGAGTTGGAATAGTATAGTCTGCCATTCTTCATCCCCAATATATTTCACTTTTAATTCTGTATGTACAAGTCTCCTTACTGTGTGTTTTTGAACTCCCAGTTGTATAGGAATAATGTTTCAGTGCATCTTGGGACCATCTATTTTTGTTTTGTGGTTTCTTTACATTTTAGTAAACCTCTTCCCTTTCATTATAGGAGACTGACATAAAAATAATATTTTCAATATGCTGTTTTTATTTATCTACATTCTGTCATGATATACTTTGATGTAAGTTTTTAATTTTGCTTCAGCTTTCAGCTGTTGTAGCAGTTACTGCTCAAGGTCACCGATGAGGTTAGCCACAGTAGCACAAAACAATTTCCTGTTCTCACAGCCCAGGTAGCATTTGGATGTGGATTAAATTTTACCACATTTTCCAGTAGCCAGACACAATTATTTCTAATGAGCTTTAAATTGCTTCTAGAACATGTATTTCAAAACTTAGTGTGGTAATCCATTCAGTGATAGCAACTTCATAAGATAACAGTTCTTCTTCAAAATTTTGGTTAAAGTGGTTCTTGCTGTAGAACAGGTATTTTTAATCAGCATCTTAGCTTAAAAGTGGAGTGCTCACTGGTCTCGGTTGCCGTTGGTCTGCTCTCCTCTCTTTTGTCATAGTGGTTTCAGAATATATTGTTCTTCATTACTGACTCAGATTTCATAGTCGGTTTCTTTTGGCAAATTTATCTTGGCACTATGCATGCTTGTTGTGCTGATTTGAGAGGTTTTATGCATGTTTTGTTGTTGCGGAAGCTTTAAAAAACTTAGTTTTTGAAGCTCACTCTCATCTTTACGATTCATGTTTTCCTTTTGTTTTCTATATACGGCCACTTCTTTATACTGCCCTAGCGTTCTGAATGCCTGGAAAGCGTACATTCAAAACCATCTTTATGGGGCAGTGGCGAATAATAAAAATAGGAAAGGGGAAAAGGCAAAAAACACTTTTTCTCTATAAATGTGATAGATTTTCACCACCTTTGTTCCATCTCACCAAAGTCTTTTTTTATCTTCATCTAATTCACACATGTTAAAACATGATTTAGTTGTATTATTATACATAGCGCTTATTGGACTGAAATCTAGAACAAGCCCTGCTTAAATGAAACTCAGCCATAAGGAAATCATTTTTGTATTATAGCTTCTACTGTAAAAGCAATTAAGGAGGAGAACTGAAAGGGAAGCTGCCTGTCCTGACATGCTCCCGCATCTAGGAAGGAGTGAGGGAATGAGCTGTGCAAAGAGCTCTGGTGCGTATTGCCTGTGGGATTCTGAGGCACGGTGATGTTATCTTCGGTCAGAGCATCCCAGTTTGTTTTTTTGCTGGCTTTGTGTTCCCCCTCTGCATACACATACTTTCTTCCTCCAGCTCCTTTGTTTATGTACTAAGTAGTCTTTCGGTAATGAAATGCTTAAATTGTCAGCCAAATTCAAGCCCTTACTTCCTATGTAGCAGTTTTGCCCAATATCTTTAAAAATCCTTTTCTTATTTCTGTCAGAATTTTGTATCACCTCTGAGGCTCAGAGAGTTTATAATTTTTGTAAGTGACGTTGCTGTCAAATGCAGGGCAAAAAGTTGTATTAAAGGAAATTATTGAGAATTTTGAAAGTCAGTATATTTTAAGATTGTATGATACAATTTCTCCCACATTAAGAAGAAATCAGTGCAAGTTGGATTTTTTCATTTGATTTCTAACTCAGTAGTAACACTGAAACTTCACTGATTAGTCTCTACAGAGTTTTCATTTTGACAGGAGCTATGAATTTCAAACACAATTTTTAAATTCAGCATGTGAGAGGTCACTTTTACGTTGATTTAATTTCTTTAAATTGTTTCTTTTAACAATAGGAGTTTATAAAATTGTATTTTAGTCCTCCACTACAGGGATTATAAATGTAAGCATATCTTCAGTAGCTGAGGAGTTGTTCTTGACCTGATTCCAAGTACCTAGTAAATTAGTTTATGTTCAGTAGTATCCATGGTGTGTAAAAATATTCCCCTGAAGCTCCTGCTAAATGTTACAAGTAGATAATTCTTTTTTTATCTAATCAGGCATAGCACCGTACTTCATATTTTTTTTCAATAACTAATGCTAAAACACTAGTCTTTGTTCTAGCACTGCATCCCTTGAATCATAGGCTGATGGCTTGGGGCATTGGTAACAGGCACCGCGTGGTCTTTCACCTCTGCTGCTAATTTGAAATCAGCTGTTCCCACTCTTAGGCCCTTTTAAAATGAGTCCATGAACACAGAATAGTTCTCCGTGGACTCTGTCCAGTTGCAAAAAGCGGTTTTTAATCTTGCACTAGACCCAAATTCTTCTCAGTGTTTTCATTAGAAGGGCTAGGCACCAAATTCCTCTTCTCCCATGCCTGCGCGGGGTGAGGCAGTGTGAGAGAACAGGGGTTGTGCCTTCCTATATCGAATGCTTGATGTTGATCACTGGATTGAAAGTTTTAATTATGGGGTGATTTTTTTGTGAAGTAATAAAAATGGTAGAAGATCAGCACTAGTGGATACCTCCTAGAATTCATGTTCCCAGGCTAAGGGATTCCTAGGGTTTTTCCAACTTATTTCCTCATCATCCGGTTTTTCCATCGACTTCCAATTAATTTCCATATTAAGTACATAATTGCCTTGTTGACAACTACTAAGCTCTTTCCATCTGTTGTTGCATATTACACTGAGTACTTCAAGGACCTACGATTGCACCATGTCATGCTTGGAGAGCTCAGCTATAAACTCAAGGCTGTTACTTTCTTGGATCCAGAACTTTGTCTTTGCTTATTTCTGAAGCCAGATATATATTTGTGTTATTAAAGTAGGGATTTTTCTACAGAGAATTTGGTAGCGGAGAAGACCAGATAAGGTTAGCTTACAGCACACTTACCTTTTTGTCTGCTTTTTGCCCTAAGAATTGTACACTGTTTGCATAGTGGCTTTCAAAAACAGTGTGTGCCTTACCACTTTATCTCACAGACAGAATTTTGTATTTCATTTTATTTTTTTCACAGAACTTGAAATTCACTGATATTCTCAGTAACTAGACTAGGTCTTCTCAAAAAGATCAATTCTAATTAAGATGACCTGGCTGGGGTATCTTAAATGGGGCACTGTAGGAAGCTAAATGGAGTTTAATTTTATGTAAATGCCATTTCTCGGTAATGTAAAGTATTACAATAAATGAATATCCAGGTACACTAGAAGACATTCTTCTTTTTCTGCTATGTTTTACTTTTCAAAGAGGATCTTTTGCATGCCGGTCATTTTTAGTATAACAGAGATTTAACACCATTTGGAATTAATTTCTATGCAGTAGCAGTCACTGGAATTGTACCCTCTTCCCCAGTTACACTGTGTTACTGACTACAGCATTTGGGGTAGTAGAGGTGCTCATAAGACCATTTACAGTATTGTAACCATTCTGTATTTTTCATTCATAAATTTTATTTTATTTTTTATTGAGGGCTTGATTTTGATTGTAAGTGACGATCTTTCCTAGCTAAATATTTGATTGTTCTTCTCCCTTCCGTAATTCTAGTGACACCATTCCGGCTTCTCACAAACTCCAGTTTCTTCTTCTAAGCAATCCCTGATCATACTCCCAGTCTTTTTTTGTAAATCCACTTTTCCTTTACAACCTGATGGATAAATTGCCTTGTACTTGCTAGAAGTGGTGAACAACATTAATGTTTTAAACAGTAACTTATGCCTTTCCTCTTTGCATCAAATGATACCAAATGGGTGATACTTTGATGCGTTGGGTGTTTAGAAACAAGGTTTTCCCCCTCATTTTTCTAATTATATGATGTAAACTCCTCATTGTCAGTAATCAATAGCATTAAGAAAAAGAATTAAAATAAGGCAGGTATATGATTTGCAGGTGGAAATTTGCATGGGTAGAAAGCAGAGCTGTGTAGAGACAGACCCAGTTTAATATTAGGCCTCAATATGTATTAAACAATACTATGCAATCAGAGGTCTGTGTCATCTCAGGCAAGTTTTTAGGGGCATTTTTTAATTGCCTATTACAAAAGCAAAACTGAGTTGTCATAACTACCTCTCTCAACTGGCGATGTTTGGAATTGTGAATAGCTAATGTCCAGTTCACTCATTGCTCCTTCATCCAAGTTGTCATCATAGCCATGACAACTAGGTTAGACACTGAAAGCAGACGAGCTGAGCATCTGATCTGTAGACTGTTGTGCTTTTATTTGTAGGAATACTTCTAAAAATGTACAGGTTTGTGTTATTTTCCTCTAGTTAAAATTACCAAGAATGATGAGCAGTAACAAAGTGAAGACCTGGCACTTGGTTTTTGTGCAGGTGAAGCTTGGCAAGGTCAACATCAGATGAGGTCAACCTAGTAAGGCTACTTCATGGTAGAACTGAAGTACTTAATCTTTGCTGTGTTCATTCTGCTGTTTTAGCTCACTTTCATTAATTACTTCAGGTTAAAAAAAAATTTGTCATGAAGACAAACTAACTCTGGGGTGCTGTGAAGATGAGCATTAAATTATTACAAGATACTTAGAAAACTTAGTAATGAGGCCTTGTGAATAATTAGATTTCTACAGAGGATTGCAGCGGGATCTACTGCACTGCTGCACAGTGGATCCAAAAGTCACTATTGCCTGTTAACAGCAACAGCAAATATTTACAGTTAGCTGTTATTTTTACATTATAAACATGGATTTTAATTAAAAAGTCATTCCCATCTGTGACTGGTAAAATAGAGGCTTTTGTAATGGACATATTTGTTTTCTGAGGGATATATTTAGTGTGTGTATACATCAGCAACCATCCCAAGAGACTGTCATGGTAATGGATCAAAACCAGGCTTTGCTGCAGCATGAGAAACTATAAAACCATGTGTTGCAACTCTGTTCAGATTAAGGAATTCGCGCTGATAGACCCAGTCGTGGTCTGGCTGTATATCAATGATGGGAATTCCATAGCTTATATTTTAAATTTTACATACTAATTCCTTGGTGGCTTTCAAGCTCTAGTCATGCTTACTTAACAGATCTTTTACATCAAATGCAGAAACAATTTTTCTTCCAAACAGTAATGAAAATAAAAACAAAAAATAAGTTTAGATAGTGCCATCAAAATATTTTAGATTTGCAGCTGCTTATATAAGTTTCTTTCTTTCTTTCTTTTTATGAAAACAGGTAATCAGATCCTCTCTCTTGGGACTTTGTCAAAAGATCAGGTTTATCCGTTGAAACTCAAGGGCATTTCCATCTGTTACTCTGCACTCAAATCTGCCCTATGTGGAAATTATGTCAGCTTTGGCGTCTTCAAGTTGTACGGGGACAACCACTTTGACAATGTACTTCAGGCCTTTGTCAAAATGCTGCTTTCAGTATCCCACAGTGACTTGCTAGTAAGCGATTACTCATCTTGGGAGTCTTTACGTGAAATATGAAATAACACCACCACAGGCTTTGTATTGTTATAATGAGACAGGGGGATCTAGAACAGCTCAAATGTATTTTTCAGTTCAATTACTTGAATTTATTTACACAGTAACATCTAAAATACAGGTATGGATGGACCTGCCACGTGAAACAGGAGCTCTTCAAGAATTTTTACTAGGCTTGTCGTGAAAGAGAAAACCGCAAAATTTTGTTCCTTTCTGTACTTGCAAACCCATTTAGGTTGCCCGCATGCCCTGTAAAACATCCTCACATATTCAGCCACTCTGCAATTACTTTCAGTCTGTAAATTGTCACTGTGTATTCCCCGTAAAATTTAAAACTTCAATTTTAAAGTACACCATGTTCCCACTTCTCTGTGGGAAGACAACAGATCTTGCGCAAAATTTGAACTGTGACGTTTTCTTCATGACACTTTAGTTCAGAACTGTCATTTTCTTGCAGGAAGGGACAAATCTGAGATAGTTAAAGATGGTTAATGCCCAGATTTATGCTTGCTGCATAAAGAAAGTCCTTGAAACTGCAAAGTTGCTTTCGATTAAAATCGGTGTACTGGTTGTACAGTAAAGTGTGCATATGTGGCACATTCCTAGCCATCCAACAATAAATGCCCTAAATAAGAGTCCTTAAGAGTAGGATGCTGATTGGGCCAATGGGTTCAAGCAAGTGCCTTTGCCTGCACGGAGCCTGTTACAGGACCTCACTTAAGCACAAAAAAAAGTCCATCTCTGAGGTGATTTGGGGAGATCTGTGATAAATCTCCATAAGATTTCCTGCAGAAGGTAAGATACGGGCCGTAATCCTGTCAAACTGACACCCTGGGCAGAACGCTATACTGCTTTTACTAGACTGATAGCTGTGTAGAATGTCAAAGCATGATAGTGTTATTGTATTATTCTGAGCTTATTTTAAATTAATAGTGAGTTTATATCCTACGGTAAATTTGAAAAGTTTAAAATGAAAAACTTTAAACTTTAAAAGTTTAAATTTTAAAATCTACCGAAGACAAGAAAGTATTTTGTCTCTATAAGTATTTTGATTTAATGGCTAAATTAGAATTTATCACATCACAAAAACTGTAAGTTCGTTCTTCTATCATCTGTTAATGTTGTTAATATTAGTCGATGGTAATATCTATATTTACTATGAATGTGTACTCTTTTTTTCAGCAATATCGAAAACTAAGCCAGTCTTATTACCCACTTTTGGAGTGTTTGACCCAAGATCATATGAGTTTCATTACCAGTTTAGAACCTCACGTCCTAATCTATATTCTTACCTCAATATCTGAAGGACTTACTGCAGTAGGTAAGAATTACTTACACTCAGCTAAAGAAAGAATTCAAGTATTTAGGTATCTAGGATTTCCAAAGAAGCACATTAGTTTGTATCTTAAAAAATGAATATCAAGTGACTATGGAAGACGCTGTTTTTTGAACATTTTAAGAATGTGACTATTTCGGTTAATGGAGCTAAGTTCTTTTAAACATCTAACCTGTAGGTTTTTACAGATAGTATTTTTAAATTGTCTTTTCTTACAAGCCAGAATTGTTAAAATTATTAATGTGCCTCCACTAGGATTGTACTGAAAATTCATGCGAATGTTATTCAGAAGTAAAATCTATTAATATGTGTACAGGAATCTGTGGGGTTTTGTTTTTATTTGATCAACATAGCTGTTGTATAAATAATGCTTGTTCTGCACAGCTGTGATATGATTTGAGAAATTTAAAGGTATCTTTATCCATGGAAAAAAGAAACTAGTTATTCAGTACTTCCTGAACATACTTTAGAGGAGAATCAGTGTAACAGAAGCATACTCGGAGTAACGATAAAAATACAGCAGTTTGATTGCAGTCCATTTCATTCTCTTGTACGGTTTAATTTATGCTTTTTAACCAGGTGACTGTCCCAACGTTTGGGGTTTGGGGGTGGGGAGGGCTGGTAGCCTAAAGTCATTTGGAATATGGAGAAGGAGACTGAGGATTTGGAGGAAGAAAAAATAAATCATGCAGTTACATTCTGATCACCTAGGAATGCCATGCATTTATATAGTTTTTGACTGAGCAGCTGTTCAAAACCTTACAGTAGTATTTATTGATTAGGGTGGTTATTAAGGAAAAAAAAATAGGAACGTATAACATTAGTGTGTATAGATGTTACTCTATAATAGCTGGTGTTTCTCATTACCGCCAAGTGTCAGTCAAGCCCCATAGGAATGCGTGAATGCACCGAGACTCACAAAGCATTTGCTATGTTAAACACATTCAGCAGTTTTTGCTGCAACAGGGAAACCACTCTTAGAAAATGGGTAGTGAATAGCTAAGCAACAGTAGCAAAGAAGTATTCAGGTCATTTTATTATATAATGCTGAAATCCATCTTCTCCCAGATACTTTTGAGTGCTTTGTCACCTGTAATGATGGTACTAGGCTGGTTCTGCCGGGAGTCTGCCTGTTGATCGTTTGCAAATGGATCTATTGTACTGAATGTTAGCTTGACTGACAGCTACCAATTTAGCAAGCCCTGTTCCTGGTCTCTGTTACTGCTCCACATTACATCTTTTCTATCTGAGATACTGGATATATTCATTTTGATAATTCACTAGCATACCAAGTTTGCTTTAACCATCTCTTTGAAACCCAATTTGAATTCATGTAAAAGAGAGAGAAGAAGATGTAAAAGCTGTGTAAGCTTCATCTTTCATGTGTTATGTTTATTTTCCCCTCTCACAAAGTGTTGATCTCTCACTCAAAGCGGGGAGGAGGAGTAAAAAAAAGTATGTATTTCCAATTTTAGCTTTAAACTTTTGTGGTTTAGGTATCTGGGAGTTTAGTCGTGAAGAATTATTAATTTTTAGGAACGTAGGTGTTTTGCTAGAAAACTTGTATTTGGTGGAATTCCTGATATTCTGCTGAGAAAAGTATCCAGAAAAATTTTAACAGCTCACTTTTTTTCACATTTCATAAACTGTAGACTTTCTTAGCTAATGCTCTCCTTCAGTTCATCGTAATGTCTTTAAAGTACCTAAGATAAATACAAACATACGAGACTAAAACAAAGTGTGTCAGAATTTTTAACTTCACCTGACTTCACTGAAGGCTTGATGCAGTCCATCAAAAGCTATTATGCTCACTTTCATGTTCATTTTTTTCTTTGTTTGCTCTGATTCCTCCAAACTAAAGTAGTTTTTCAGTCTCCGAGACTTGCCAAATCTATCTGTCTGTCAGCAAGACCTGGCTGTTTCCATACTGCCCAGAGAGGATGTGGAATCGCCATCCTTGGAGATATTCCCAGGTGCTGGACACAGTCCTGAGGAACCTGTCTGATGTTGACCCTGTTTTGGGCAGGAGGTTGGACTGGGGGATGGTCCCATTTGGTTTCTGCCACCACCTTTAGGATCCTACTGGTATTTTCCCTACGTTTTCCACTTGTATTCTCTAGCTTTCCAAAACAATTTTTGATTCTGTCCAAATGCCTGTGCAGCCCCTAGTCTTTGTGAATGTGTCTTGCACATTAAGAGTAATACTTACTTTCCATGATTAGTCAGCTGAAAAATGCTTCTTTTTTACCTTTCATGTTGAAGTGATAAAGTGATTATTTTTCCTTAATATCATGTTTCTTAATACTGCATGTATCAGTATCTTAGTACTGCATATTGATGTCAGCCATTAAGTGACTCATTTGTGTTCAAGATGTTTTATTTTCGTAGTGAGCTGAATAATTTTCCGTACTCTTATAACGACATGTCCAGATGAACTACTCTTTGGTCAGTTTATAGCTATTTACTTACTTATTTTTAATCATCTCAAGAGTTAGTTACCTGTCACTGCGTTTTCTTAAGAGTCATTCTTCTAAATGTTTTATCCCTTTTAAAATTTTGGTATTTGGGACATCACCAATTGTCAGACAGTGAAATACAAATTAATTTCTTACGTGTTACTTGGTCACATACACCCTTCTGCCCTTGGAAAATGGGAAAGTAGATCCAAGCGTTGCCTTTTTCACTGAATTATATCAGTGCCACAAAAACATCTCAGAATAGTAGGGCTCAGGGCTATAAGCCATCTGAGGGGGAATTGTGTTTTAAACTGATTAGAACATACAAGTCATTTTCAGAAATGTTTATAAAAATGAAATAGCTGTCTTTTTTATTTTAAAAATTAAATACCAGGAGATCACTTCTCTTTCACGGGGAAAAAAGTATCTGACTTTTTTTCTCTATTCTCTTTACATATGTGAAACCTTCGGGACTCTCATTGTTGTCAGCTGTAGGATAAACATTCCCCAAATCCTTATTTCTGAGGAGTGCTCATTCTGTTGCTGAGTAAATACCTTGCTTGATTCCACGCTTTATAAACACTGTGAAAGAATATGTATTCCTTCTGAAGCGCCTAGCTGTAAATCAGCTATAATGGAAGTCCTCATCTAAGCTTTTATTGCGAGGATAAACACTCCAATAGTTCTCTTCTAAAGTGTTTACCTGGCTTTTTCTCAGCTGACTCAGTGGATCAGAGCCTTTTAATGTAGTCTGCCTGGCATGTTGTCACTAATCTCTGCAAAGCTTTTCTAATTCTCATATGATTAATAGTATAGTATGCTATTCATTGAGGAAAAGGTAAAACATTTTTTCTGTCTTGCTGCCTAATTTAGATGTTAAATTGCTAAATCCATTTACTTTCCAGGTTTAGTCTCGAAGGCAAATAATGCCAGTATTGAACTGTAAGCAATTGATGGACAGCAAAAATACCACTTAACTCCCTTTCCTTGCCTTTATGTGAAAAACGAAACAAAATCTTTTAATTTGCAGAGATTCAGCAGTGTCATTAAACTGTTGAAAAATAATTCCCCTTCAGCATGCTGTTGTCATATTGTTGAGACCAAAAGGCATCCTCAAGTTGTTTGGGGGGATTTGTTGGCTTTTTAAAAATAATATAACCCATTCTAACATACATGCTCAACTTCCAGTTACTTGAGCTAATGGCTGATTGGAATTGCCTACATAAGGCAAAAACACACAGACAATAAAAAAGTGCATGTAAAGTTAGTCCCCAAAACATGAACTGAATGCATACTGGCGAAGAAGAAACCAAAAGAGCTGGTTGAATGCGATGGTGACTGGTGCCGGAGTCGTCATCCTTGTCCCCTGCCCACCACCGGCACCTACCTTGCCATCAAGTAAGTCCAGAGAGCTCAGTTTTGTTTGCCAAAACTGTTACTGGATCCGTGCTGACACACATGGAGGTGGTTTTGGCGTTTTCTGTAACCATGGCCTGCTTGCTTCATGATCCAAATAATCAGTTCACGGGTGATACAGCTGAGTTGACCAGAAGTGAGAAACATGGTTTGACTGCATTTTTCCTGATTATCCCAAGCTTTTATCTCAGTTTCTTTTACAGTTCTGTCTTTATTCTGTCTTCTCCACCCATTTCTTCTGTCCATAGCCCAGAATTGGTAGCTCCTTGTTGCTCTTGTTTGTTCTGTTTATTTGGCTGGCTGGGTTGTCTCACTAAGATTTAGTGAGAACGCTATTCTGCTCCAGCACAAGGTTCCACATGCCCAGAAGAGTCATTCAAGGGAGTTTGCCTGACGCTCCCTCTCTGTTATATCCTTGCAATCAAAAGGAAAAATGAGCATAGGGAAGCATATTTGATATATAGTTATGGGCAAATTTAAGTAGCTCTTAACACTCATATCAGATTCTCATGAGCAAATGATAGCATAGACCTGTCTGCTGTCCTGCTAAAATCACTTACTGTCGAATGTAAAATATCTACTTGTACAGTATCAGCATGTTTAGAACTACTGCTGTTTTGTAAACTGATGATAGTGATTTACTTTGTATTATTCAATTTGAAAAGAAATAGAGTTAAGCACTGGTTTAGAAATACAGCAGAGGCCTCCTATGAAATACGTATTTTCAAATCTCTCACTTGTTATTGATGATGATTCAATTCCACCATGAATTGCATTTCTAGTTTATATGCAGGACTGTTTTGGTTGAGAACACGGCGAGTGCCAGATTCTGCAGTCTTTACTTTGGCAAGACTCATAACTTTGAACTCGGCTTTGTTCTGGCAGTGCGTCTTAAGATCCTGCCCTGTTGAATTCTGTCCTAGGAAGCTCACTGGTCCAGTGGAGACAGAGTTGAGATGCTCCAGCTCGTTTCTGTGAGCTGTTAGATCGGCTGGTTGCTTTGGAAGATCAAGTCTTAGGAGACCACTTGTATCTTCTTTGCCTGTAAATGTTTCTTCAGTGTTTACTTCAAAACACTTAGCAAAATACAATTAGTTTTTAGATGGTGAAGGGTTAATAGCATCAGCACAGAGCTTAAGGAGTTAAGCAGACACAGATCAAAATACTTCAGTGTCTAGAGGGATGTGTTTAAATGAACACTGCAAGGTTGGCAGGCCTCCAAATTAGCATAGTTTAAAGAATTCAAAGTACATTTAATTGGATCCTTCAATCCCTTTTCGCTCAGAATGAGCATTTTAACAGTTTAATTCCTTTTGCAACCCCCACACATCCCTTACTCCAGTGGCTGATCTAAAATAAATACTGTGAACTGTGAAAGGCCTAGACAAGTTCTAGCTGAAGTCAGTGGCAACAGGATGGAGTCCTAAATGCTCCACTCATTTGGATCTGACGTTTGAAATTGCAGAGAGTATCAGGTAGGGCTAAACCTTGCACCTAGCAGGTTAAACCACTGCATGTACATAAGGAGCTTCAGTTGGTGTTGGTATTGCGAGGAGCCGGCATTTGTTTAAACATGTGGCTCTGGCCAGGATTACAGAACCGGAGCTGGGAGGCAGCACGGTTGTAAATGTCTGAGTCGCAGCCACTGGTCTTGGGGCCAAGGAGAATCTCAGGTGTCAGGGCAGAAGGAGACAGCAGCTGGCCAGGGGGAAGGGTGCACCACTGTTTTCAAGAGGAAGACGAGAGGAGCGTGCATGAGAACCAAGGTACACTGGTCTCATCGTGCTGATGCATGGAAGTGAGCAGAATCTTCTTTCACAGCGGCGGCACAGCAGGCAACACCTAGCAACAAAATAACTTACATAAATCAGACAGACATATTTACTCTGCAAATAGGCTTAAGCTTTTAATCTCCCTTACTTATAGAAACAGTAAGTAAAGATATGAAGTGGCTTTTGCTTCTGCTTTTCAACAGTATCCTCCTTTGCTGTCATGACTCTCGGTTTTGGGGACATTTCTGAAGTATTTGGTAGTGACTGCTGTAGTGTTGTTGCCAGCCATATTTAATGTACTTTAACCTACTTGAATTATCAGTTGTTAAGCAAAATGACTGACTGGCTGTTCTGTGATCACCCTTTTACGACCTTTAGTGGCCTTGCTCATTGTTTGCCACCTGACATTGATTGTAAGCTATTTGGGGCAGAGAAACATTGTATAATACTACTTGAGAAAAACCTGGACAACAGCTCTACTGGTTTAACCTTGCCTTTTCAGTAAGCAGATCAAAACAGAATTTTAGTTTCCGGGAATCTGGAGCCTTCTGAATGTGAAACTGAATACCAGTAAAATGTCAATCCTCATCCTGCACTTTCCAGTACGCAGAGGGGCAGCTGCGTTCATACAGTTGTGAATGAAGTTCACTGGAGTTCGTAGGATCTTCAGAACATGGAGCTATCCAGTTACTCAAAAGCAAAGGTTTAATAGCGCTGTGCATTAATAAAAGCAGTCTTCAAAGCTAGTCAACTCATGTATCAAAAATAGACTTGTCAATGTATCGATTAGCCTAATGTCAAAGAGATTATTAAAGTTGAGCTCTCCAAGTACTATAAAATGTCATTATTAATTATTCTTTTATGGAAACAATTTCAAAACTGTTTCATTTTTCACACAGATACAATTGTCTCCTCCAGCTGTTGCGCTAGTTTAGACTACATTGTCACCTACCTCTTCAAGCACCTCGCTAAAGAAGGCAAGAAGACTCTAAGAGGTAGAGAGATTTCACAGGATGGACAGAGATTGCTTCATTTCATGCAGCAGAACCCAGAAGTTCTACAGCAGGTGAATTAGCAGACTTTTCTATGGGGTATTATTACATTTCTGAATTTTCCTGATTTTTTTGTGGTACTGAACACCAGGGCAGCGTTGACTATTTAGTAACAGAACAAACCTCCCTACGCTAGTATGCAACCCTGAGTACCTTCAGCCATGTTCTCATGACAACCAAAGATTGAAGATATTTTTTTGTCATACTGAAAAGCGTAGATACTATACTTGGCTGTACAGTATCTTAAAACTTGGTGTTTCATTTTTGCTCATACAAAGAGGTGTGTGAGATCATCAATACATTTCTATAGACAAAAGGGAAGGAAAGCTCTATTTTAGGAGCAAGAAGAACAAATTCTGGCATTGAACTACACATTTTGGTAATGAAATGTGTAAATTGAATGGCTGTATGCTGTCGAGTTTGAATATTTTATTTTGCAGTAGGTGATTCAGTGGGATTTTTTCCTGTTAAAGGTAAATACAATAGAAACTAAATCTCATGCTTCTGAAAAGGAAGTGGCCGCTCTGCTGCTTAGGAGAGATTTCCCCTTCCCAGCTCCGTCAGGTTTATCACAGCCCAAGTACGTTACGGGGAGATCAGGATGTTCATAGCTACCTATCTCCACATTTGCTCTGTGCCACGTTCCCTTAAAATCTCATTAAACTATTTGAAAATGCATATTTTCAAGAATCTCTGGATTCCTAATGCAGTTGCAAAGATGCCGTTTCAGGAGACGTGTTTCACAGGTCTGGAGGCTTTTAACGAAAACAGAAGTTACTCACAAAAGGCCAATGACTAGCGTGGTCATCTCTGTGTTTCCCTAATAGGTACCGCTGTCATGTGGAAAAAACCCGGCATACTAGTCACCACATTTATTGTTGTCATTTGTTTACTGCTCTAATTGAAGGTGAAAAGTAACTAATGGTAGCTAATACATTCCTGGCAGTATATAGCATATTGTGAGAATATTAATGATGCTTATTATTGACATCCCTGTCAGAATATGATGCTTCCCTTGTCATATTACAGATTCTTATGTTTTATGTGCCTAATAGGGGTTTCATGGAAACCAGCAATGAAGTCAGCATTCGGGTATGTCAGATTGCTCCGTATTGTACCGTGCGTGCAATGATTTGAACGCAAAGGACAGAAAAGCAACCCGGGCTCTGGACTTCCCTGCATTTGTGGCAATCTTGATGTAATACTTTGGCTGTTAATATGCAGTAACCTTTCACTTCACGGCATTTGACTAGGCGGTGATCTGTCTTTATTAACTTCAGATTCTGCAGAATACGTTATATTTATTTTGAATGCAGGCTTTCACATACTCTTTTAAATATTAATGGCTGGTCTCCAGTAGTCAGCATAAATATGATTTGCATTAGCACTAGTCATATCATATTGAGTGCCTCTGATGTCAACTACTCAGCGTACTAATATCTGACATCATCTCCCGAGGTCACTGACAACTTTGACCTTTATTCTCATGCACAGTTTCTGTAGTCTCAGAAGCTCTTTTGAATTGATTTGAAATTTTGACTCTTCCCTTTATGAGGCAGTAAAATTGATAATTATTCAGATGGGAACTGAGCACTGAGTGAAAAATCAATTCCACCCGCTCTCTGCTGCGTATAAAATTACTTCTGAGTCTGCTGGACTGAACGGATGGCCAAGGTAAAAGCAGCAGGCAGAAATAGTAGAGAGGATTAGCTGGACGAAACTAATAGCCTAAAGGGATGGCTTTTGAGATGAGGGAGTGGGCCGGTTGGGGGTTATTATCAGCAATGATGGGACTCATTGATCATATGTTTACATCAGGTTTCCATTGGGTTATAAATCAGCCCTGAATAGAAACGGAACCCAAGGCCTCGCGTTTTACCAGGGGGATGGTGTATTAGATTATTCTCACTTTCACACTCAGATGAAAAGTGAGACATTGATTATTCATCGGCTGGCCATTAAACACTGGCTTTATAGATGATTTGACTATCATGGAAGCTAATGAACAAGGTTGCTGCTTCATAACCAGCGGTTTCAGTTTTCAAGACATCTGTGTCGGTTAAGTAATGCGTAACCCTATTAAAAGGAATGGGTTACAAATTGCTTAACAGTGCTGAAAAACTAGACCCTAATGACTAATTGTGCTTTGAGTTTAGAGAGGGTTGTCAGCTCTTTAAACTAAACTGATGCAATGATAACTGCAATTATTTACTAGTTAGAACATTTCTTCCAAGTTGGATCTCTGGAAGTAGTTGGATAATTAAGATTTCCAGCAGCACTTTGAGGAATAGCCCGCCTCGGGTCGTACCGTTCGCTGTGGAGCTACGCAACGGCTCGACTTGCCGTTCTCTCTTTCCTCGAAAGACGCGGAAATCTCCCCGGGCTCTTCGGCCAGGTGGGGGACGCGGACTCTCCCCGGGACGGGCAGCGCCGGGCGCCGTGCCGCGCTGGCAGCGC
>NW_008825302.1:1943265-1973134 GCF_000699105.1 Pygoscelis adeliae | reverse complement strand
CGCCGAGCCGCCGCCTCCCTCCTCGCTCGCTCGCTCGCCCGTCCGTCCGTCCGTCCGTCCGTCCGTCCGGGAGAGTGTGCGGGGATGTCCTGGTGATCTGTGCGCCCGCACGCGAGGCGCGTTGCTATTTCTCAACAGTACCTGAAACAGCAACACAATTACTCCATTGCTTTTCCGCTGGTGAGCTTACAGCGGAGCGCTTGTTCGCTGTTAAATGAGGCGATTCAGCGTCTGAATGCGGTTCAGTAAATAGGTGTGTATCCGAGACTGGGGCTTTCACCTTCTTTAGCCTCTAGAGTAGCAGAGGTGTACAATTAAAGCCTATTAATTCTTACTTTGTTTGCTTACATATGTCCCATAGCAGTTCTGGTTTTTTAATAGGTAGATGTGACTGTACAAAGACAGGAGCAATAGAAAACATGGAAGTGAAACAACTTCTTAATGTTTAGGAGCAAGTTATAGCATCCTTTTAAAATGTAGCAGCGGCTGTTGGCTTTGGCCCTACTTTTTGCTGTGCCACAGGCTTTGTTCCTCCCGGGCAAGCTACTTGGTCTGAGCTTAATCTGCAAACAACTGCTTCATGATGGTGTTTTACAACGAAACTGAATTAATGTGTGTAAAGTAATTTGAGATATATGGACAGAAAGCAGTATTAAGTTTATTACATTTAACTATTGCTGTTACATTATGTTGTGTTATAAGCACTTCAATAAATAATTTTAAAAGGCTCCTACGTTTCTATGCTGTTATTCTGGGATTGTCAGGTGAAGCCAGTGTTTGCTCCACTTTATAAGTGAAAGTGTATTTTTTGGTTTTAAGATGCTACCTTTATCTTCTGTTAATGCCTATCTTGCTAAATTGTACACATTAGGCTGTTAGTTCAATTTTGGCATGGTAAAGTACTATTCATGTTAGTTCTTTCCAAAAATCAATCAGTTTTGTAGCATCTTTCACCCCTAGTTCTGACAAATGTTCCTAAGAGCCACGCACGATAGGTAAAGAACTCTGTTTGCATAGTCATCATTGAAATAATTCTGTGCTGGATGTGGAAGGGAATAAATGGTTGGCTGGTTGGTTGAATAGAAACAGGATTTCAGTGACATTGCAGTGTTCGCTTCCTTTCCTGGGCTTTTCTTGGAGCGGTGCGTTAGGTGTAGGGGCAACGAATGAGGGAGGGTATTGCATGGTGATTACGTTCTGTGCATCGTTTTCAGGAGGATCGTGTGGATGAGAATAAGGAGGGGGTTTTTAAGGTTGAATGTTGTACCAATGTTTGGATTAGATCTGCACAGCGCCTGCGCCAAGACACAGCGGGCAGCCAAAGCAATCTCCGACTCGCTGGTGTAGGAGCGGCGGTGAGTGCTGTTGGGCCTGCCCAGAGGTGGAGCGGCACTGCATGCCTCTGCGGCACGGCCAGCCGCGAACCAGCAGGCACCTTTTCAGCAGTCGGGCCGGCTGGCTGCTGGCAGGTACGCTCCGCTTCTCAGCCCAGGTGGGCCCACAGCAGGGAACAGTTCTGGCGAACAGTTGTTTTAGGGTTGAGTGGCTGTAGAACGAGTCTGTGCCTGCGCTGAGCCCTTCTGAGAGTTCAGCGTTTCTGGGGACAATGGGTGAGGAGTGCTGCAGTAGGGGAAAATCAGCGGGGATGTGGGAAGACCTGGCGTTTATTGCCGTAGGGGAATGTGGTGGAGTACGTGGGCTGGAGAGGCATCTCTAGGGAAGGACTGTTGCAGTAGGCGGATGGGAAGGTATGTGGGTGAACAAAGAACTTTGAGGGCATGGGTAATGGTGAGTGTGGTAGTGCTGAAAAAGGGAGCAAGGACGGGATGGGCGCTGCTGTGGTAATAGGAGGATGTGTGGCTTGACGGTGATAGGTAAAACCTCACCAGGCTGCTCACCGGAGCTGAGCGCTTGTGACTTAGAACTTCACCGAGTGACAAAGGTGCGCTGAGTGAAGCAGCACAGCAGCATGGCGTAGCAAATGTAAAAGAGAAAGTAAAGATGCCAATTGCAATGAAAAATCAAGTGGCATTACTGAAATAAAAACGTATTATAAATCGCTACTTTCCTTTTTTCCCTTTTATGTAGTAAAATCAGTGATGTTTTTGTTTTTCAGATAAACCTCAGTGCCGTATACAGCTAGTGTGGAGTTATGCACTGTAATTGAAATAAAACCATGGAGAGGAGGTGTGTTTATAATGCATGCTTCATGGCCCGTGCAGAAGCACTTGCATATAAGCACATCACAAAAAGAAATCTGAATTGTACTGACAGAGGTCAGTTGTGCAAGATGTTGAGTACCTGAGCGCCTTGAGCCACATGCGTGAGCTTGGTTTTAAGAGCAGATCAAACCCACAGGTGCAGTTGTTCCTATGCTTAAAATTAAATGTGTTTAAAGGCTCAGCTGACTCAGGACCAGAGTGCTCAGCTTTTGCTGGCTTGAGCCTTGAAAGATTTGATACAGCAGTGAGAGGGATTTTCATTGGGACATCTGTTTTCAGCCTCTTAGCACAATTTAAAAATGTTATCCAATACTATCATAACTTTCTTTATTAATTGAAAGGGATGGAGCTATACCAGCTGTAGCCCAAGCCAGCAGAGACTTGGGTGGCTAAGCAACAGAAAGGCACCATATTGAGTGAGCCAAAATTCAGTCTCGAAGTCATTTATTTTAACCAGTGACAATACGTTTAGACTCTAGTGTTTCGATTTGATTGATGGTTTAATATCATATATAATTTTTTTAATGAAGGGAACCCATTTAAATATGTTAACATTTGCACTAGTAGTCTCCCATGTACATAACTGCATTTAATCATTACTCTGATTGTTTTTGTGGTTGTGTAATTTGTATCAGCAAAATAACTATGTCAAAGCCATCTTATCTTAATGAAAAATACCGTTACTTCTCTTTTATATGTACTTCTTACTGCACATGCATAAAGGCAGCAGTAGCCTCAGTCTCGAGTATATTGCTAAACGTATAGCGATCACTGCATGAGTGCTGTCAATTAAGAAATCAAAAAATATTAATGAGCTTAGTGTCTTCTCTAATTCTGCTTTGTTTAAAGCCTTGTTGTGATTCGTTGTCATGTGAATCGAGTAATTTAATTTTAAGACTTTTAATGTTAAAATACATCATCATTAGTGATGTAACTGAAGATTTCACGCTCTTAATAATGGTGCTAAATCAAATTGGGAATCTCCTCTTAATCATCCAAGCTGTGCTGTAGTTTACACAAACAGTTTTGGGGATGGAGAGAAGTTTAGTTCCGCGAAGTAACAAGTATTGTACAGAATTCATGTATGGAAACAAAAAGCGGCGATTCGGCTTGCAGCACAAACTGCTAGAGGTGTCAGTGTTGGATGTGCACCCTCGGGCTAGGCAGCTGGTGTATGTATGCTTTTGTTTATCAGTTACTGGTTTATGTAGCCTTTAGGCCAGCACATGAAACAATCGTTCCTACAGGGTCAGCTGCTGGTCAGAAGCAAAGTAAGAAAAGACTTTGCCTTAAAACGCGTCAGCCATAATTTTAGTGCAGCTGGCACCTGCTACTGGTGCACAGCGGGAGGGTTAGAGGTCAAAGAGGCAGTTGTTCTAAACTCAGTGATGGCTTAAAGGGACTTGTAGATTAATCTGCTTTATTAACTTCTGTATATTAGATAACTATTGCAGTGAATGACAGTCCGTCTTTCTGAATAAGTCCCTTCACCTCTTTCTCTTTTAAATTGGCTTTTGAGTAATGAATATTAAATATAATACATTTCAGGGTAATTAAATGAAAACATTAGGATGATGTTGTTTCACAATCATATCTATAAGTTTCTTGTATATTTATCTTGCATTATTACTCTTCATTGCTTTTTGCTAGCAGAACAAAAAGCATAAATGTTTCAATTAAAGAAGAGGAACTGGCTGTATTTCTCAATAACCTTGTGTCTTCTATGCTGCATAAATATTTTCAAAAAGCAAATAAGTTTAAGGAGAAGTATAAAAATGTTTTATTCCTTGTTTACTCTGTGCAATGTAATACTTTACACTACTTGGAAACGTTTGATTTCTGCTGGCCATGGTTGTTTTATATAAAACACTAAGAGGTGTTTGGGGAAGGGCAAAAAATATTGCCATTCTGTAGAATCTAACTAGCAATATGAATAGCACCAATAATTTTGTAAAGTTCACATTATAATTCAAAATCCAGTTAGAAGTGATGCTTGCAGTCCGGAAAGAAAGCAATATCTTTACAAAATGGATAGGGAAAGGTAACAATCCATTCCATGATCTGCTACTGGCAGATTTGCTGTGTGAGTAATGAAACTTGCTCTCAGTGAACAAACACCCTCCCCTTCCCCCATTTTAAAAAAAAAAAAAAAAATCAAATTTAAAATTCTAGAATAGCAGCAGCTTACAAGGATGCTTAATTGCTGTTGGATATGATAGCAGTGGCTCATCGAAGCTTATAGCGGATGAGATGATGCTTGTATAGAGATCCGGTGCTTGATGAGGCAATTGCTGCGGCGTTCTGACCTAGTCAGTGTTCATTTTGAGCAAATGGAAAGGTATGCGTCACGTGAAAAGGGCTGTTTCGTTGCCGAAAACTTTCCAATGACTGGCATACACTAAATACGTGTTCCACTTAACCTTGGCAGATTCCTGATTTTCAGGACTCTGAAATTGAACCTCAAAATCCATGTTTTTCCTAGGCTAATAAACTGCTGTCATTTTTTTTCGCTTGTGATCCTGAGAGATATTTGTGTGCTCAGGGTGTCTTCTGAAATCATGAGATCCAGAAACTTAGTTTGTTGGGTTTTTTTTCTCTGGTGTTTACTTGTTTGGTGATTGGCTTTTTTTACTGAAAATTGAGATTCTTGTGTATTTACATGTCTACAGGAACCTGCACAGTTTAAAAATAAAATAAAATACATTTTTTAAAAATCCCAATATCACAACAGATTGATGAGATTTGGAAAAACTTAGTTTATGTTAGGTTAGCTTAGTTTAGGTTAGCTTAGTTTAACTTCAGCGAATGCTCCCAGTGCTTTGCTGGGCACATCAGAGGACGAGACAGTTTTGCTATTGAAAGAGCGCTACACACAAAGCACTACTACACAACATGAGATTTGACCTTTCAGTATAACCGTGTTTCTGAATTCATGATTCGTTTCCCTTTAAAAAAAAAAAGAAATAAAAAAAATTAAAAATGAAGTGTGTGCAACCATTCTTTAAAATCTTTTTAGCATGACAAGTAAAGTAATCTTCCATTGATACTTAAAAGTCCATCTGCAGAAATTCAGGGAGAATGTTAGAGAGACGCAATATCTATTGAAATGTTGAGTGTCAAACTGCCAGGGTAATGTATTTAGTATGAAATATAATATTCAGTGCATTTTGTTTTGATGACTGCATGAAATAGGCTGTGCTCTTATCCTTTGTTGTTGTTGTTGTGAAAGATGATATTCACTGAGAAGTGTTGGTGACTATTCAGGACACAGTAGCAATATGCTTATTACCATCTTTATCATCTGTCTTTTATGTTTATTTGCAATAGCTTTGGTTACAGTTCAGTTCATCAGGATAACAAAAATACTTTTAATTGTTCTACAGAACAAATTAGAGTAATTTTATGAACAGTTTGAAAACAGAAGAGGTTTGAAATCTGTTAGGCCATCGGTAATTAATACCTGGATTAGTCTTTTTAAGTTCTACGCTAGTATGCTGCTCTGCTCCAGTAGAGCAGAGTAGGTCGCTTTGCTTTACAGATGATCCTTGAACACTGGTTAGAGCCAAGCTTCTGGGTTTCTTACACTCTGATTTCCTTCAAGGTGTGGCTTAAAAGCCCAGCCTGCCTCCCTGCCCCTGCTGATTATCTCTGTATCAGTGCTAAACTAAGGTAAATATGGGTAAAATAATTACCCTGGTTCTAATTTTCTCTGTACTACTGGTTACTGTTGCTGTGTGGGGGATGCCTCTGGGTCTGCTGCTGGCAGACATCCACACAGTTTGAGCCTACGCTCAAGCTGCCTGCAAATCCCAGCTGCCTTGTGGCAAGCAACATCAGGGCTCTTGTAAAAGAGATCTACAAATCTCTTAGTGTTGCTGCAAGGCCAGGTGGATTATGTGATAGATGCCGGGCTGGACTGGACTTGCAGGTGAGTGCAAGCTTGCACCCAGCTTAAGGACTTGCTCCTTGGTGTGTGGGGTTTGCGTCCCTGAGGGTTGCACAGAGCACACTTCCACTCAGCATCAGCATGAGTCTAGTTCAGACTCAGGGATAAACGCACGCTCAGTTTGAGATACCTTGAAGTTCCACAGACAAAGGATTTGGAGCTGATCTCATGCTCAGCCTTTCCCTCCATATGCAGCTTTTTACATTTTTTGGAACATTTCTGTAGATTAAGTTTGAGATTAGCCTCAAATTGGTTTTAGACTAAATGATTTTATTTTTCCAGTAATAGCATTTTCTGACCTTGTCTTCCCTCCCCATGTGACTGACATTTTGGAAGACCTTCCTGTAATAGAGATTTCAGAAAACTAATGATCCAGCAGGTGAAGATCCCAATTCCTATGCTGAAGTCCCGGTGCAACGTTGAAAATCCCCAGCTGCTTTTGTGCGTCAACTCCCAGCACTTGATGCAAGGGAAGGCACTGGTGAATTTCTCAGGAGCTGGAGAAGAAAAGAGTGACAGCTCACGTTTGAGGAATTTAAAGATGATGCGCACTGTAAGTCCTAGTGTCAGTTAAGGAGAAGACTGAAAGATTTAGACATAGGACCATTTACATTCCTGAAGGTGGACTTGCTGGAAGGCGTTGGTGTAGGTGAAACTGCTGTTCTCGCAAGAGGATTAAATAATCTGTAACTAGTCTTTTGGTCAGAGATGCTGGTAGTAGACACCGACTTCATCCTGTGTCACCTCTCAGGTAAGAGTGCTGGCTGTGCAAGAAAGGGAGAGGCTCTCACCATGCAGACTGGAAAAAAAGCTTAAGGATCTTCTTCTGAGACAAGACTAACTGGGTTTACAAAGAGCTGAACCTAGCTGCCTCTTCACATACTGCTAAAAGCAGAGGGGAATGTGTATTAATTTTTTATAAGGTTTTTAAAGAGCTCAGCCTTCTCCTACGCCAAAGCAACCTGACATTTGTGTTACAAATTATGACAAGTTGTACGTTCCAAAAGTCCCGGTTAATCACAGTTCTGTCATCTTTAAAAACAGCTGTAACACTGTATAGTCACAGCCACTTGTTTAGAAATGGCTGAATCTTAAATAAACAGCTTAGGTTAATTTAAAATGATACTCTAGTATCTGTAACTGAAAATCTCTGAATGCTACCAGCTAAAAAATGCAGATTAAGGGTTGATGTCACAATCTTAAATTATTCCAGCCTGAGGTGGATTAATTTGCTGTCTGTCAGGGAGCACAGATGGATAGGCAAAAAGAAGCTGTGCAGATACAAGAGTTTGTAAACATCTGTCAGCTACAGCAGATATCCAAATACAAAATCTAGCACTTCAGGCAGCATATGAGTATGTGACATTCAACAGAGGGTTTACATGAAATTCAGCACAGACAGAAGCAAGTCGGCACACCCTGGAAGGTAATAATTAATGAAATGTATCCCCTCCTCCCTGCAGAAAGAGGGAGGTATTTCATTCATCAGGCATCTTCAGTGTTGCTGCAGTTAACTGTTCTGCTTCCAGTATTTAATGTAGCCAACGCTTAGACTAGGCAAAACTGCTCCATTCTGTGAGACTTACCACTTTGCTATAGGTGAGTCTATAGCAGCCAGCTGGCATCTCTTCTCCATCCCTGATGGATGCCAGCTCACCCAGGAGCACTGTCTCCCTTAGGATAGATGGACCCAGTTCTGATAGGCAGGACTGGATCGAACATCATAGTCCTTCACGTAAAAAATTCAGATGCAACCGTAATTTGAAAAGAATGTGTTCTGTCATCTTAGAATATGCCCTCAAATTAGAGGGAAGATACTAAAATTACTGTTTGAAAACATGCTACTATAGGGCAAAACCTTTCGCTGTGAACAGCTCGTGTGCAGGATGTAGCTGCTGCCCATGTTCCAGCTGTGTTGCAGTTGCTCCCTAGCGTAGCGCCAGCATCTGCTTTGTGATCCTGTCGGCTGCTTGAAAGGCGGTTCAGTACTGGCTGAAGGTAGGAAATGATGAAAGTAAACCTTAGCTTTGAAAAGTCCACTTTGCACTACTGGTCTATGTTATTGTGCTATTAACATACAACAGTTTATTTTAACAGTGAAAAAATAGAAAACTGCAGTGGATCTGGTGTAGTAAATTTAACAGGCACATTGCAGGTGCTTGTCCTTAGCATTAAGCTATCATCCTAAATGTTTCCTTTTGAGTATGTGCTCATGTTTCTCTTTCAGATACAAAGTCAGGTTTGACATAAGTTAGTACAGTCTTATTTTATTATTATTTCTGCTGGCTCATGATTTGGACCTTCTTCAAGTGAATCTCCCGTATTCAGCCCTTTGGCCGGTTCTAAAGACATATCCAGGAAAATGCCAAGCTCCACGCTCTCTGTAACTGTTCCTTTTTCACATCTATAGCCATCCCTTTTCCATCCCTTCTGAACACTGGGAGAAAAGACTCTGCCAGCAGGACATAACACATAACTGATAGGAAAACCCTATGAAAGATACACTTAAATCATATTTCAGTCCATCAGCTGCAGGCATATACAAGTTCATGGTATGCAGTGTGTCACTCAGATGCCTTGTCCTGACATTAGGATTGGTTTTTTTCAGCCGTTTATGCCTTAATTTTTTCATAAAAGGAAACAAAAAGGCCAGACCCAATTGAACTATTCCAAACTGACATACAAGATTGGGTCCCTCACAGTTTTATTAAGTCTTGATAATTCCTGCGGCTTCTTTAAACTTCAGCTGTTGAATCATGAAATTTTAGTTATTAATGTTTATTTACATATATATATTGGAAGTACATATAAATAGGGTGAAATGCTGTATTCTGTGAACAGAAATCTGGAGCAACCTAGCTTATATAGGCTGAAAGAAAAGCTTGGTCTGAGGGTAGCTCTGAGGGCTGAGAGCAGAAAGGCTGTTGAAAAGAGCTCTGTGGTTGCATTAGCCCAGTTTCATGGACTGCCTGTGTTTTCTGCCTGATGTCCTCTTCTCTCTCTCCTGCCCTCCCTCCTTCCACAACTCCTCCCCTCTTCCTATACATGTAATGAAAATTAGCAACGGGACGGGAGAGAGTTGAGAGCGTGTCCAGAAGGAAAGCTGCTGCAATGTGACTCGGCCCATTATTCGGTGCTAGAGGTTGAGGCTGCCCAGCTCGGCCGCAGCACCAGCCTTCCATGCTTCTGCTGCTCCAGAACAACTTGTTTAAAGCTCTTTGTTGGTCTAATGTAATTTCATAGTGCAGGGGGACGAGACACATGATTCTTTAACTCTTGTATATTGTAAATCTCAACTGATTTGCTGTTTCTGGCAGTTAAATATTTTTTTTTAGTTCAGGAGTAATGGGCTGGTTCTCACTTTCATAATAAATAAAGGCTTTAGTTTTCTTACTTAATCTGGAAATTTTAGCTTTGAACATGGAATATATCAATCTGAAAGTTAGGCTTTCTAGTAAAATAAATATTTTAAAACAACAGATTAAAATTTAAGGTATTTAATAATCTTGGAGCATTTAAGTCTTCCTAATATTATTAGTAAATGATGATCCATTTATTGATATAGGAAGAATTGATGATGAAAGAACTGAGAACTCCAAAGGACATTTAAATAAGTAATCACAGCTCCTAAATTAAGAGCAAACTGTCTGAAGCTAGAGCTATAAAAACCTACCAAGTTTCGTATGCTGAACAGTGAAAATCTGAACCTTTTTCAGATCTGAATGGAAAAAACGAGTGTTCTGACCAGCCAAGTGTTTGGTTAAAAGCTGTATATGTTCTTAGACCATTCGAAATCTTTTGTAAAGGAATACATACTGCTGTCTCTGGTGGTGTTAACATAATGTTCTTTATGGTAAAATGTGATTAGTTGCAGCAAAATAAAATATTCATCCCAACGTATGGGAGAAAGAAGTGAGTTACGAGACTTACAATGATGCAAGTGCTCTCTATTGATAACGTGGAGCAGCAAAAAAGCCTTTTTAATGGAAAGGCAGCTTCTTTTCCAGCTTCCTTTAGAAAAAGTTCTCGTAATTAGAGTTATCTTGACCAGTATTTTCTTCCTCCACCCAAGAAAGAAAGAGGCTCTGAAGGAAATGAGGCTCTGAAGAATTAATTTATTGGAAGAACAGTTCTTTATTCTTGCCTGTTCTGTCAATAGTTCCTTTTGTAAAGAACAAATGTGTCAGGAGAAACATTATTGAACCAGATGAAGTGATGCCCTATGTTTAAGATAAGAGAACAGAGGCAAGGTTGCTGTTTTGAACTAAGTAGAAAATAGATTATCTGCTCCCCTGCCTTTTTAATGTCTCTTTCCCCACCTTGAGACCTTGTTTTCTGCCTGAGTCAGCGTGAGGACTTGAGTCTTCCCCATGCCTCGGGCAGCTGCCCCGACTGCTGGAGTGCCGCTGCACTGCAGTGGGTCTGTGGCAGGATCTGAGACATCATTTTCCTGAAACAAAACATTTCAGTTTCTACCAATAGGGTATTTTCCACCTAGAAAACAAAAAATCCATATGTTTGCTCAGTTCTGCTTCTGTGCTCTGTGCTTTGTTTTGCCATTGAGTTGCTTTGTGATCTCCAATTAGATGATGAGACTCTTGGCAAAGGTGGAGCAAGGAGGGTGTACCATAGCATAGGTTTCCCTCTGACACCTGCATGCTAAATACATGCAAATCCACCTGAACCCCACCCACAACTTCTGCTGCCCGGTAAGAGGGAATGCAGGTCTCTAGCAACAGCATGACCAAGGTTGGGTGACGGCTGGAAGGAGCTGAGGAAGTTGAGGAGGTGCCCCGGGCTCAGTCTGTATCACTGTGGTTTTGCGTACAGACTTTGTTCCTCAGTCAGCCCCTCTGTAAAATGTGATGGTAATGCTGATGTATCTCAGTGGCATATTTTGAAGCTAACTAACATCTGGAAAATGCTCTGCAGTTCTCAAAAGAAGTGAAATAGAAGTGCAGACAGCACTGCTGCTGTTGGCTGCTGAACGCTTGCTCATGTACCTGGGTCCGGCTGATGGCCTGCGAGCGGGCAGGGCCGCTCTGGGGCAGCGGTGCTGGCTGGGTAACTACATTCATCTCCTCATTTGTAGATGGTTACTGGGCAAGATCTCATCTTCAGAAAATTGTGGTTATCATTTCTGTACATGTTGCCATCATAAATACAAATATATGTAAATGTGTGTCAGCAAATTAAATATGAAGGCGGCACATTATTTCAGAGCCTCCTTCAGAAGCTTAAAGAGTTTCAGTTCCTTCATGACCTGAACAACTCAGGAGAGCAACAAAAATGGACATACGTATGGAGCTGTGTGTCAAGTATCTAGAAATTCTTTCCTGCATGGGTCGACCTGTTTCTCCTGATTACAACAGTCAAATCACTGATCACGTGAGGTCTGAAGGAGGAAGCTGAGGATGTCACTTGTCAATGTAGGAAGAAGCTGTTCTGTATTACATGAAAATAGTAGAGAGACGGGAGAGGGAGAATTAGTGAAATTAAATGAAAGCCTGATACCTCTGCCCAAGAAAGAGTTAAAGTCTGGTACATCACCAGTAAATGTGCTGTTTGCTGAGGCAAAGCTTCATTATAAAGTAGCATGAGGCTCGTCTAGAGGAGCTCTATTGCCTTGCAGATGAATCTGTGCAGGCTGCCTCCCTTAGACAGAAGTTCTTTCCAGCAGGGGTGGTCTCCTAACGCTTGTTTGCGGGTGCAATCTCTCTTGGAGTCTGTCAGCAGCACTGTAAAACAAAGAAGGATCTGGAATGCAAACAGCTTGCTGTAGGCTCACGCAGAAGTAGCACAGGAAACCAAAGCTACCGAGTAAAACAAAGCAGCAGCAATAATTGTGATAGAGAAACATGGAAAACAGGAAAAGGAAGTTTAAGGCTGTTATCGTGGATTTTGGTGCCCTTCATCTTGGTGGAATTAGGCTCAGTAATTGCTGATTGTCTTCTGCCTATGCCGTAATGCACTCCTGGCAACCTCCGACAGAGGTCTTGATATGATAGATAGGTTTGCCCCAATTTTACGCATATAGCCCTTAATGCTGAGCCGTACACCTTGATTTTTTTTTTTTTTTTAATCTTTGCAAGAAGTGGGATGTCTAAGACATCTGCAACGACAACACGATAGGATTCCAAATTGTCCACCTCTGCAAGTAATAAACTTACATAACTTCATGAGAGGCATTAATCACTGTTCCGGAGAGCTCACAGGCAGATGTTACAACCTTGTTCATATTAGTGCAGTGGTACCACTGGTCCCAGCAGTTCCTTTAAACAGAATCAACTTTGTGTGAAAGTGTTAGCACTTGGTGGTGGTGTGACTGTCTAGTTTAACTGAAAGGAATGGGTTGACCCATGAAGAAAACAGACATACGCATGTCCAGGTCCAAGACCTCGCTAACTTCTGAATGCGATGTTGTTCCCTGCGTGGCTAATGATTTCTAAAAGGGTTCTCTTTCATTAATCCTTAGAGTCAGAAGTGGAATTAAAAATGTTTGATGGTAGGATCTTTTTCCAAGAGGAAAAGCTTGGAAGTGGGAGGGAGGCTTTCACTGTTTCCTGACCTGGTTGGCCAATATCAAAACACACAATTAATAGTTACTGTTACGTAGATTGCTTTATATTGGCTTTGTTTTTATGAATTGTAACATTCATCACATTCCTTGCCTATTTCAGTACTGTCTGTACTACTTATGCACAGAGACAAATAAGTGTTTCCCAGGTGAGTTTTGGACATTTTGGTGTTCTTCCATATTTAGGCCAAAAACTTTCCTAAAATATTTGCTTTGCAGTTCAGTTTAGTAGCAATTCTGGGCTAGAGACCTTAAAGACATCCTCATGAGTTGCTTGATAAAGCTGGAGTTGAAGAGGTGACACTTTCCCTCTGGTTCAGTTGTGAACTTGTCTCTGAGCATGCCCTCTTTAGATTAAGCATCACGTTGAAAGCCTTTCTACATGCATAGCACTTTTTCTAAGAAATGTGGGTATGTCAGTCGTGATGCTCTGACTAAATCACAGCTTGAGTGAGTTTGATTACTTTAAAAAATGCTTCTGTCCTAACAGCTGGCTTTGTTACAAGCTATGGAGATGAAAACCGGGTGATGAATGAATTATAAGAAGTTGTAATTATTCTTCATATTTGGAAATCAAGCTCCTATTAGTGCTCGTGCAGAGGTTTTGAATTGTTTGCATTAGTTCCAAAACACTATAGAACTGGTTTTGTCCTGAGTAATGGAAAGTAGTTTGCCTGATATATACACTGTGAAGTCAGGTGAAGAACTGGCCTTTCCCATGCCAGATTGTATGTTCCTAACCGGAAAGCTCAAATGATTTGTGGATATCTGTGTTCCGGGTGATTTGTAGTGCTAGGATTCATCTTTTTCATTTAGTGAAACATGCTGTTTGACTTCGCCTTGGTCAGTTATTACAAGCTAGTTTGCAGTGTGGCAGTTCCGTGGAGACCCTGCTCGTAGCTACTCATTGGCCTAGAAGAAAGGATTTAATGATTTTCTACTTCCTCTATGTTTGGTTTTAGGGTGTAGATATTTTATAAATGTGAGTCAAACTATTTACTGGTGACATTTTACAAATTTTCACTCTGTTTAATCTCTGAGTAATGTTTTTAGGTTCGTGTATGTTGTGGCCTTTGGCATTTTGGACTAACATATCTCAAGGATATCTTAGAGCATTTTATCTTTAAATGGATTCTACAGTGATTTTGTAATTTCTTTTTACAAAAATTGTGCCAATCCCTAAAATAAGTCCTACCCTTCCTAGCTACACACACAGAGGTATAGAAGCACAGCAAGACCAGAAGAGGCCTCAGAGGGAGAAGACTCCATGTGGCATTAGCTGAAGGCTCTGGTTACGTGCCAGCCAACAAGCAAGGCAAATTATGTACCTTCACTTTGGGTGCCAGTAGAACTTAATTGTATGAGTTGATAGATCTCAGTGCTTTATAAAGTTGATGAAGTGTCTTTATCCCTGCTGTAGAGCTCCATAAAGTAAGTCACAGAAGTAAAGTAAAATGTCTAAAATCAGAGGCTGGATTTGTAACTGGGATGGAAATGGTATAGATTTATAGACTTCTCGCTGTAATCAGAATTGCCTTCGTTGAAGTAGGGAGTGTTCCCTTCAGATGCCTTGCAGTGTCATACATGACGAAAGGTAGATGTGAGAAAATCAGAATCTTGAAGAGCACCTAGGGATTAATCTGAAACTAATACAGATTACTGGTCGTACATGTATTGCTCTCCTAGTAGTAGTGTGACAACAGGGCAAATCCCTGTAGTAAAATCAAAGCCTGTACCTTAAATTAACACAACTCTAAATCTAATTCATACTTGTTTTAAATCCAACTTCTTCTTTGGAGCCCAGCTTTGACATTCCTTTTCTTTAGCTTTCTTCACCTGGTAGTTTTGGTTATGGAAATACTTGTTTGGAAGAATGACTTTTGTAATACCATGCTCATATATGAAATATTGGTGATTTCAGCATGGTTAGTAAAGGTTTTGCTAATTTTTCCTTCTCACCACATCACACAGTATAACAACAGTATCTATATACATGCAAACCATTTGAATTTTCTTTCAGATGATGTCAATCCTAATGAACACCATCATTTTTGAAGACTGCAGAAACCAATGGTCTGTGTCAAGGCCGCTGCTCGGACTTATACTTCTCAGTGAGAAAGTGAGTATTTAAGAAACTCCACCAGATGCACTGTTCACGTGCCAAGTAGTTGAAATAATTATTTCACGTAGAACAAAGCTGCCTGTTGCCCTTTCAGATCCCTCCTTGTTCCCTTATGCCCACTAGGAATGGAGAGTAGGGTTCAGCTCAGGTACTGTGTAGGTATTTTACAGATTAGTTCACAAAGGCTAAGTGGCTTCATTTTGATGAAAAGTCCTCTCAAACCTTTACCCCAACGTTTACACCCAACCTTAGATCATGCAAGTATATAACTAACCTTTTTTTAATAAAGTCTATGTCCTCGCTTTTCCAGAATTAAACAGGAGTAGAAGTTATGCAAGCTCATCTGGCTTTTAGATAGAAATATGAAACAAGAACACTGTGGAAATAGCATGAGAAAAATTGCTTCCCAGAAAAATAGTTAACCAATTTCTTTTTCTGAAAGGTTTCACAGGAGCAACTAGCTTTGGGGGGTATTATCTGAGTGCTTACACTTAAGTACTCGCATTGATTGCAATTTGGATTGTGTGCATCTGTGGCAGATTCTGTAAACCAGGAAATACTCTGCAATTTGCCCTTTCAATAAAATCTGAAACTATGAATTTGGATATACCCATCATGTTTCCCTGGTGACTTAATAGAGACAATATTGTCTGAAATGGAAACCATCTGAGTAAATGAATGCGAGTTGATCTAAATGTGTGCATTTTTTGTATGGCAAGGCATTGTTTCTGAAGATACTGACCTGTTGTATTCGCCATACTTCAGAGCTAGCTCTAACTTTATTCTGAATTGCTTTATCTCTTGGGCAGTCACAAGCCCCAGTGTATTACTGCTTTGGAGAATGAATTGTCTATACAATAAGAGGGTGCTGGAAAAAAATAAGACACTAAGATTAGCAGCAACCGCATACATTAAAATTCAAACTGAAATCCCAGCTATGGAAGGAAACTAATAGAAGAAGAAAATATATCAAGAAGAGAAGCGCTGTCTCATCATTCACCTGTGCTGAAGGATCCAATTTTAGCCATATCCAATAGCACTGTCATTCATCTTCTTGGTGTGTTATTGTGATTTAAATCCAAGCTCTATAAGAGAGAGCAGTTCTTTTAAAATGATTGAGAGGGAATAAGGGCAAATTCAGTGTTTAGGAAAACTTTATGACATCACAATATTATACTTTACAGATGGAAGCAATATTTCCTACTTTGGAAGGAAAACTAATCATTTTCTATCTGCTCTGAGTCACTGCATCATTATAAAAGTGGGAAATAAGTAGTTTTGTGCATTCCCAATCTTGTTCAAGACGACACTTTTGTTTATATAATGCTTCTGATTTATAGCGTTTAGGTATTAGCCTGACTACATATTAATTATGTGGTTTTGATGCTTCAGTATAAGAAGAAATTAAATATTTCACTTGAAGATAAAACCATGGAGCTGTAAATCATGAGGAATAAATTTGTGACTGGCACAATATTCTTTTTACTGAAATTAGACTAGTTCTAATGATTATGTGTTTTGCTTAGCAGACATGGATATGTACAAGCACCTTTACTTACGAACAAGCCTTACATTTCTTTTGGAAGGGTGGAGAACAGGAAATAGAATTTACAATATTTGTATTGCCCCTTTTGCATCAAGGTTATTTATTTCATTTTCGGAAAAAGTAGGACACGTACTTATATATGGCTGTAAAAGTCATCTTTTCTTGGCTCATTTCAGTGCACTGCTGGCTTATTTATTGGAAATGGGTTCCTTTATTTCAGGTAGCATCTCTGTCTCTGCAGTTCCCGAGATAGCAAGCACGCATTTACCATGTTTTACTGCTTGTTCGCTTCTTCTTTTGTTTCAATGAGATCTTCTTTGCCCATAATTCATCTCAAAGGGGAGGTTTACTTGGGGACTGCAAAAAATGGGGATTTATACATGTTTGCACCAGAGGGGTAATTATGCCAAAATGGGTATTGTACTCAGAGTCCACCCTAAAACAATGCTAAATCTTTTGAGACGGCATCAGCTTAGTATGAAATGGGATGGTTGCAGGTGGTTCCTGACACTGTTCCCATGCTGAAGTGCAGCAGCAAGTTTAATTTAAATCCTAGTGGCAAGAGGCTGGCAGAAAAAGCCTTCTGTATCCTGATAATGTAGCAATAGCATCTCCTCCTTGCTATTTTCCTTCAGCTGAAGAACACAGGCATCGAGTGTACAGGCAAAAGTGGCGTTATCGCAGAGAAGCCCTGGAATTGGGGTTTCCAGGGCTCAGAACAGCTCCATAGTGTCGAAACAGTGATGCCAGGGGAGAGTCTTCAGGGGGATGCTGTACTCATTAATGGTAGGCAGAGATGTTATTCCTTGCTGTTACACGAGGATGCTGTTAATACTTTCCATTATGGGGTTGACTGAAGAAGTTCCTGGAAGCCTCTTTTCTAAAAACAGCTTGTGGACCCTGGACAAGATCTCAGGGTTGTGGCCTTGTCTACATTGAACTCTGCATTTGTCACCTTGAGACGGGGCTTCTGGGAATGTGTTTGTTGCAGGCAGATATTTCATCTTTCACACCAGCTCCCAGGTGATTTTCAGTTTTGAGTTCCTAAGTGGTTTGGGACCCAGCTGTTTGGTCAGCTGCTGCCTTCACTTCCAGTACTGCTGCAGTGGTCAGCAAAGATGCATAATACAGGATGTTTCTGGTTTGAGAGGAACTGGATTGAGGGCAAGTAATTTGCCAAGCAGACATTAAAGCACACACTTCCTATAATCCTGTTGAGTTGTCAGGGCTTAGTGTTAGAGTGCTGTGGTTTTACTACATTGCTTTTTGTTATCCCATATTTTTTCACATATACAGGAGAGCTGTAGTTTTGATGGAAAAGTTGTGTGTTTAATTTGAGATTTGTTTAAGGTTTAAACAGCTTTAAACCTGTTAAAGGTTTTAAAAAAATCTGGCAAACAAATCACAGACTTTTGTGCTTTCTGACACTCTGTACAACACCCTACGAGTTACATTAACTTCAAAAGTCTACTAAATTTTGCATACTAAAAACTGATTTTCATCCTACCTTTAACAAGTTCTCTTGTTACACACCTGAAATTTGGGGAATACGACCGATACTATTCTTGACTGCAATATCAGACTGCTCAGAAACTCTGCCAGGTACTTGGGCACAGGTTCATCAGAATGGTTCATTCTCCTCTGTATATATCAGTGCTTATACCATGGATGTGCTTACACCCAAGGCCATAAGACTTTGAATGACACAGCCCATATAATAAAGACTAAACAGGATTATGTGACTTGCTCGGCTGTAGTAGTAGGGTAGTGGATAACACTGGAGGTCCCCTCCCGTTCAGTACTTCTAGACTAAACCTAGATTTTTTTTAAGGTGATGAAAAGTTCTATTTTAACTAGTCTATAAATCTGCCAGAATATAATGGGAATAGTATATAGAAAATCGTATAGATCACTTAGCTTCTAAAGAAGCAAAGGTAGGTCTGTCTTATCACAGCACTGAAGTGATTAGAGACCACAGCGAAGTACACAAATTTGCACCATTCTGAAAAGACTTGAAAAGTAGTCAGGGATGCTTCTGTCACCTCTCTTGGGTGGCTTTCTGTACTGGAACTGGTTAGGTGGCCAACACCCACTGGTAAAGTGGCACATCACCTGTGAGCACTAAACTTCAGTCGTGATATACGGCTGAAGCTGGTGCACTTCAGGAAGGCAGCGTTTGAAACCCAATTCAGATAGACCTCTGCGTGCTGTTTGCCAAACTCCTCTCCCAGAGGGCATTGTATGAAGCACTTGCTCAAGAGCACTCCAGATGTAGATGAGTAACTCTGGGTTTAAATTTCCAAACTTCATTTTTAATATTCTCTGCTTTGCTATCATAGTACTTCAGTGAACTAAGGGCAACCTTGATAACCAGCCAACCTGACAACAAACGTGAAGTCCTTGACCAGTGCTTCAGGAATCTTATGGAAGGAGTCGAGCAAAACCTTTTGGTAAAGAACAGAGACAGGTAAGTTCATAACACATAAGTAAGCTGAAAGAATAAAAGACAAATGGAAACTTTAACTGGAAAAAAAAAAAAAAACATAGGAAGTATTCCAGGTAGCCTTAAACTGCAGTTCCTTTTGAAAGGAAGATAATATCCTATCAAAGAATTCATCCCTAGACTTAACAGTTAGAGCCTGAACATTTGATAATTATGTATCTTCTTGGTCAGAAATGTATTTCCTAATTTAATCCCAAAGTCAAGGTTTGCCAGGCTGCAGCTGCTGTTTTTTCACTTGGGAAAAACTGCCTTATTTCAGCAGGTGAGCCTCAAGAGATTCCTTTTTCCAACCTTAAACCCCTCTGATAAAACACTTGCTTCAGCCTCCAGCAGTGCTGTTGCTCTGACAGAGCCTTTTCTTGCTGGTGTTGGGGTTAAGCAACTGCTTGTGAAATGCCAGAATGAGAAGGGATCCAGCAGGGCCACTTACACGTTGTAGATAAATGAGGCAAGGATGGTTTTTTTTTAACATGAATCACAAACTCACCCAATCTTGCCCTCATTTGAAAAATAGAATAGAAGCCTTCACAAAAGAAATGGCAAGTTTGTCTGCATTTAATGTTCACACTAATGTTTTGTTACTAGCTAGCTGCATTTTCTCTTCCATGTGCATTATTCAACCAAAGCAAACCTTGAAAGTACAGAGACACAATCTAAGTCCAGACTGTGGAACTTCCTGGAAAGCTTGAAACAAGCTGGAAGGGGGCTTGGAGAGAAGTGATGGCTAAAGCCATTTGGTGCTTTTATTTCTCTGACTTATTCTCTGTTTGTTGGTGTGAAAATTAGGTTGAACTTGTTTAATTCTTAGTTTTGCGTTATGGTCTCCACAGTTCTCTTTCATTTTCCTATTAAATTCTGGTACTAAAGGTGTAAGTTCTTTATGGCCTGACTGTGGATGATAGCCAGAGGCAGGGGAATTTGGAAGCAAACCCAGAGAAGCACAGAGATCACATCCATGGCACTAATAAATCAGACAGACTTTCTCTGTAACTTGTATTATGGATCAGCAGAAAACCTGGGGAAAAGGCAGAGAGCCACCGGGAAGGAGGAGGATGCCTGTTAAAACAAAGAAAAACAGAGCTGGCAGTGACGGGCCGTAGGACGTAGGCTGACCTTAGAGCTGTAAATGCCAAGGGGAGTCATTTGACTCAACAGTCCAAAGAAAAAAGGAAAAACTGAGTAAAACTCATTCTTATAGCTAGATAGTTTCTCAGTTCCCTATCTATTTATGTTTATTGAAGGCAAGGTCCTTAAGATAACACTGTTTTCTGAGAAAAACATACTTTGGTGTGAAGTTTCTCTGAGCTGCCTTATTCTGAGAGCTAGCCTAGGCTCAGGGAAGGTGGGTGGGCAAGGAGGCCGAGCTCCCCTGTCGCCTCCAGGCAGGCAGCAAGGCATGGTGGTTGGGCAGCGTGGGGAATCCGGCTCTGCTGTCTGTGCTCTCCCCGTTCAGGGCATGGACAGAGGCTTCCATCACTTGGGCTGCCAGGAAATAATAGATTTGGCAAGTGGTGGATTCAAATATCTGTGGATTTAAAGGGGATTTTTATCTCAAAGCGCTGTGGAGTACTCTCAGATAGGCAGTGGTGCGGAAGATCTCAGAGAGCTTTTGTGGAAGCGCAGGCAGGGAGGGATGGGTGCAGGTGTGAGGTGAATAGAGATAATTCGGTCGAACGAGCAGCTCGTCTGTCTCAGTAGCATCCGCCTGTCTAACTTGGGAAGACTTTTAAGCCATCATTTCCCCAACGAGCAGCATGAGTTAATATGATGGCTTTTCTGTTTTCAGGTCTTGATTTGTAATCCTTCTCAGATTTATTCTGTGGAACAGGAGGCTTCTTTTAACTGTGATTGTTTAAAATTGAGCAGAAATCAATTTCCATTAGTAAGGAAATAAGCACAAACGTAAAAAATTATGAATAGAATAAAGAATGAACTCGTAATTGCATCCTGTATTTCCACACACAGCAAGCCCCAGTTTACCACACTGCTGCTAGACATACCGATAAAGTACAGTACAGTGGAGAGAGTCGGGAAGGGTTATTACCCCTAGTCCTACAGAGACCTTTGCTGAGATCCCATCGGTTTTGCAAGCACCGGTCCACCAGTCCTTTGCAGGAAGGAGCCCTAAGGAGCCGTTCTTCGGGAAACTTTATTAGCTTCGCTATAGTGAGCCAGCAAAGTCTGACACAATCAAAGCGAAGAGCATTGAGGCAACAAACAAAAGAACATTTGAAAAACCCTAAACGCAGGGTGCAATATATGTTTCTGACATTTTACATCATTTTTGTGTGGGTTTTGGTTGGGTTGGGGTTTTTTTAAATACATACGTGAGATGTGGTAAATGTCAATTAAACTCTTCGTTTCGGGTAAGGATAGACCAAGGGAGTAGATCAGCTTTGGGCTGTCATACAAGCTCAGTCGGAGTTGTCATTCAGTCTCAGGTGTGATGACGCCGGACGGATTTCCCGTCCTACACCTGCCAGTCGAGAACTGTTGGGGAGTATTTTTGTGAATTCATTCTGTGCCAGATGGGTGATGGTACCACGTTTCACTGAGAGACAGGTTGAACTCTGACACCACTCATGAGGGAGGAAGGTAGGTCTGAGAGAGCCTGGCCTTGATGACCATCTGGACATGTCCCAAAGAGCGCTTTGCTGGAGGGTCGGGAGAAAGGACACGTTCTGAGTCACGTGAGATGGAAAGGTTTCTCGTTGCATTCATTTCCCAGCTGACTTTTAAAGTGTTTCACACCATTGGTAGGCTGAGTTTACAATGCTGCCCATGCATGTTTAAGTGCTCATTGTTATTTTATAGGACTGGTTTTTGAGGGCACCTAGTGATTTTGTTTGTGAGTTTTCCTCTGGTTTTCTTTCAATTTAAAATTTACATTATAGTTATTCTTTTTACCGATTCTTGAAATACATCTCTCAATATCAGGTCTCCTTTAACCAAACATCTGCGTTCTCTTTTTCCCAGGTTCACTCAGAATATGTCAGTCTTTCGAAGAGACATGGCTGAAGCTCTGCGCAGCGAAGGGGCCTCGGATCCCGGCAGTTTAGATATGATGAGTTGACAATGACTTTGGAAACAGAGCACTGACTAATAAACCAACTCTGAAAGTTTTGGGACCCTATTATATTGTTAGATAGATTTTTGACCTTTGTGAGAACTATTTTTTTAAGACATCTTCTGCCTTTTTATATCTCTGGCCTAAATGTAAGGATTTATAATAGTGAAAGCAATGGAAAATCAGCCTTAGTTTGAAGAACGTTTTCAGCCTTTCTTATCAAAATTTATTATCCTGTTGTTTTATCTTTATGAAACGGTTTAGAAACAGTACTTAACCAAAGAACAAAATAAATATGCATTCCTTCTAAACTTGTATCAGTTAGTGATTCTCAGTCCTACACATAATAGTAAATAATATCTCATCAATGAAAAACTCCAAGCTCACTCTGAGGTCATATTTGTTTGAAAATGAGATGAAAGCCAGTACAAATTTTATATGACATCTTTTTGAAATAATAAAATTACTATTTTTCTACAAAATGTTATATATTTCTTTTCAGCACTGGCGGCTAATGACAATGTGGACAACAAAGTAGAAGACTAAAAATGAACATTTTAGGCTATAAGTATAGCAAGAAAATTGAGAATGTTGCATGTAATAAAATAAGAGATGACGGAGCAAGCCTTAATGAAGTACTGATAGTATTTTAATTTCACTAGTACACATTTACAGGTCTTTGGAAATTAAAAAAAAAAAAACCACAAGAAAATAAAGTTGTTAAAACACTGCTTAAAAAGAATAAAACCTATCCACTACTACTACAGAAAAGAAAGCAGCTGCAGAGACTTACTGCCCGTATTTAAACGGCGTGTGGCACAGTGAAGGTGAATGCATGCATCTGAAACAGCAGATTCAGCAGATTTGTCTTCACCTCTCAGGGATCGTAAAGAGCTGGTGTGTACCAGAACAAAATCCCTCCTCCAGTCCAAAGCTCACACTTGCACTCGCCACCCTGGTTTTGTGGGGAACAATTCGTATCGTTCTGTGGTGGGCAGGAGGTACTGTGTGGGCTGAGGAAATACACAAGCGAATTGAAGCAAGATCTAACAAAAATTAGAACTATTTAAGCAATAAGCCAATTAGTTTATAATGTAGAAAAGCTATTATGTGCCATTACAAACTGTTGGTATTGGGTTTGAGTTGGGTTGGGTTTTTTTGTTTGTTTTTCTTATGCAAATAATTGATTTCATGTGTTTTTCATGCTTGCTTACATTTGCGTATTTAAGTAATAGTTCACAACTGCTTAAATAAGAATGGGAATTTTTAATTGTGGCCAACAGGGAGGAAAAGTTCATACCTGTATTTCTTACAGCTTTTTGCCAGTTTTGTCTTTGCAACTGTTACTTTTCTGCACGTTTTTAAATTGCAGGAACTAAATCTGAAAGGAAGTCATTTTGTTAAGCGGTTTTCTGTTTACATTTAAGCTCAGCTGGAGAAAGTATTTAATCTGCAGCCAAAGCCTCTGATTTCCAAGAGTGCTGAGTACCTGAGGAAAGAATCAATTGAGGTTACTAAAGAGCTGCAGATCTGGGGTGTTTCTACACACGGTCCGATGCTACGTGCCAAGGTTTGAAAACTTTGTGGAAAGTGTATGATCATTACCAACACATCGAACGGGTACGAATTAGTACAGTCATTCGCTCTTCATTTCGATCCTTAAAGGAAACTGGAATCTGTGCCGATAAGTCAGATTTTAAAAGCTGCAAAACTGAACTCGTGAACGCCTGTGCAGGTCTCCGTGTGAGCTGGGCCTTGGGGAAAGGTTTCTCCATGTCACCTTGCCGATGGGTGCAGAGCTCAGTGCCGAGCAGTGCCGCCGCCTTTCTGGCAGTTCTGCCGGATAAACCCTTCCGTAGCCTTGCAGCTCCCTACATCGGCATTGAAGGCGCAGATGAAAGCTAATGGGTTCTGTGACTCTGTTGTCTTGGTCGTACACTGGAAATAAACAGTGGTTGCATACCATCAGCATGTGCTCACAAACCAGCCCGTGTACTGGTTAAATTAGCTGCTCTGCTGAGAGCTGGAGTTCGGCATATTGAAAAGGAGAGGACGTGTGCCCTCATAACTCGGCACTCAGACTTCAGGGCTTGCTTTAATACACAGCTACTGACTCCCTGGAGTGCTCAAGTACGTTTCCGAAATTTCCCTTCTAACGCATCCCTTGTTATAACAAGTGAGATTCTAAAGAGCATCTTATAAACTGGGCAAACTCAAGACACGTTATTTGAGCAGCGTTTCAACCTGAGTTAACAATTGACAACAGGAACTTTTAGAGTAGCTGGTCGTATAAATACGCTTGCTTTTAGGTTAGGAAATGGATAGCATAGCAAATAGTGTGTTTTATGAAATGGATAGCATAGCAAATAGTGTATTTTATGACTCCAGATTCTTTGTTGTGAGTCTTCACTGTCAGCTTTTGAAAAGGGCGCTGTCAAAGGCAGTACAGCCCAGAATTTCCTCGTGTTTACAAAGCACGTGTAATGTCTTACACTTTTTTTTTAAAGACATAATTGCCTTAAGGGGGGTGGATTTTTTTTTCCTTTAAAAAAAAGTGGAAACAATGGAATGGGAAATGTCAGAAAGGAGACGCCGCTCAGCCCCTGAGTGATCTCATCTCAAGAAACTGATGCAAGCCTGCCTGATGATGCAAACAACTTGGGACTGTAAAATAGGTCTGATTCTCCTCCAAATGCATTTTACGTTGTTACAGTGAAAAGCGCCGACCGCTGAACCTCAGGTAAGTGTCTGCCCCTCTGCGAGGGAGAGCAAACCATCCCTAGAGCAGCCTTCCACAAGTCAGGCTCTGCTTGCTAGAGCAGGCAAAGGCAGCTTTCTGGGGAAAACACAAAGTTTTCATACCTTGCCCTGCTTGCCTAAGGAGGCTTTGGAGAAACTCAGCCACCAGTATATGCACACCTTACAAAATAATTCCTTAGACTTGTTAATGTTTTATTGTAGTAGGAGTTTATGATGACAGCAAACCTTTCAAACTGTAGAGGGATAACACGCTTCCTTGCTGTATTAAAAAATAATGTTAGTGTAGATTTTATGTACCATAGTTTAGACTGCTGTTAAGAGGTGCTTCTTTGACAGCATTCTTTTTGAGGTTTACAGAAAGCATAATAAAATATGTAAGTTACATTTCTACAAACAAAAGCCATAACATAAGTTATTTATAAGCGTGAGATCCAAACCCTATCACGATAAATAAACCTTAATGGATACCTGCGGCATTCAACCTAATGTAATTTGCCCAACAAAAGTCATATTTAGTAGAAAAATCTGGCAGCAGCTGCTTGTCGGTATATAAAATACGAATAAAAGAGAAAAGGAAGCCACATTGAAACACCGGCTGCTTTCCTGGGTTTACGCACAGACCTGCGATACCTTCCAGCCTTCTCCTTCGAACTGGGGCTGGCACTGCTGCTCAGGGAGACCAGGTGTCTCTGCATCTTTCAGGGTTTGTCCCCAGTACCGGGATGTTCCCCGTTGGCTTCGCTACAGCCTGATTTTATCAGTTACGGTAGAAAGAAATGGAGCCCCATCTGCCTGTCATCCTCCGTTCTCCCGCTTCAGCGGTGGTTCCTTCCCCAGCGCTTCCCTCATACCCTCCCCATCTCATCTAGTCCCAGACGTTCGTGGACCGATGCATAGATTCTGAACTAAAAGTTTCGGCTTTTTTAAGATAATGGTTAAGGTTACCAACCCCATAAAGATGTGCTTTGAAATGTGAATTGAAACCGCTAAGGCACGTTCATCTGTCAGAGGCTTTGTGCCACCTTTAACTGTTTGTGAGTAGGGTTTAACTGTTCCCACTCACTGGGACGCGGAGGACAAGGAGGTTTATCGGTGTCCGTGTTCAGTCGGTTCAGCCTTCGCTCACAGGACTGCTGCCTCGAGGTCTTCTGTGGAGGGGGACAGGGAATATACCTTGGCTGATGGGGAAAGGGCTGATGAGGGTGGACCTCAGGTTCCCCCCCCCTTCTGCCTGTGTGGGGTGAAGCTCTCCGCAGCTGGAGCCAGGAGAGGTGCAGCCCTCCCGAGGTTAAAGGAAGGGGCAGAGGGGAATGACCTTTAGACTCCGCAGCACTAGAGCTCTTGCCTCAGAAAAAGAACAGCTGATTTAACCCTTGTGGCTGACAAAACTGCTGCTCCGCTCTGCTGAGCACCGAGAGCTGAGTGCCCGACCCCAGCATTGCTCCCCGGGGAGCGAGCTGCCTGCCCGCGAGAGCACGGCCACAGGCATGACACCCCGGGGTCCCTTTCCATCACCAGGACATGGCAGCGAGGCCAATGCTTTGTCCTGGGGCCTGTTGGCCGTGGTGGCCCGCACCCAGGGGGGCTCAGCCCTGATGGGGAGGACCCACGGTGTCTCACAGGGCCCTGCAGGAGAAGGTACAAGGGACAGGACCGCATCACCCTCCCGTGTGCACATCTCAAGCCCTGCCTGCCCAGTGTGTGTCCCCAGGTGGGTGCAGCTGAGTTCGGGCAGAGAGCTCAGGCAGCAGCTTGCTGTACATAAGCTGCTTTCGACCGTCCCCTCCTCCTTCCCCTTCTCATGCCAGGATGCGGAGCACCCATGTCCCTCTCCAGCCGGAACACCGGCGTCACCCCGCCGGCCCCACAGGGATGCTGCTTCCAGGGCTATGGCTGAGGGACAACTTTTGTGTCCTCTGTTGTGCTGACTTCCACATGAATTGTACGTAATCAGTGATGTGCTAAACACTCAAAAATTTGTTGGGTTTATGCAGCAATTTGTTTATTTAGTATGAAACCTCACCCCACAATATCCATCTAGCAAAGGCTGTGGAGAACAGGACCGGCCTTGCCCACTCTGAGATCCGCTGCCAAAACGAGGAGCTACAGCAGAAACATCTCAGCATCTGCTGCTACTTTCTCATGCAGCGAGATATCACCATTCCCTGTCACCCTATGGGAAGAGACAAAACCTGAAGCAACGGGCGATGCCTTTAGGGGGTGGCATGTCCTCGCAGCCACCGACGCCTCCTGCACCTGCCCTGCGCTAGGCTCTGGCAGCAGCGGCCGCTTGCCGCAGGCTCGGGCTCGCGAGACTTCCCAGCTGCCGGGGATAGAGACCAGTTCCCAACCTGTGAATTCCTGCGTGTTAAAGGAGGGTCTGAGGACAACAGAGGAGTTTGATACGCGAGAGATGACACGGCCTTTAGTGTCCTTTAGAGAAAGAGGATTTATTTGTGGCAGTCTGACAGCCAGTGAGGCAGCACAAAGACGCTGCTGAAGACCAGAGATGCAGGTCAGACACCGATCAAACCCCTCTTCCTCTGAGCAGTGGCTACCAGCTGTGAGGCAGTACCTCGGGCAAGGGTCACTGCGGCCATCGCCGGTCCCAGGCCCCAAATGAAGGAGCCTTCAGAGAAATCTGAGCTTCTGGGCACCTGGATATGCAGGACGGTGTGCTGGGGGGTGCAGCCCAGGACGTGCACAGCCAGAGGGGCGGGGGCGGGGCTATGTGAGAGGAGCTGGAAATGCAGAAACGCGGCCGAACGGAGGCACTGGGCTGGCTACTCCTCTGTGGAGCTCCTCGAGGCACTACGAGGTCCGGCGCTCAGCTGGACTGAAGCCCCAGAGCAGCAGTTAAGCAGCGGTTGAAGCACGTGCTCAGCGGTTTCGGGTGTGATCCAACCCCTTAACTGCCTGGGCTCGCTGAAGACCCTGAGCCTGTATTTTCACAGCTTTGTCAGAGGCGAATTTGCTGCTGCCGCTGCCATCTCCCGGGATGAGTTCTGTGGGCACCGCTGGGCACCGCAGCTCCGAGGACGGTGGGGGCACTTCCCGGGCACCGCCACGACTGGGCGGGTGGGCCCACAGCGCTTGCGCCTCTACCCCTACAGCCACGTCGTATACACAGCAGTTGCAGACTGTATGGCTGTTTGAAGTGTATGGGGTGGAAGGGTCCCCAGCTCTGGGGTGGTTTCTCCTCTCCAGCCGGGCGTGCGAGAAGCCGCAGCGGGTGCAGTGGGGTTATTAGCAGCCCCCTGGCCTCCGCGCAGCCTCGCAGCAGCTGCTCGCGCCCGACCGAGCGTCCGAACGGGCTACCCTGCCCCTGGGTTTCCTGCGAGAGCATCAATCACGCTGCAGCCCCCTGCTCTCGGGCGGCTGCGCTAGGCAGCTCGGTAGGAACTGCGCAGTAATGCACCATCAATTAACGGCCCATTATTATAAAACGCTGCCTACTGGTTTGAAAAGGCTGGAGGAGCCCCGCAGTGGTTTCTCTTGGTTTCATGCCCAGAGACCTGTCCCTCTCACCTTAGCAACAAAATGCCTCATTTTAAAAATAATTAATGGTAAACATTAAAAAAAAAAAAGGTGTAATGGATCATTTGGCCCACGCTAAATTTTGACAGTAAACATTTAACCGAGGCTACTTTACAGCAGAGCGGCTGAGCTGCATGGAGGGATGCTGTGTGTGCCGGTCGGGGGTGCACTTCCCCCCCGGCCCGTGGGGCTGAGCCCATCCCTGGGGGGGCTCTGCGCTGTGCCAGGGCTGGCACGGGTGGCATGGGACCCTCTCGGGGTACAGCCAGATTTAAATCTGTGGGCTGCTCTGGGTCCCTGTTGTGCCATCCATTGTTGGCCCCAAGGTGGCGGGAGGATGACGGCGCAGGAGGGATGCTGGAGGCCGCTATGGGGAATGGTCCTTCTCTGTTCGTTCTCCAGCTGCTCAGTGCTGGGTCTGGTCCTAACGGGGACCGCTTGTCTCTGCTCCCGTGTACTGTGCTCATGCTCGGGGAACCTCCGGGACCCCTTGGTGGGAAGGAGCTGAAGTCCCTCCGCATGCTGTTACCCACCAGCCCATACCACCTCCCCGACCTCACCACTCCTGGGCACTAAATAACGTCCTGGCACTGCCAACCTCCTCCCAATGGGGATTTCATTTTCCATGGGGCTGGGACGTGCCCAGGAGAGGGGGACATCCCTGTCACTCCTCTGCTTTCCAGGAATGGCTGCGGGTACCAGAGCTGCAGCCCCGTTTCTTTCCCTTTGCGGTGCAGCCCACAGGCCCAGCCGTGGATGCAGCACACGTTAGTGCCTGCGGCGCACAGGAGCACGTGCCGGCGGCACAGCTGGGGTCACTGCTGGCAAACCCGCTCCGAATACGGATACAGAAATGTCTGGTGCCACAGTGGAAGAGGGGTGATGGAACTATCTTGCTTTAGAAAGGCAGAGGCATTTGCGGTTGGGTCAGTGCGTATTTCAGCGCATGTTTTTTTTATCTCATCCTACAGGAAGCACTTGAAAAGCTGAACGGTGGCATTCGCCGCTGCCAGGTACACGGCAGGTCCTGCGAGGACGCAGGTCCTGTGAGGACACCCTCCCTGCGGGGCCCTCCGTGTCTTGAGCCCAAAGACGCTCCCGGGGCCGAGGAGTGCATGTGCACACCACAACCAAACCCGGTGACCATGGCGGGCTGTGGCACGTCCCCCTCCGTCTCCGCCCACGGCAGCCAGGCCTGGGAGCAGCTCTGGGTTTTGGGGATGGGTGAGGTGGATGCTGTTTTTATACCCCCAGTGACTCCCAGTGACAAACTGGGTGGGGGTCCCTTCTGCCCAGTGGTGCTAAGGAGGTGGTCACTCCTCTTACACTGTGCTACTTACTTTTTCCCCCCCTCTTAACTGTGCCCCCCCATGCCTTTGCAGGTGTCTGGATACAGCACGCTCCGAACCCACGCTGCCGTGCCAGGCCAGCCCGGGCAGCCCGGCAGAGCTGGCCCAGCCATGGTCCCCACCAGGGCCAAAGGAGCCGAGCCGCAGCGTGGCAGCGGGGCCGCGCCGTGCTTCTTTCTGCCGGCACCGCGCGCTCGCCACTACATCTCAGTTAATACTTGTACAATGCGCTGTCTGGAG
>NW_008825302.1:1941737-1942403 GCF_000699105.1 Pygoscelis adeliae | reverse complement strand
CGGGGCTGCGCGCCCCCAGCCCGCGGAGGGGCGAGGGAGACGAGGCGGCTGCGGGAGGGCCGGGTTTACGGAGACCATACGTCCCGGGTTATTAATTATAAAACATAATTAAAGTAAAACTGCAGAACGTCAACATATTAAATTTAAAAGCTAATATTAAAATAGAGTTAATATTTAATAAGGTAGCCGAGCGTTACAAAGCTGTACGCTGATACTCTATATTTAACTGTGTAAAACCAGGAGAGTTTTCCCAAAGAAAAATGTATTGTTTAGCTGATTATCAAAGACTCTGTGATATATTATCCATTTCACAAAAATAATATAGATATCTTTTTAAATATAGTAATAAAAACATACTAGCGCCTTTTAAATATACTATTACTTACCACCCCTTTTCATATTGTACTATCACAGACACTTTGGAATTGGTTTAAAAGCACATCATTCATTATTCAAAGCTCATCTTTGCATATTATTCCAGCTCAAGTCTGCCAGGCTCCCTGTGAAATCGTTCACAAAATTGATAACAGCAGACACACATGCAATAAAAAGATAGCCCTGGGCAGCCCGAGTTCCCATTATGCAGATCAAGCTGCAATTTTCTCTAACAAAGCCTGCCCTGATTCAGGACTGGGTGTCACTTTATTTATTTATTTATCCTCCCCC
>NW_008825302.1:1940442-1940787 GCF_000699105.1 Pygoscelis adeliae | reverse complement strand
GGGTCGGTCCGCGTTCGCTGCCGTTGGAACGACGCGGCGCGTTGCGGTAATTGAATCCTAAGGTTTGAAAACTAATCAAGTCCCTCCCGTCACCGCGCCGGCATCCCGGGATCGCCCTGCCAGGTGCTGATCAAATGCCATTACATTCTATTAACAGGGAAATTCTATTCCCTGTTTTCATTTCCCTTTATAAGAGGGAAACTAAGTAAATGCGGCTGAACGTTATTTAATTTTTAACGCCTCTGGTCCAATTTGGACGTCAGGGAGCGTCTGCGAACTCGCTCGGCGGCCGCGCCGGGCTCCCGCCGCCCGGGCGCAAACGAAGCCCAAACGGAATCCCGCCCC
>NW_008825302.1:1937249-1937898 GCF_000699105.1 Pygoscelis adeliae | reverse complement strand
GGAGCGGAGCCGCCGGGCGCTGCCGGCGCGGGGCCCTGCGCTCCGCTTGTATATTCGTGTCGATGTTCCACTAGGAAGGGAAATATGTCACTTTTTGTAAGAAGTGTTAATAATTTAATTTATTTATGCATCGAGATTTTGGGCACTATTAATATGGAATTATATAAAACCTCGATTATTTATATCGAAATCTGAACATAGGTATTTTGCGTTGGCTTTGGAACAAAAGGCTATTTTTTTTTCCTGTTCTGAGGATAGTCTAAAGAAAAAAAATACCTATCACTTAGCGGAGGGGACTAAGTGGAGCCGGTGATGACTCATTAGTTTAGGAAACCCTATTAAGCTGAAAAGCGGTAGCTTCCATCTGTCCCAGGTGAAGTTAATGTCAGCTGTAATTTATTCACCGTAGTAATAAGGGCTCCTCTCAGGCAACGCACACTCCGTTTTGTCCTCACCTTTCCAGCCGAAGAGCTTTAGCGCACCGAAACAGCACCCGCACCCTCTCCTTTCGCCACCGACTCTAGAGAAAGCGCCTTATGTTTCATAATAAAGAAGATTTGGGGTTGACACAGACCATGTATAATACTTTGTACTTGCCGAGACGTGTAAATAAACGTTTTCTTTAAAAACGCCTCTCCGCTCCCTGCCT
>NW_008825302.1:1935502-1935839 GCF_000699105.1 Pygoscelis adeliae | reverse complement strand
CGCGGGGCGGGGGGGAGACACCGAAGTACCGTATGCAGAAGAGCCGGGAGAAATCCGCGTGTTAGCTAAAATGGGGAAGAGTCAAGCTCTGAATAACGCAAGGGGGTTGGAATAAACGGGTGTCCGTACTCATGTGTATTTGAGGTTAATGTTTTATCTGTACCCCCTAACATCTATAAACTGCGCTGTTTTCAAGAGAGCCTTGTTCTTTAACTGTTCGAGCGTCCCATGACCATAAACTTCCGTATTCCCGATTTCCCGGCAGTTTTTCCCACACTGCTGTAAGCCAGAAGCTGTGTATTTGGAGCGGGCATCGTGCTGCTGCTGCACGTTGCAG
>NW_008825302.1:1928575-1935301 GCF_000699105.1 Pygoscelis adeliae | reverse complement strand
GGGATCGAGCCTCGGGGCACGCCAACTTCCCAAAGGACTTCAGAGACCAGCTGCTTCCCTTTCAGCTACCTGAACGGTCACCGAATACCGGGGGCTTACGTACTGGGAGCTGCGCGCTTGGGCTTGCTGGGGTTAGCGCTGGTGTCTTTGTTTCAAGGAGCGGGTCTCGAGGTTTTGAGACGTGCCTGAGTACGAGGGAGACAGCCTGCCTGTGCATCCACGTCATGTAAGACAAGATTGCATGGGCGGTACGGGGGTACTGATGCGAGTGGTCATGCCGAAGGGGACAGAAGTGGGGGTTGCCTCCAATTACTCTGTCCAGTAAACCCAGTGTTTACAGGAGCCTCAGGGAAACCCCGGTGGGAACAAGCACACGATATTTCCCTCTCTGTGGGTGACAGCGGTGTTCCCTGCCAGCCTGATTCAGGTGAGGCAGGGTTCTCCGATGGTCCCTGCTGTGTATCTCTCTGAAGGTCCGTCAACAGACAGAGCCACTCACGGGGGCTCGCACGGACTTTAGACCCTACTAGCTTGAGCCTCTCCGTCCCAAGGAATGTAATCCTGGGGGATGTGGGTGCCCCGTGGAGGAGAGGGCTCCTTTTTGGGGTGGGCTGGCTGTTGTCCTGGTCCTGTTGATTGTCCTGTCCACGTACTGCACTTGGGCTGTGTGGTGGACAACTCGAGTTGGGGTGTTGCGTATGGGCAGCAGTTTGACTTCCCAATTTCTGAAACAGCCTTCTTGCGGCGTGGGCTCTGGCTAGTTGCGGGGGAGCATGGTTTATCCCCCACCCTCCCACTCGTTACTAAACGCTCCTTTACCTCCATGGGAGACTTCTTAAAACACTCCACTTAGCAGAGGATAAAGACCAATGGAGTGCAGGCAGTGTGAGGGCAGCAGCAGCTCCTGCGACTGTATTGCAGCACGGCTAATTCAGAGGGAGTCATTTGAGCGCAGGCAGTGTAAGTCTTGTGGTAGAGATGTGGCCTGAGAGTGCTGAAGATGCTGCACATGCCGTCAAGCTGAGTTTTAATATGTTGATGCTTGATGCTGCTATGAAATTGGTAATTCTTAGCATTTGGGTGATCTTTCTGAAGCAGTCTTAAATCTGCAAGTGAAACGTCTCCGTGCACGTGTGCTGTGGAAAGCCCACGCTGTGTACTCACATTCCCTCCTGTTCCGAAGTTTTAAGGCCAGGAAAACTGGTGTTTGCTGAACAAGGATGGAAAAAGGCAATGAGAGTTAAGGATTATTGAATTGTCAGTGGGACTTAACTTCAGGCAGATCACTTTCTGAACTTTGCTTAACCACGTGTGTAAGTGATTTCCCGCGTAGGGCCGAGCAGCTGAGTGGGTGGATGCACAAGGGAGAGCTCAGGATAACTAGAGCCGCGTGGAGGAACATCGACCGTTTCCTTGGCATCCCTCCTGACTTTGCTTTAAGGCCAAACCCAAAGCAGCCTCCGTACCATGCTCGCATGCACAGGCACAACCTCTCTCAGGATAAAAATGGCTCTGTAATTTGCATCTCTCAGCATTATTTTGTGCCCAGGGTATTAGATGTTACAAAGTAATGCATGGTGATCAGATCTGTATAGGCAATTCTTTTCCTAAATGGGCCTTAAAATCAATGGGTTATTAGCTCTCCTTCTCCACTCCGTGATGAAAGCCCGGTCCCGTCAAACATGCAAACTACACAATATTCAAAGCCTTGGTTTACAGAAGTGTTTTGCTTAGCTAGGTCATAATTTAGCTCATTTATACCTAACGTAAATAATACTGAGATTTACACCTCACGCCTATGAATTTTCCTTGAAGCATGTATTTCTGCACCGCAATCATCACCACTGCTGCTGAGGAGTAATCTAAGGGCCGTGACTCACCCAGGTGAGCGCTCGCTCATATAGCTGCTCCTCCTCAATGGGTGGAATCCCTCCTCATGTGTTGCCTGAGCAAGTTGGACCGGGTGGATGAAAGTATTTACCTTCTGTGCAGGTGGGCGTTTTAAGGAGGGGGGGTATACACGCCATTTGCTTTAGGTTATTTGGGGCATTTCCCTTCAATGCTCTGTGTTTCCCTTGCCCACTCTCGAGTCCATTAAGCTCCTAACTTTTTCCTGACTCATAGCAGCGGAATAAATATTTCTACCCGGTGCCCACTTCTTTTTGAGGATCTGAGTTTGCCTCCTGGAGGCACCCAGTTAGCTTTGATGGGCAGGGCTATCGTACAGCTGGTGGCAGTTTGGCACCTATGTGCTTTCCCCCCTTTTTTTTTGGGGGGGGGCTCTGCATTTGTAGGCATTTCAGTACTCTTAAAAAAAAATCTGCTGCTAAGGTTAGAACTGCAATGGTCTTTAGCTATTTTACTCCTGTGAATTTTGTTTAAGGGTAAGAGATAAAATACTCTTTCCAAGTCATAGTGGAAAATAGCTGCCTAAAAGCATCTCCGCATTGTGCATTCAGAAATGTCCACGTGTCCTTTGTAGGATGTGCCCAGAGCTGGGAATGCTGGGGAGTGTGGAGCAGAGACGTTTGAGATGGGTCTCACGCTCTTTAGGCGGCACGGATGAATGTTTCGGCACTTCTGAGGGAGCGATGTGTTGCTGCGCTCTGCGCTGGGCGGTCTGAGCCCAGCGAACTGCTGCGATGCTGGATGTCCAGGCGCTGTGCTCCACTGAACGGTGGCCTGAGCTTGCTGGGGTGCTGAGTGGAGCAGTCTCTAAACACCCTCACAAATCCAGACCTTAGGCCATTCTTCAAAATACCTTCAAAATTAAAAAATAAAATTTAAAAAGTGAAATCTGCCTCTGGATTGTGGACTCCCACAGCAGATCTCCCGGTAGCATCTGGAGTATCCATACAGACATCAAGGCGACCGTGTTGATCCTCGGTGAACTTTCCAACCTGAGCCTGCAAGTATTTACCTCCTGGGAGTCCAACTGAGTGTTTCTGCTTTGCTGTGGAGCATCACGCACTTCCGTATGTAGGAGTCAGTGGGAGCAGGACCTTCGTTATCACCTGCATGTGGTGTTTGCTGGGTCCTTCATTGCTGCTCTGCCCCGTGGCAGGACCACGGGGATTAGACCCATCTGTTTCTGTCCCCGTGCCAGCCAGGCCTGCGAAGCTGTACCTGTGCTCGTACCTGTGCCTCGTCCTAGTTTGGGCCTGTTGGGAGCAGTGTGCTGTAGCACACAGGAGGGGGATGGGGATGTGGGAGAAAATTGCTGTGTCTCCAGCTCTGTCCCTCCTCTGAGCTGTTTGAACGAATTTCTGCACCTCTTCAGGTAAATCTGTATGTTATATGTTGGCAGTGAGATGCGTTTCCTTCTGTGCTATGACCTGCTTCCTTCAGGAACTAATCCAGGTAGGAAGCAGAGATCACGGAATATCGGTGTGAACCCCACAGCCCAGTGTAGGTCCTCCAGCTTAGCAGCAGGAAGGTCGGACTGCACATGCACAACTGGCAGCATCTGACCTGTCGTCTGTGTGCCTGAACCCCCAGCTCCCTGTTCAGGTGGATTTTTTTTTTATATCTTTTTTATTAGGGACACCAGGCACAGACTCATTGTCTTGGTTTTATTGTCTTTCAGCTTTGGACTAAATAGCAGCTGGATGGAGGGGATAAAATTCATTGTTGTGTTTTGCCTACAGTATTACGGGGCTTCTGTAGTCTTTTGAAAATGGAAGGTCATCAACCCTTGCCAGGCTCCTTAAATGACTTAAGTTCGATGCCACAAGTGTTCCAGAATGCCCAAATGATCCCATTAATTTGGCATCCAGTGTGTGCTGCATTATACATACCGACTTCCATTGGCACATGCCACATCCAATCCATTAGTTGTGCGCAAATGCACTTAAGTTTTTTATTGCTCTTAGTTTTGTGTCATCAGCAAAGAAAGGTAAAGTTGATCTTCATCTAAATCACTGACATGGATTATTGCAATTGATTACAACGAAGAAGAGCTTTTCAAGTTTCAAAGTTATGTTGTCTTTTATTTCCCCAAGTAGTAATCTGTACTGTTTAAGTTATTGCACAAGAACTGTCTCTGTAAGAGCTGCCATATTACATTCCTTGTTGAGAACACTTGTGTTAGTAGGCTGTCGTGATTCCCCCCCAGTTCTGTACAGCGTGCTGCTTTTATTCCTTCTGGTGGCAGAAATGCACTGAATGTTCTTGATTCAACCCTGTTACAAAAGGAGCAAGCTGCGTGCCTGCCGAAGCTAACGTATACCAGTTTGGGAAGTTGTGTTTTAACGCGAGAGTAAATCATCTATGATTGGAAAAATAATGTTTCATTTACAATTTAATCCGACCTGTTTCTCAAGCTTAGCCCCTTTATTGGGCTGGTGTGTTTAAGACACCCGAGTAGCCAGAGAGAGCAGCACACAAGGGAAGGATGTAAATGACCCAGCATCACACCATTTTTCTGCCCAATGATCAGTTACGTACAAGTGGAAAAAAATTAGGGAAGCCGTTAGTATGTCCTTGCAGATCACCCTGCTTGCCGTGTGCCAGAAATGCTCTGTGTATTCCGGTAGTACTTTACAACTGAATGATCCCCAGCGTTTATACTGTGCCTTTCTCGGCAGATGCTTGCACCCAGGCCTACCCTTGCACAGCTCAGTAGCCTTGAGGCTGCTGCAGGAGGCTGGTCATGGGGTTAAAATCAACTCTGTTTGCAAGAGAAATGCCTCAACTTGAATCAAAAAAGCGTTGAGGTGCTTAACTCCCATTTGCTTTCAGGGGGCAATAGGTGCTAACATGTTTGTGAAAAGACCCTCTGCATCTTCAGGGGTTGAACCCCCCGAGCAGCCTGGCAACGCCTCTCCTCCGCTTCGCTCCCACCATTTCAAGTCTCTTCAGAATTCCCCACCTGCCCTAAGGGCAGCAGTTCTTAAAACATGACGGTGAAACTTAACTTGAAAAACTAATTATTAGTTAATAAAGCTTGTGGTTTATGGACTGGAGTGATAGCAAAGCCTGGCTAGAGTATGAAGCTGTTAAACACCAAGACTGCTGGAACGGATCGGCTGTTTTAATACAAGCGAGAGAGGGCCAGCTCTTCATTTGGTGTAAATCAGCAGAGATCCATTAAGTTCAGTGGATCTCATCTACTTTACATCAGCTGAGGACATGACCCTGAGTACTTAATTGGTGGTATAATATAAAGACATTAGACTCTCTTCTCTCGTTCATCTGCACATGTCGTTCCCATTAATGGTAATGGGAGCAGCCTGTAAGGGAATATGCGGCCGCGGGTGGGTACGGCTGGTGCCGGTCCCGTGGCCGGTCCCATCAGGGCTGGCGCTCCGTAAAGCTGCTCTCCGGCCTCCAAAGAGCCGGTGCTCTCAAGTGGAGAGGGAAAACAAAGCAAAACGGTTAATAATTAAAGAAGCCTTCAAATCTTTCCCTTGGACTGAGGGGAAGGAGTGAGAGCTCTGAGGGCGCCTGCGTTGGGGCTTGGTGCGTGCCGCAGCCCGCGCCGTGCCGGCACCCTGCCAGGAGGGGCTGGGTGGGGGAGCAGTGTCTCTTCCCTTCCACCACGCCATGGCTGCGGGTAGCCATGGCACAATCCATGGCGTGAGCTGTGTTTTCCTTGGAAATCTGGAAAATAGGGAATTTTGCCACAGCAGCAAGTGTTTCTAAGTCCAGACAGAAGGCTTCCCAGGAGCAGCCTGGGATGAAGCCTCCTGTCTGCAGCCCATGGGCAGAGGCTCCAGGCTGTGCTGTTCCTCCACACCAGCTCTTCACCCGTCTCCTCCAAATGTGCGCCCAGCGCTGGCTCTGGGGGCAGAGGTGAAGCAGAGAGGACAGGGACGCTTCAGCTGTCACAGAGCTGCAGATTTGGGAGAAGGCAACAGTGCTCCTTCAAGCTTTTTTGTCAAATCTCTTTTCTTATGCCTTTTATACCCTTGAGGTTCGCACACGGGCAGTCAGGTGGGTGCGCCGGCGGAACGTGGCTATCTGCACGGTTGATGTGTAGGAGATGGTTCCTTCATGGGCAGCAGAGACCTGCTGGTAATTCGTCTTGTTTTAGTTCTGGCATCTAAAAATATGTCAGGGGAGCTGCAGTCTTGCACCTTGCTTCATAGACTCTCCTAAACTGTGCTCCTGAACAGAGCTTCAAAGCAGTACTTGGCCATGCTTTTCCTGGAGTTTCTTAAAATATTCTTTCTCCCCCTCATGGCATCCATGTCTTCTGCAGGCGCCCTGTCTCCATGTTGTCTCTCCGCTCCTGGCTGCGGCACGTGCTGCCCTCTCTCAGGTCACAGCCTGTGTCTTTCTGGTCTTGTGCAGTTCCTCAGCCTTTATTTTCGGTCAGCCCTTTGGTAGCTGCTGAGCACCCTGCTCCCAGCTTTCCTCTCTGCACAGGTGCACATGTTTGCTCTCCGCCTGGAGCCAAGAGCCCCCTTAGCATTTTACTGCTAAAATGGCATCCTAATGTTGCTCTGTCTTCTCTTTGTAGGGTTGCAGGAAAAAAAAAAAGTGGGATGTTGCATCTTGCCCAGAAAAGGCTGAGATGGGTAATTGATTCTGAAAGCAGTTTGCACAGTCGGGGACTCGCTCGCTGAAGCTGTCGCGTTGCACTGGGGAGCTTTGCCGTTTCGGTGCTCCAGCGGAGCAGCTGTTGTACCCGGCATCGCTTCCAGCTTGTCACGAGCTGTGGAGGTTCCCGTGTCCTCAGACTGTTCATCAGGAATGCTTTGAACTTGAATTTGACCCCTTTAT
>NW_008825302.1:1926531-1928523 GCF_000699105.1 Pygoscelis adeliae | reverse complement strand
TGGGTAAGGAGGCTTTTCTGTGCCTAATGTGGCACGTTAGGGCTAGTGGTTTCACTTTGAAACACCATTTTAGAGTCATCGAGCCCAGTGCATACATACCTTGTGCTACATCTCCGTGCGGCAGGAGAAGATCGTCTCTGAGAGCCCAAGCAGAGAAAAAGCCTTTTCCATCCCTCTCAGGCTGAAATATTTTTGAGTACTTGGAATAAGTGAAATGTTCAGGAAAAAAAAAACCCACTTGGTCTTGCAGGACCATTTTGGAGATTTGAAACATGATCCTCCTCTAAACTCATCAAGGGTAGAAATTGTAGGGTTTTAGGGTCTTTTTTCTGTCTTGTCATGTTTGTGGCTTTCCTACGTTGATCTTTATGAAGTTGCCCTTCTCCGTTTCGGTCTCTGCCAAGTGCTCAGAGGGGAAAGGATATAGTTCTGCTGTATGGGGGGTTGGGGTAAAATCACTACACTCTTTTCACTGCTATACTGAATAAGGTGGGGAAAATAAAGCAGCCTGTGTCCCTTCTTCATGTCAGGACTCTCTTTCAAACTGCAGACAGTTGTCCAAAAACTTTCTTAGATGGAGCTCCCAACCTCCTCTGCGTGATTGACTCTCAGACTGCTCCTAGGGAGAGGAAGATCCTGTTTGACACAAACCTCCCGTTCCCCAGTGCAAGCTTTTATCTTCCTGTGCTGTTCAAAATTCACATGGACAACCAGTTTTCCCTGGTGACTCTGCCAGGTACTCTGACAGATCTGCGAAGGCGGTTGTCTTCTCTTCTGTATGGTACACACAGCAGAGTCCTTCAGTCCTTTGTCCAGATCTAAGCTGTGGTCCTACAGCTCAGGTGGGACTTCCACGCGTGGGAGCTAAACCAGAGGGAACCGGGTCGAAGTGCACAACACAAAACACTGTTCACTATTTCAGATGGAAAAAAAGAGAACCTGCCTCAGTCTTGTCCATCTCGGTTTACTTCTACCTCCTTGCCTGCTTTTGATGCCAGTCTGCAGCTTTCCAGCTGCAAACTGAACACCTCCCCATAGTGTTGGCTCCTCTTCACAAGGGTGTTTGTTGCTTTGCTCTTTGTCTTCTCTGGCCAAGACTTTTCCTTCCTATTACTTAAAATTAACTATGGCCATCACTGGGGCAAAGGCAGAAATGCATGAGGTGTGATTCACACTCTGGATGCGTTGGTCATGGCACGGTGAGTAACACGGGAAAGCTCTGATGGATGGAGGGTGGATGGAGCAAGAGCTGGTGGGGCTGGCGGGGAGGGAGCGGTGGAAGTGCAGCAAGTGGGAGAGATGCAGGGGAAGATCAGCAAGCGGAGACATCCCAGACCTCCATTCACGCACGGAAACCTGAGAAGGAGGGAGGAAGCCAGGAATTGAAAGAAAGAGCAAAGCTGGAGGTGGGAGTGATGGGAACGGCTGGGAGAGAGCAGGGGAAGGGCTGTGCACAGCCGCAGTGGTGGGGAAGGGACACGGGGCTGCTCAGAGTAGCGGGAAGCTCTGCTGTGGGACCCTGCTGGACTTTCAGCTGGAAAAGAAATCTTTTTGTGCTTGAAACCACTGTGCAGCGGGGCTATATGTGAGCAAGCAACCAGGTACTGCCCTAGAGATGGAGGCGGTTTGGTGTGAGTCCATACAGGGGGACGGAAGGGAGTAATTTCTGTGCATAGTGTTTTGGGGTCCCATCAGATAGCGGGCACTGGGACAGCTCCGTGGTGAAACCACCGTATCACCAAGCAAGCCAGAAGCCAGCAAACATACTAAAACACAGCAAGAATGACTCAAAAATCCTGCAGAGCGGAGAAAGCAGTGCTTACAACGAACAGCAGAAGAAGGTGGGTGCAAAGAAAAGAAACGGTGTGTGAGAAAACCCAGGCGAATGCCCCTCTGAACAACAGGACGCTCATAAAACCCGCCCCCCCAGCGACTCGCAGCGAGTGGCTGGAGCGCACCCGGGCGAAGCGGGGTGCGGGCGATGGCTGCCCA
>NW_008825302.1:1904809-1926434 GCF_000699105.1 Pygoscelis adeliae | reverse complement strand
CACCAGCTGTGGCCGCCTTTGGGCCCGCCCCCCGGGGCCGCCGCGGATGCTCCGCTGCATCCTGGCCCCAGGGGAGGGGTGACCGGTGTGCTGCCCCCAGGTAGGGCGAGGGGTTGACACCCGCCACTGGGGTTTATATCGAGGGGGGCTCTTAAAGTAACTGTGGAAGGGTTGTGCTTTTACCTTTTCTAGATTTCGCTTGGTTAGAGAGCAGTACATTTTTTTTTCTTCATTACAAAAAAATAAATCTGTTTTAAGATAATTTTTGTGTCTGGAATTTAGCAATGTGTGATAGAAGGCTCAAACATGTATGAAAATAGATGAGGAAAAAACAAAGCAGCCAAGCCAAATCCTACACCTGTAACTCTTCCTGAACCCACCAGGCAGTGGGAGAGCTCAGCTGCTCTTAGCACTTGGCTTGTGCTATCCGAATGTCATTATTGTACAACAGGGTTTAATCTGAATTGGCATCGTTCTTGCCGGGGAGTGAATGGACGGAGAGCGATTGAAAGCAGCCGAGGATCCAGCCTCCCGCGCCTGTGCTAAGTAAGTACTCGTGCAGCAGTCAGCTCTGGTTTAGAGGCCAAAGTCAATTCAGAATAACACCAATAAACTCAGGCCGTTCACTTCTGATCGGCCCTGCCGTAACTCAGGGAGAGCCGATAGGGAATTATTTTCTCCTCTCTCTCCGTAAGTGCCGGCTAGCAACAACAGGGTCTGTCTGATTCGGGGTAGCACGAGGAACTCGCTGTGTCCTGATGTTTGCTGTACATGTCTGTTTTCTGAGCTCTTTGATAATTGCTCGTACGCTGGGACAGAGCATTCACAGAGCTGTTCTGATTTACTGAAAATCTGGCTCACGGGTACCATGTAACAATCCTGCTGGTTGCCAAATGCTTCAGCGCACGTTTCTGGTTTGAGTTTTCATCTTTGTAACTGCATGCATTTAGTTTTCCTGATTGCGTGTACAAATGCTTGTCTAGACTGACAGCCGCATGTGGGGAGCTGGGAAAGGCAGCAGGTTTGCAGATTTTGCTAAGAGGTCGGACTGAGCTGTACATTTTTGGCTAGCTAGGCTTGCCCCTAACCCCCCCGTGTGGGCTTTGTGAGCCGCTCGAGTGGAGTGCTGAAGATGATCCCCTCGGTCTGTACTGCTTACAAATGCAGTGAGTAAACACGGACCTGAACGCAACGATACCGGTTCTGTAGTTGCATTAAAATAGTAGGCTTGCTTCTGATGTGACAAGCCAAAATACCTACTAATGTGGAAGCAAAAAAAGTAGCTGGAAATGTTGCTGTCTTCATGCAAAAGCCAAGCTCCACGTTGCTCGTTTTGGTGCCAGATACTGTATGGCAGAACTGGTTTCACAGGAGTCGCTGCTGCTGGGAGCTGAAGGTGGTGCAGCACCTTTCCTGGGGGGCACGGCGTCTCTGGGAAGCCTGTCTGTCTGTCCTCCTGTCCACCCGAGTCTCCAGACTTAAACCAGTCTTAAAAAGGGCTGCACGACTCACCCCTTCAGCTGAACTTCTCCAACTCACAGAGCACAGTACTCGAGGTCTCTAATTAAAAATGTGTTGCCAGATTTCAAGGAATCTCAGTGTTAGAAGTTTTTTGGTACCTACCTCTGGTGTTTTAAGATGTCCACTTAAAACAACGGGAGGGTTTAAATGGACGCTTAAAAAAAATCAGCCTAAGGTATTTAGAGATTTGCTTTTAATTATGAAGAGTAAATTAAAATATAGTTGTTCCATGGCAAGTTCATCTTAATTCAGTGTCTAATACCACAGGTATTACGTTTCTTCTGAATAAAGCCTTATTTGAGCAAAGAGATGTCATTTAAAAAGTAATCCAGTCTTGAATTAAACATTCCTGATGATGGCGAATCGATTTGTAATTTAAGCGCCTCATCACAGTCACAGTAAAAATGGATCTCTTGCTCCCGTTTGTTTCGCCTGAATTTGTATAATTTTAGCTTCTAGCCATTGGAACCGGTGGCACACTTGTTTGCTCGATGCTGCCATTTCAGAGTCCTACATAGGAGACTCAGATTTGCTTCACCTCCTGGTTTCCCCTTTGTTCAACCTAACAAAAAGCGCTCCCAGCGCCTCTCTTTACTTGTAGAGGGGTCTCTCCCGCTGGAAATGTGCTTCGCTGGAGGCCAAGGCAAAGTCCTGGAGCAGAGGATGCTCTCATGGATCAGTGTGACGCTTCCCCCCTTCTTACATATTCTGTTGTACAGCTTCAGTTTCTGTGCTGAGGCTCTTCTTTTAGTGGTTGAATTAATCTTCCCAGCATCGACACAAAATTAGCAACAGCCTGTTACCAGCATGGCTTGAATTTCCCCGGGAAATAAAACAAGTGACCTTATTTTATCTTAGGGACGGTGCATAACCACATCACATCCCAGAAACTATTAGGGGACAAACTGGAGAGCTAAGACTCCCAGCAGCTCTGAAAGCATGGAGGAGTCCGTTTGGCAATGTGGGATAACGACTGTAGTTAGATCTTGATTATGCTAAAGTGGCCAGGAGCGAAATAATTAAAATATAGATATTTGCTTTCTCCTGAGTTTCAGAGTTAACAACCCATTCAGCCAAGCAGGGCTACTTCATGTGTCAAGGATCTCGGATGCTTCAGACACGGAAGGTCTCCAGAATATTAATCTCTCTTATTCTTGAATCACAGGATTAGTCTGAAAACAATTAAAATAAATTTTAATTCTTGAGCTCAGTTTGTTTGCCAATTCCGTGAGCGCGCGGGCACGGCACCGCCAGGGTAAAGCCTGCGTTCTTGTCTATTCTGCTCTCTGCCCACCGGCACGGCACCCGGGGAAGTGGGTGTCAGGAGGAGATACTGCAGCGAGATACCTGGGGGGGCCGGGTGGCTGCTCCCCAGGGGCCAGGCTCGGATGCGGCATCCCCCACAGCACAGCAGCCAGGGAGCTCCCCCCCTCAAATAACGCGTGCGCTGCCGCTCGGTCAAAGGGGCTCTTGTCCTGCCTGGCCAAAATTTATTGGTGCGAGGGCTGATAATTGATAGCTCTGAAAGATGCATTGTAGGCTATTCTGTCGCTGGGAAGGGAGGCGTGTTAATGGGGTATTGTATGGACCGCTGTGATCCTCGGACGCTTTGTCAGTCGTGAAAAGTTAGCAAGGAGAAGCCTTGTTCCCCCGGCGCTGCCTCCCCCTGATTTACTGCCGCTCCCCTTCGCTTCGGAAGTGCCGCGACATTCCCCAGTAAATAGGGATGTATGGACGATTTTCGCTCCCTCGTTTTCCTCCTCTTATCCGCGCTTCCCAAATATGTAAACTCTGAGAAAGCTTTATTCTTCTTCAATGATCATTCAATTGTCTCCAGACTGTATCTTTTGGTAAATTTATTGCTGGCTATTTTAAAAAAAACTCAAATGCATTTTGCATATTAACACGTAACTCTTGTTCCTGTCTGCTCAGTTTGGAAATGGTTGGATTGCTTTTATAAAGAAAAAAATGGCTAATAAAATTGGCCTCAGCACCATTGCTTTGCAATTCTTATGAACAGTAAAGTGCTACTTACAGTCATTGATGTTAAAAGCTATTTCTAAATTATGGTGCCATTTATTATCTCTAGTGTCCAAAGTAAGTTTAAATGATGCTTATAATTCATGTTTTACCAAATTTCCTTTTCCCCCCGAGGATACCTCTGATTAACTTATGCACATTTAAGCGCTTTTTAAATTCTTCTTTTATTGCCATTATGCTCTGAAAATCTCAGCGATTCTCAAAAATGGGTAATAAACTTGAGATAAAATGCTGCAGTTTTAGATCAACGCTGACATATCACTGTGGTGATTTCTTCAGAGCTAAAGTGATAATGCTTCATATTTACAGAATATATACTAGGTTATTACTACAGTATTACCATTTTGTTCTAAGATGAAATGAGTAATTTACCAATTTATTAAACAGTTACATTTAAGTATTGCTTAGGACATTACCACACCAATCTGTTTACTTAGCTTGAAGAGTTACCATTAAGAAACCCTGTTTATTTAGGTAAAATTTGTAATGATCGTGCCCTCCATTAAGAAACTTATTTTTCTGCAAGCCTAATTGCCTGGAAATGAGTTTCTCCTTATTTACTATGGTGCATTCTGCTAAGCCAGCTAAAAACGTCACCCTCGCAAGAAGTGCTGGAGAAATTAATAATACATATATGGAACAGTTTTAATTAGTATAATACCAAATGTTAATAAAAGATTTATGATCCAGTTAAAAGTTCTAACGATCACAACAGGAAAAGGTCTGAAATGTGGCGGCGGTGATCCGTTAAAAATAAACAAATGCTGCCAAACTCTCCAAATTGAGGACAGAGGAGATTTTTTTTTCCCTGCTCCTGTCCTTACGTGAGTCCCCGCTCAGTGATCTGTAAGGTCAGATTCTGACCCCACGGAAACCAGAGTAAATCCAGAATTGCAAGAGGTTAGCCGTGGCGGGTTGGCCTGGTATGATGGGAGGGGATGGAGAAGCCCACCGCAGTGGAAGAGGCTGCATTTAATTCAGTTGGTGCCACTGGGATGTGAGCAGGCAGCTCCTGCCTGGGAGACGCAAACCACAGCTGGCCCAAGGCGGGTCTAGCAGGAGCTTCAGCATTGCGGGACACAACCTTCTAGCCCAGCTCTAGGAAAAAAGCCCATGTTTTGAGTAGCTCAGAGGGCCAACAGTAGAGGATGGAGACAGAACGAGCTTGGCTCCAGCCAAAGGTAGACGTAATAAGCAGTAGCTGAATTTCCAGAGGTTAATTCCTCTAGAGGAGCACATCAAATGGTATCTCAAGTCACAAACATCTCAGGTTCACCTTGCAGCTTGGCCCTGTGCTGCAAGACAAGGCTGAGCCTGCAGCGAAGATGGACGAGTCCTTGTGGAGTTGGTCTGGTCACTGCTGGTCGGGTGAGTGTTGGTGAGGGAAGGCTCTGAATCGTCCATCTCAAATAGAGGTCTTCTAATGTTGGGAGGAGGTTTTTAAATGAGCGACCCTCTGTAGCCACATGGGCAGGAGATGTGCTGGGCGACATCGAGGGACACCGGTCACTGCTGAGACCCGCTCTGAGTGTCTTTAGTTAGATGAGATAAATTAAGATCCTGCCTTAAAATCCCTGGAACGTACCTGGCTAGGAGCCTCACTGGGGTCTTCAAGACAAAGCTCTTAAGCGGTGTCAGAAACATTAGCCTTAAGAGTTGGAGCTCGAGCCATTTTCAGTGCCATTGGAGAAGGCTGAACTGTAAGCCGCTTCCCAGTGCTGTTTCTTTAGACCAGTATTGCTCTGCATCCATCTCATTGGATCCCGGAGAGTAGATCATGAGTAAGAAAAAGCGCTAAATACTCTGCTCCACCCAGAAGTGCCATTGTTCTTGGAAGTCGTAGTAGAAATACATATCGCTTGCTTGGATTTGGGGGATCTTGGGGCAGGAACAAGCGCTGTGATCTTTATTTTTTTCTCAGATGCTGCCTGGATTTGGCTCCCAGCAGTACTGACAGGAGTGGGCTTCTCTCTTTTGGCACGCTTTGGGGATACTCAGAGCAAATATCAGAAGCCAATCTTGTCCCAGATCCCATCAAGGTGCTCAAACTCAGTTTGCACATGCTGGCTCTCGCTCCCTGCGTTGGTCCATCAGGAGCAAGGTGACATGGCATTGCACCGTGCAAAGATAACTGGTTATGCAGGGTATGTAGCCAAGGAGGAGTCAGGAGCATAACTCCGACTCGGGGGCAGCAAGGGCAGAGAGGAGCTGGGGATGAGCTTTCCCAGTGGGTTTGCTCCAGCCAAAGGCCTGCCGCTTAGGATGAACACGTAGGATGCGTAGGATGAATGTCTTGCTGGTGGGACTGGGCTTCTTTGCTGCATTGAGTGAGGCCAGTACCCCAGAACAAATAATTGGTGGAAAAGTTTCTGCCCATAATAAAAATGGATGTCCCATGCCTGCTACAACCCATACTTTTTGCAGCAGTGAATGGGTTGAGCTGTACTAAATCAGGAGCGCTTTCTCATTCCCTTTTGCTAGGGTGCCGGGCTACGTGCAGCTTAGGAAGGTGCTGGTTGCAGAAGCATGGGGGTAATGCAAGCTGTGCACACTCTTGTTCTTCAGTGGTAAAACCTCTCCTTGCTCGGGGTGCAAAGCCCTTCATCTTGAGATTTGGGATGCTGAAGTGGACATACACTCTGTGCTGGGGCCTGTTTCCTTTTTTTAAATTCCTCTTAGGGAGCTATCTGTGAAATATTTGAATCAGAGTCACAACCTGAGTCGCCGGGTGCCGCCTGCCCAGTGCCCTGCCTGGGAGGTACTTGCTCTGCTCTGGAGAACAAATGAATGTCAGAGATTTACTGAATTGTCTGGGAAATGCAGAAATTCTATTCATTCCTAAACTTCATGATATGACTTTCCTTATTTGCTCTTTCCAAGGCCAGAAAAGGAAACACCATATTTATTCTTGCTAATGTAGCAATATTGATTAAGTCATAAAGCACATATAAATACATATTGACTCATATTACATTAAAGTATCTATCACTTACTACTTGTTCCTCAATAATACTATAGTTATGTAAAAAAATGCATTAAAATTGGCATTACCTCAAGGAAAGTAGGATCTGCCATCATTATTAATATTAGGTTTTGGCAAATAAAAGCTTTAAAAAGGATGCAAGTGTTAAAAGTGGAAAAACACCTCCCTTCTCCTCCAACAGTGACCAGATATTTCTGGCTGTACCAGTCATTCAGCCACGGGTCCTGACCTCTGCTTATTTGGCCAGTACTTTAGTTTTGTTGGAAAACTTTGTTGTGGGTGATGTCCTGACCCATGGCACCAGAGGATGGGTATCTCTTCAGCATCAGCACAGCCCCTGCTGAGCTGGGGGGTTGTCTCTGGCCGTGGCTGGAGGGGGAGCACAGCTCTGTGCTTAGCTGGGTGTTGGAGGAAGGTGGGCAGCTGCCTGCCTACAGCTGCGTCTGCATCTCGGCTGCTCCCGCCAAACTAATGTTTTAAGCCTAAATTCAAAATCGAGACCCTTACAACCCCCACTTAATTCTGGAGGTTCCTCACCCTGCCAGGCACCCAGCTTTCTGCCTCCAAAGTCTCTCAAGTGCCAAGATTTTTGCAGGTTTCGAACATTGTCACAGAAAACTGCACGCTGGTTGTGCACTGCCCCAGCAGCAGGCGTTCAGCCACATTCACAACGGCATTCATGGGTCGAAGGGTGGCCCCTGGTTTGGGATCCGCAGGGTGCTCAGTGCCTGTGTCCCAAAAGAGCTGACTGGATCTTGCAGGTCTGCAGGTTGGGTGGGCGCAGAGCAAGGACTTCCCGTATTCACTGATGAAGGTACTGGCTCTATAAGGCAACGAGTGTCTAGGGCATCCTTCAGAAAACTGGGTCAAATTTCTGTTGTAATTTGAGCAGAAGAGGGACTTCAGTCTGGGTCTTCGGCATCCTAAGGATGGCATCACTTCTCTGTGTTTTGAGTGAGAAAAGACTCATGTGGTTTACAAACCTGGGAGCAGGGAGAGCAGCCACAGACATCACCCCTGGTAGGAGCAGACTCCTCTCTGCAGCGAGGACCCGAGAGCTTTGGTACTTTCGGCTGCAGCTTCTTCCTCTTGGGCAGCTGTTGGCTTGGTATATTGGATTTTGTCTTCTGGTCTTAGAAGTTGAGCTTTTTCCCCAGATATAACCTGGGAGTGAAATGCATAAGGTGTCAGGACAGCCGGCCCATAAATCTTGCCTTATGGGGCTCAAGGATAGCGTGGTTGCTGCAGAAACGATGCTCAGTTCGTGCACTGGAAGCCACTGAATGCGCTGGGAAGGGGGACCCGCAGGTAGAAACCATCCAGCTGGTGGATAGCAGTGGGAGGGTAAACCTTATTTCTAGGAGTGTAAATAGGGTAGAAATTGCAGGAAGGGTGCTTAGCTTCTTGCTGATGAAAACTAAGCATCTTTGGACTTCGGGGCTGGGCAAGGTGACTCTGGTGAACACACCAGAATTGGCAAGAAATTGAGCATACCCAATCTCCAAAAATGCTCAGGACCTTCTGTGACTGTGCAGGAGGAGGAACTTGGCCATGGCGAGGGGGCGAGCGGGAGGTGTGTGGGACGGTTTGTGCTGCCTTGCTCCTCCTGTTGTGCAATGACTCCAAGACCTGGAATTGTGCTGTAGGTTGATTGTGCAGAGATTTAAGGATTTCTGTTAGGTTTAAAAAACTTGGTCCTTATCAGGATTTGGCCACTGCTTCACACAACCTGGAAGACTGCATGCATATGCGTTGCCGTCTTACGCACAGTACTAAATGAATAAAACCAGAAGAGGAATTTTTTTAATACTCAAATTTCTCTTTTGCAGAATGTGTTTAGCCTTTTCCGTGCAAAGAAAAAATCCAGCAAAATACTGTCCACATGGCTATTTTATGCTTCTGCTTGTCTTTTCTTCTCTTTATAATTAGCCTAATGTGATATCTGATCCCTGCTCTTTTTAGTGTTAGTGTGCCAGTCTGACAGCACTAGCGCTGTTATTTCTTAGATAAGCTAATCACTTCTTAATGACTGGACAAGGTATCTTTATTTAACTGCATAAAGAGATTTAACTTTTCCCGTTAAGATATGACCGCTGGTTTATGTTTTGTTAATGACATGTAACATTGGTGTGAGACTCAGGTGGTACACACGTGTCAAAGCGGGCTCGGGCGGCTGGTTTTAGAGAGGCTGTGAAAGGGGCAGGGAGAGGAGGAACTTGGTCTCTATTAATCAGAATTTATTAAGAAAGCCCTCTTGTAAGCCCAGCTAGCTGCTGCTTCACGGCCCAGTGTGTGGCCACGGGGCTGGTGCTGCAAAATCGGAGGTGGGTTTAAGTCCCATCACCTCCCTTGTGCTTACGGTTGAACACATACAGAAGTTCTTATTTGTAAGATTATTTTAAGCGCTTGCTGTAAGATTATTGTAAGGGCTTATTTATAAGATAAACAAGTCCCTAAAATGTGCAAGCACAAGGAGCAGTGCTCAGTTAGATCCATATGTGAGGAGTGCACATATAGGTCCATATTTCCTCATCAACCTGCTGTTGCCCCCTTTCCTCTCAGAAGACGAAGCGGTAGCTAGACAAGATGAGATGTGCAGAGCTCTGCCCTGCAGCGTGCAGCCTCCCGCGCTCACAGCAGAACCCCGTTCGACCTGGAGCTGGCTGAGGCACCTGCTGCGCGGGGGGGCATGAGAAAGTCCAAACGACACCCAACTGCATCATGGAAGAGGGGAGCTGTTGTCCACGCCAGCACAGTGCTCGCGAGGAGCGGGTCTGTCCACGCCAGGCTGGTGTAAGCTGGAGCCTCGGCGTGCGCTGCTGGTAGCAGGGTTGGGCACAAGTCGGCTGAATTTAAAAGCTCGACCCTCTGTGCCCTGAGATAAAGGAACCAGACACAGAACAGACTCCTCACCCTGTCGTGCAAAAACGTGCTTTCTGGGCAATGTTTTCTCTGTGTAAAAATGAAAAAGGAGAATGAGGCCAGTGAGACTAAATAGGAGCATTTATCTGAGCTCTGAGAAGTAACTGGAGATTTGGCCAGGAACAAAACTCCCAGCACCTCTGAGCCCAGAGTTTGTGATACTTCCTGCTATAGCTCCATGAGCCTGCAGACGTCAAGAGGAACTGGCATTTAAATTGGTTTTATCTATCAACACCCTGTGCACATGCCCTTTCAAGTTCTGGATGCAACCACAAGCTCACTGTGGTGCTTCAAGGCTTGCTTTCTCTAGCATCATTTAGACCGAAGCTTTTTGGAAGGATGCAGGAATACAAGATGCTTCCAAGCCCACGGCTGCCGGCGCCTCCCTGGGGCTGGGTCCTCTTCTGGGGCAGGAGGGTGAGAGCTCAGAGGGAAAGCCAGGCCCTTTAAAGCATCTGAAACTGTTCTGTCAAAACTGAAGGCAGCAAAAATCCTTTCTTTGTTTATTTGAAAGTTTTGTCCCTAACATTTATGAGTATCTTAAAGTGTTAGTTTGGCAGAGAATCTGTATTCCTGCCCAACAAGAAAAGGGCCAGGCCAGTCCTTGGCATTTCAATTTTACTGGCTGACTCTAATGTCAGTCTTATCAATGATATCTTTTCTTTCCCAGTAGCATGTTCTAATAAGAAACTAAATCACGAAGACAAAAAGCTTCTGGCATCTCCATTTTGTTGGCTCCTACCTCCATCTATGGCATGTTTACAAGAAAACATTTATCGCTGGAGCACTTGCCTGCAATAAGGAAAGAGCTGATAGCAACATCTTTTAAGCGGGGTCCTCCCCGCTCAGCTGGGCGGGCGCAGCGGGCTGGAGTGCCCTCTGCTGTGCTGCACAGCCCCGTCTCCTTGGGAGCAAATCTGGACCAGCGCTAAAAATCATCCCCCCGAGCTGTGTGCCTCCACGCCAGGCTTTTGGCAAGGAGAAGCAGCCTGGTGAATCGCTTTGGAGGAGCGAGGGCTCGGCTGGCTGTAAATTTGTAAGTGGGTTGTATGGAGTAGAAATGGGTTTTCTTGGTAGGATTTGTAAGGGCTTCGCACCCGGAGCAGTGTGGATGGCGGAGTCATCTGAGCGTGAGCAACTGAAAATCCAGTGCATTTCAGAAATACAGACCTAGGCTGTGGCTGATCCCTACTGGGGGCAAAGGTATGCAGCAGCAAAGGGGAAAAAACATTTGATAGCGCTTTGTATCTTAAAGAGCTCTCCAAACCTTACATAATGGGGTACCTTACGGTGTTTTTATGCTGTAGCGTTGCGGTCCCCCAGCGAAGCTGTGAGCAGGGTTAGGACAGCCCTGCCAGCCCTTGTCAAACCCATCCGAGTCCCCTTGACTGCCTGGATGTCAGAAGTGTTAATGTCCTCTTTTGCAGATTGGAGAATGGGGGTAGCAAGAGGTCAAGTGGCTTCATTAGGCCCCAGAGGATTTCGCCGTCGGAGCTGAAAGCCGGAGCGTGGCGTGGCGGGGAGCGCTTTGTCCGGCGCTCAGGGCTTCAAAGGCCCGTCCCTTGTAAATCCGCATGCGCTTTGATCTCGCACTTAAACTTGCAGTTAACTTTGTCCCTTGCAATTTTCGCTGCTGGTGCAGCAGGCGCTGACGTTTTCTGAAAGGGGTCAGCAGGCTCGCGGGGTGGCTTCGACCTCCCTCGCCGTGGGGGGGGTCTCTGCCGAGGGAAACGCCACTGGTCGTGGTGGGATTCAGCGCCCTCCCAAATCCCGCAGGGAAGCGAGCAGCAAGAGGCATCTCTGGACAATTCTGGCATCAACTGCAATTGTAATAACAATTAGCAATTATGCAGAGTTATATGCCTTTGGTGCCTATTACAGGCATCAACGAGTTCTGCTTCTGTTTTCTACTTGTAGCTTGGCCTGATGCTTGCATTTTAATAGCAGATGCTGTAAGAAAATTAGAGCCGCTGCGGATAATACCGGGGGTGATTTGTTTTCGCACGCGGTGTGGCGTGGCCGGTCAACCTTCCTGGCACCCCAGTATGTGCCAAGGTCTTTGACGGTTGAAAGCCACATGCCATGTAGCGTGTATTTTGGAGAAGGAGGGGAAAGAATGGGAAATGGTTTCCGCTGCCCACAGCAGAGTTGTCCTGGGATCCATCTCCGGGTGATGTGCCGGGGACGGGGTGGCGGGTACCCCTCCGGATCTGTGGGGCCCCACGGGGATCGGCGCTACCGTGTCCTTACCTGGTGTGCTCTCTGGAGTCAGAGCTGCTGGAAACAAACTTGGAAACGACGGCTGGGAGGCTGGGGAGGCCGTAAAGTCTCCCGCCAGGCTCCGCGGATCCGCAGCGCTCCCTCCTCGCCGGCGCCAGGGAGCAAACGCACTTTTACCGAGAAGATGAAATGCAGGTCTGCGCTTCAGCTTCTCCTCCATTCCTCCAATTCCCCTAGAAAAAAAAAAATGGTTAATGTAATATTACATCAGATTGGACTCCGAGGAGCAGAAAGCCAATTTTGGGGGAATGTGAGCCAACCTACATTTAACTGGGATGCTGATATTTACTGTTGCAGTGATCCGGGCCCGTAGCATGGGTGAAGTCGCTGGCTGGGGATTCAAAGTCCAATTAGGCAGTGTTAATAGAGGAGGCGGCGATGCTTCATTGAGAGAAATTACTAAAATTGTACTTTTAGGACAGTCAATTAGCTGTGTTTTGACAAAGCAACAAAAAGATGAAACTGAAGCCCTTGAAAAAAGAATGAGAGAATTCAGAGGGAACATGTCTGTTTGGGGAATCCTAATATTTTTTGTTGAAATCATTAAGTGAAATTAAATACTATTTTAAACCAAAGGGATAGAATATCTAATTAAGATATAAAAAAGGTTTGGGGAAGGGTATTGTTGAGGGGATTAGAGAAATGGTTTACAATTCATGTTGACTGAGGCGGGGCCCCCTGAATATATTAGGTATATTAGTAATGGGGATGAGAAAAATCTCTCGACAAACTGATCTGAAGTTTAGGAAGGGTTTCTTTAGGGTGACTCCAAGGCTTCTGGACTCCAGAGTGAAGTGTGGGAATGAAGCCAGGGAAATCGGGGAGATCGAGGACAAGGCGTGTTTTCGGAGCTGCACCGGGGCTCCCACGGCAGCGAGGCCTGCCGCGCGGTCCCAGTGCTGGTGCAGGAGCCACTCCAGCGGCAAAGGGGGCTGCAGGGCTTGCACAGACCTGGGACGGCCAAGCAGCAAGGGGGAGGAGGATTTGGGGAGTCCGGGGTAACCTGGACGGTGGGAGCAGGGGAAGTCGGTGGGGTAGTGCGGACAGTGGACCCCGTGGGGTACACCCTGTGTCCCTGGTAGCTGCGGGATGCTGCGGGAGCCCATCCCTGAGCCCTGGCCGAGCTGCTGGCAGAGTCCCCCTGGACGACGTGTGGCAGGGTGCTTGGGTGTCTGCATTTGCTCACTGTTGATCTGGTTGTACTTCTTCTAAGACCTACGTCTCGGCTTTGCGATTACGTTTCTAGGAGTCGGTCTTAGACCGGTGTGTTCCTCCAGAACAGAGGACAGGGTGATGGGCTGGGGGTCCCTCCTGGCCACTTCTGTGACGGTTTGCGAGATCCTTGCCACCATCAACCCCTCGAGCAAAGCCCCAGCGCATGGAGAGGGCTGGCCCTCCCCTCAGGAGGGCACAGGCTGACTGGGAAGGGCAGGAGGTTTCTCTGGCAATTTCTCTGTAACTTGGGATGATTTTCCCGTGTTTTGCATCCAGCGCTCCAGAGGCTCCCACTCTTAACACACAGCTCCCATAAAACTCCTCTGCCTAAAGGCCTCTCCTAAAGAACTCCGTTTTTGACCGATATCATCATATTGTTTAATTCATTTGATATACAGAGACAGTTAGTGAAATATGCATGCTATATTATATTAAAGAGAAATGTAACCTTCAATTGGTATCTGATGTGCACTTTGCAATAACTGCTATTAGTTGTCTATAAAACTGCTAGACATCATTTGATTTTATTGCCATTATATTATTTTACTTGGGAACGTATAGAAGGAGTGGTGATTGCAGGTCTTCAAGTGCTTACTGGGAAATATTTAACACAGAATGTTTTATTTATTAGCATAAAGAGACACAATGGATTGTTGGTGATTAAAGTGATGATACTGCTGCCATACTTGTCAAAAATATAGACCTAATTCAATAGAAAGGCGACAGTCAGTCTCCATGTTGATCTATGCTGAAGCAAACTGCCTCTGAAAGCAGTACAAAGCCTGAATTGGCCTCTTAATTTTATGCTCTAGGGCATAGTATAAAAAAGGGAATTCTTTCTAAGTGCCTGTAATTGCATGTTACCAGAACCTAAAATATAAGCCAAATTTTTGAAATTATAAGTGTTAAGCTTTCCATTTCAAGTCCTTCCCCTCCTCCTCCAAAAAAAAAAAATTGTCAAAACAAAAGAGAGCTTTAAAATGCCTCACTATCCCACATCATTAATAAAATATACAGCATACTTAGCCTTTAATTGCAAATGTACATTTTGAAAGAAAATACTTTTTAAAAAATAAACCGTTTTCCTTCTCTCCCAGCCGTCCAGCGCCGGAGCTGGGGACCCGCTCACCCCAGCCGGACGTGCCGCCCTCCATTTTGAAGTGGCATGTTTCAAACAACAGCAATATCCTGCGTGTTTTAGGTCTGCTTGTATGGGCTGGAATACTGTGTCCCTCACTTAGACAGGTAAGGCTTTGAATTAGGTGAGTGGTGCAGGTCAGATGGGCCTTGCTAAGCCCCAGGTATCAACAGGAGGGAGGAAGCCCAGCATCCCCCCAGCTGGGTTTGGGGTCTGGCAGGGCAGCGCTGGGGCAGGCTCTGCCCAGGCTGGCGATGCTGTCGCACCCACCGGCTCCTAGAGGTTGAGCCAGTGCACTGACACCGGTGAGGTTTGTCAGCAAGTCCAAACCGTTCAGGTGGAGCAGCTTTGCAGTGGGAGCCTGAAGTGGGAACAGCTTGTGTCCTTCCTTTGCCCTGTGCTAAAATGGGATTCACTTTGCATAGGCACACCGCAGCATCTGCCTTGGAAAAAGTCAAATATTACCCCCCCGCCGCCCTTGCATGGGTCTGTGTTTACAACTTCACTCCTCTGAGAAGACAGCAGGAAAAAAAATTTATATAAGATTAACCATTTTGTACACTTGATGGCTTCATTGGACAGGCAATAAATCAATACAATTGAATTGGAGAAGATAGTGTTCAAATGCTATTATCTGTCTCTCTGTTATTAAGCTGGGATCCTCGGACCGACTTAGAGAGATCCCTCCGCCTCCAGGATTCCCTTCCCCAGGAAACCTGCGGGCTTCCACCTGCTCCAGGGCTTGCCTGAACCCACCGGGCAGTCCTGCACTTTCCTGCAGATTTCATCCTTTTTGGGTTTGTTATCCAAAAAAACCATCCTTTTTGGGTCTGCTGTTACATGGTTAGGTTGTTGGAGTTCAAGCAGTAAGTCATCTTAAATGCTAGCACTGGTGAAAGATACTGTACTCGTAATGATAGAGGAGAAATCTGTGGGCAGAGCCGAGGGTGGCAATGCCGTGTGCCCCAGGGCAGTGTTTCCAGGGCTGGAAGCAGGGGCTTTAGAGAGCTAATCTGGTCCTCTGCCTATTTGCTTTTGCCTTCTAGTGGCGAGACGGCTAGTGAAGGTCCGGCTTCCACAGTCCCTGCAATCGTGGGCATTTATTCAGGGCTGCTTGGAGAGCACAGGGATTTTACCTGAAGGAATTTCCTGGTGCTCCCTGCCTGATTTGGGTGCCTGTATTTCCATAGCTTTCCAGGAAAGATGATGGCACTGTGAAGTTTGTTTTTTGCAGAAAAAAAGAGTTGTCTGTAACAGCTTAAGATACCCAAAAGGCCAGATTTAATGTTGATTAAATGGGTCTGACTCCAGCGAAGTTGCTGCTAAGTTATACCTTCGTAAATGAAAGGTAAATCAAGCCAAAACTTAAACACTGCAAGGACTGCTGCTGATTTCAAGACTTCAAAAATAATTTGTTAGCAAAATAGTCTGTTTCTCTAATACAGGCTTTAATATTTTAAAGTCACCCTTACGTGGTGGCATAAAGGTTAAAAATTCTTTGTTTACAGGTGAAATCCCCGCTCCTCCTGCTCTCCTAGATCTTCTCCCAGCCCCAACAATTTGATAAATTTTCCCTTCGACATATGTAATTTCAGAGTGCCCTCTGCTGTACAGACATCCCCAATGCATCGCCCTCGCTCATGCCTCTTCCCTCTGACAAATCCACTTGCTTGTAACACTTTGCATTTGTTTATCCCTGTCGCTTCCCGTTGCCTACGAGGGGGCATCAGACCCAAATGTGAGGCCCCATCCTGTAAACGCACTGACATGAACTTAGCTTGAGTACCCGGGGAGCTCCCAGACTTCCCATTAGTTAACAAAGGGTTCTGCCTATCTGACGGCAAAATCAGAGCCCAAAACCATGATGAAAACAGTCTCATGTTGCCACTGATGAGAAAAACACCTGGAGTGTGGGTCCTTAGTTGAGCTTGAGAAGCAGCTTGTGTAAGCGGTGACACTCCTCTCGGTGTGGTGCTACCGAAGGCGGTGAGCCTCGCTGCACGAACGTGGCTGCAGAACTGATCCGTGTTTTCCAATGTATTAACAAGAAATAAGTGAGTCAAAATAATCCTTGCTCTATCTCCCGTGGATTTAACATACCTGGAGGATGAGGTTCTTACACTGACTAACGGCATTTCTATCTGATCCCTTTTTTCATTACATGGAGTGACTTTTTTTTTTCTTTTTTAAGATCTATTAGTTTTGGGAACATAAGTCTGCAATGATGCTATGTCTTGTAAAACAAAACCAGTGGAGCCTCTGTGAACCAGAGACTACGCACCCTTCAGCACTACAGGGAGGAGCAGGCGCGTTATGGGATGGTGCTGGGAGGACCAGTGGAGGTACCATGGCTCTGCAGGGACCTTGGATCCTGGCAGCAGGTGAAAATAAGGCATGTCAGGTCTAACAAGAGGGTACCTGGGAACCCCCCAGTTGACCCGTGCTCCCCTTTGGCCAACATGTACATTGTGGGTTTGCCGCTGACTGTGACTGCTGCTGTTTAGATCGGGTCTGATGCAACCTGTTGGTGGACACCACGATGACCATGACAGAGCACAGAGGGATGCCATCAGGGACCTCATGGGCCTTGTGGAGCTGATCCACCTGACCTCCTGCTCAGCTCCAGCATAGCCACGTGCCGCTTGCTCTGAGGGATGCCTGGGCACGCAGGAGGTGTCCCTGCCACGTGCCAGGCGTGTTTGCGAGACAGGAATGTACAAGAGTGATGAACCATCCTGCAAGCGAGTGCGACACAGTGACAGCACGTGGGTGACTCTAACTTTGGGAGTGCCAAGCGCTAATTGATCTGTCAACAGCTAGCTATTAAAGGTGTTCCTGGGACAGACCTTCCCACCTGAAACCCTGCTGGCGAAGAAGCTGGAGGGATTCTGGGCTCTTGCTGAGGTGACAGAAATGGCAGATGATAACTAAAGTGACTGACAAGTGCTGCTTTGTAATTAAATGTTAAAAGGCACCACAATGAAGGCAAATGAAATTGATGGGCCCAACCTGGCAGCAGCAGGAAGCTGCTGAGATGTGTCCAGTACATCTGGTTGTGTCAGACCAGTTAATGTTTTCACTTAACAAAACAAAGAAAAGATGTTGGCAAAGAGGCAAAAAGAGCTCTGCGGTGACTTGTTAGAGATTTGCAAATAGAGAGCAAAGCCTGAAAAGCGTAGTACAAGACAGATGGGAACTCTTATTTTGAGGTTGCTGTCAACACTCAGGCTTCCAAATTCCACATGAAATTGAAGAAGTATTGAAAAATTATCTCTTTCTTTCTGAGGAAGCTGGAAATCCTCTTTCTTGTAAAGGAAGTTCTACGTTCTTTTGAGAATCATAGGATCATAGAATCATTAAGGTTGGAAAAGACCTCTAAGATCATCGAGTCCAACTGTCAACCCAACACCACCATGCCCACTAAACCATGTCCCTAAGCGCCTCATCTACCCGTCTTTTAAATACTTCCAGGGATGGTGACTCAACCACTTCCCTGGGCAGTCTGTTCCAATGTTTAACCACTCTTTCAGTAAAGAACTAACATCCCATAGGATCCCAACTGCTGGTAAACCCATCACCTGCTTTTTAAAAGTCTGGATCTCACAGACGTGCACTGTTCATGAGTGGAGTTCCCAGCTGGTATGGGAGATGTAGAGAATTAAACAGGAGGTCCACGTGGTTTTCCTTTGTGTCGGCCAGGAGTAAAGGGAGTTGGGTAACTTTGCCATTGTATGTAACTGCTCCGGGGATTAGTTTTCCCCACTATAGGATGAAGCTGTGAGATGAGCATCATGATGATCATGTGATATTTTGTCACCTTTCCGACTTGACCTGCTGCAAATTACCACCAGCAGTAAAACACAGAGACTTCATTTGAAGTAGGTTTCCAATGTAGGTGATAGTACAAGCATGTAGGAGCCCCTGCCGTAACTGAACAGTCTGCCACTGTGGGATTGTCAGAGATGGCTATGCCTGGATGGAAATGGCCAGCCAAAATATCCTAAACCTCTGCTGCTAGACCTGAAACCCCACTGCAGTGTGTGATCAGCCTCAAAACGGAACTCGATTCTGGATCTGGGTCTTGTAACCAGCACTGCAGTGTATATTGGGCTGGAGTCAAGCCTGTGTCGAAGGGCTCTTGAGCTGCAGGTCTGCTTGGAACACGTGGCATTGAGCCTGGGCTGAGGAGCCCCTCGCCTCCTCCCTGTTTGGATCAGATGAAACGCTCAGCCAGCCCAGCGTCTGTCTGCCAACAGTGAGTGGAAAAAATGTATGAGAGCAGGTTAAGATTACAGAGATATTTTCCCCAGAATATCTTCCCAAGCCGTTTAAGGACTTCTTGAGCCAGAGAATGTTGTCTTTTGTCTACCCTCCCTTAACTGATTTATCTTTTATGTGTGTGTCCAATGCACGTAAAGTTCTGGTGTCCCCAGCATCCTGTGGCAGTGACTTCCACAGTTCTGTTACTTGTTGGGTGAGGATCTGCCTCCTCTTTTTTTTTTTATTTAATCTGCCACCTACAAGTTTCATTTTATGTCCTCTATTTCTTGTATTAGGAGAGACAGCAGACAGTTGTTTCTTGTTCTTCATGCTTCTTGTTATTGAATAGCCTTTTATTTTGTGGGTTTTTTTTTTCAAAACAGGACTATTGCTACCTATAGTAGTCAAGATGTGGTTGTACCCTGCACTCATACACTGACTTAATGATATTTTCTGTTTCTCTCCCAGTGATTCCTAACATTCAATTTGATTTTTTGACCTTTGCAGTGCTTCAGACAGCTCATAGAGCTGTGTATTACATCTCTAAAGTCACATTTGTGATCAGAGATCAGACCAGAGCCCATTGTTTCATCCGTAAGATTTTCACAACTGTAGTTTGAAAATGTGATAAACGTTCATTTGTTCAGTGAATATCTTTGTCCAAAAGCCTCCAGAAGCCTATAAGCATATAAGCATCTATGTATAAGCATGTAAGGTGAACTGAGGTTGATTTGTGTGCAGGAGCCAGCAACCATCCTGGAATGCTGCTGCGATGCTAAAAACCCCATGCCGCTGCCCCAGCTGGGCAAATATAACCCAGAATGCAGAACGGTTTAATACCATTGCTTACCTTAGATAAGCTCAGTAATGTCCAGGAAAGAAATTGATTTCTTTCCATCTGGGGATGGCTTTAAACATCCATCTTGTTCTTTTTCATGATTCTGAATCCGTTTCTTTTGAAAGACCTTTCCCAGGCTTGTCTCTGCAAACTTGGGAGCTGTGATGCAGATCTTTTTGTGTATAACCACATGGCTCCAGATTCCTGGCCTCTAAGACTGCCCTCTAGCACAAGCTGGGAACAAGCTGTTTTAGCCTAATGAGCAAATAGAAATATAAGAGCTTGCCACGTGTATCTCACATATAGTATGGTTTTCCTGGCCATGACCTTGATACTGGAGGAGGTGCCTGATGCATCAAAATTCCTTACCATGAGCAGTCAAAAACTTGGGGGGTCTTTTGTTTCTGTCCCTGCAGCATCCTCAGCCTGCAAGGTGCCCCGATGAAGAGTCAAGGAACTGAGAGAATGCAGTAGTGAAGTAGAGAGGGTTGAAATTTGCACATTGTCCTGGCTGGGAAAAAAAGAGGCACGACATGATACTGCCGTCAACATGACGTCCTTCTGTCTTTATTCCCAGCATGGGGGCCTTGGAGACTGTTGTGGAGAGGGTGAAACGCAGCGGTGCAGGAGATGGGATGATAAGGAAACATCGGCCTCTCCAGGTTTGTGTGTGGATTCTGCGGATTTTTTTTCTTTTATGTGCATTTTTTGCAGGGAGTGGTGATGGGGAGAGGAACAGAAGGGCTTATTGCATGCTGGACATGTGGAGCTGCCTGTCTGCCTGTTGCTCTAAGTTGGGAGACCAGAAATAATGTTGGCCGTGCTTTTGACTCTCTTGACATCTGTATTATCAGCTATCCCACAGCCAGTGGGATCCTGGGGACAAAACATGACCTTTGACTGTTGTGCTTGAGGTCCTTACACAACATGTGAGCCAGGTCAAACACAGTAGAGAACCAAGGGAAGGATAAGGGAGGTTTATTTTCTTTCCCTGAGCAGATTTCTTTTGGATGTGGAAGCTGTGAGAGGTGTCCAGGAAGGCAGAAAAGATTCTCACTGAGCCAAATGGGGTCTGGCACACAGCTCAGTGATGTTTCTTGGCCTGTGAGTTAATTTGGATTATCCCATCCCAGCTCAGAGGTCTGTGACTGTGGCCGAGTGCCCTCAGCCTCCACCATGCAAGACCTTCTAGTAATCAACCTTCTAGCAGGAAAGGTGTAGATAGGCACAGACAGACAAGCCTCATTTGGGAGACCTGGGGGAATGTATGAAATGTGGGAGCTAAGGCAGAGAGGTATGTAGGAAGCTGATTTGGGGTCACTAGATGGTGCTATTGATCTTGAAATGAGACCAGACAGCTTACAGAAGAGGGAATCTCCTGAACTTGTACCCAGAGCATCTGCCCAAAATTATGGTTGACTGACAACATCTTACATGCTTCCCAAACATCAACTGTACCTGCACTTCAGGCTCTAACAGTGAAGCTATAGAGACGAAGGAGTACAACAAACACAGGAAAATCAGGAACTGGACAATCATGAGCTGTGGCCCCACCCCATGGCCTTAGCTCTGCCCTTCCCGGAGCCTGCAGAAACCATGGGGCATGGGGAGAAGATTTTAAAGCCTGTACTGCAGAATAAGTAGATGTGAAAAGTGACCACCAGAACAGGCTGCTTTTATGTGGAGTACCACGTATTCTCTCGCATCCCCATGGCCTTGGTTGCCTGTAGGTGGTCAGCAGAGCTCAAGCACGTCTGCAGTGATGCAGAGCATCATTTTGGGATCAAGTTCATTGGGTTTAACAAGCAGAGAAGCGCCATGGGCTGGCAGCAGGTATAGTAGTAGTGCACAGCAGCAAAAGATATTCCAGGGGGAGGCATTGTAGACAAGCTCATGGGGCAAGGGCATCTGGCATCACTGGAGCAGAATAGCTGAAAAGGTTATGTGTAGTCTGCCTCGCCAGCTTTACACGCTTATGGAGCTCTTCACTGCCATATTCCGTCCTGAGACATCTCAGCCCCACCAACTCCAAACTTTTACTACTCCTTCTACTGGGAGGTGGTCTCACCTTTGGGACCAGCAGGGCACAGAAAGTTTCAAAGTATGTTGACTTTTAGGGCCAATTTTTTCCGGGAAAGAAATCCAGAAAACATTGCAGGTAGAGAAGCAATCTGTGTGTAAGACACACCCTGAAGTCACAGTTCCCAGGGAGGAAACAGCACCTGGGAGTGCTGATAGGTTTGCGTGGCAAGGTTTTGGTAGCCAGGGGGGCTACAGGGTTGGCTTCTGTGAGAAGCTGCTAGAAGCTTCCCCTATGTCCGATAGAGCCAATGCCAGCCGGCTCCAAGAGGGACCTGCCGCTGGCCAAGGCCGAGCCCATCAGTGATGGTGGTAGCGCCTCTGGGATAACGTATTTAAGAAGGGGAAA
>NW_008825302.1:1899163-1904270 GCF_000699105.1 Pygoscelis adeliae | reverse complement strand
TCATTAAGGACTGTCTCCCGTGGGAGGGCCCCCACGCTGGAGCAGGGGAAAAGAGAGAGGAGGAAGGAGCAGCAGAGACAACGTGTGATGAACTGACCGCAAGCCCCATTCCCCGTCCCCCTGCGCTGCTTGGTGGGAGGGAGGTAGAGAAAATCAGGAGTGAAGTTAAGCCTGGGAAGAAGGGAGGGGTGGGGGGAAGGCGTTTTTAAGATTTGGTTTTTATTTCTCATTACCCCGCTCTGATTTGATTGGTAATAAATTAAACTAATTTCCCCAAGTTGAGTCTGTTTTGCCCGTGACGGTAATTGGTGAGTGATCTCTCCCTGTCCTTATCTCGACCCACGAGCCTTTCGTTGTGTTTTCTCTCCCCTGTCCAGCTGAGGAGGGGAGTGATAGAGCGGTTTTGGTGGGCGCCTGGCATCCAGCCAGGGGCAACCCACCACGTTGATCTAAAATGTTGCTGCAAAGCAGTGTATGTGCACAATATACAGAAGTTGGTAGAATTCAGTTTACCTGCTGATTTTATCCTGTTTAAGGACCAGAGACCCTAATTTTGTAAGGACTGTCCTGAATATTGGCAAGGGCTGGTGAAAATGTTCAGGATACTATTTCCCCTTGAATTGTATCTGGTACACAGTTTTTCCCTCTTTTCTTTAAAGGTATGGCTCTAACACATGTCCAGCATGAAGGCAGGCAAGTAGAGACAGCTCATCCCTACATCAGGTCATATAACTCGATGGGAGAAGCATCATTCCTACACCCTGTCTTCTTTCCTCCCTCCCTCCCCGAAGTGTGGCCATGCTAACCCAGGTGCTCAAACATCTAGCTCCCGTGACACTCAGAGCCCTGACCCTGGTGTGTATGCTGGCCCGTGAGCTGTTGATATGGTCCAAGTCACCACAAAAAATCCAACTTTTACTGTTTACTATTGCAAAGCCTTGGCTGAGATCCAGGCTAGTACCATCCATCTGGGCATGAGTAGAGCCATATCTGAACCTCAGCTGCACGCAAAAAAACCCAAGTGTACAATTTTGATGTCTTTTTGTTAAGGGACCTATATTCATGTACATGTTGTATTATTTCTAAATTAGAACTAATTATCCCATACTCAAGGCTTGATCATTTGTGCCAAATGTTTAGATCCTGTGTCTGTTGGTATGGCTTTTAGAGCATTTAAGAAAAAAAAAAAGAGAAATTTCAGGCTATCTCAAGTTTTACTGTTGTGATGCTAACACCTGGTGTAATCTATCTGCGTAACTTCATTTCTCATCCTCACTGTGATACCTGAGTGCCTTCCTTGTGGACATCCTGGCTTGTCTGTCATTCCTCCCTTTTAGGGATGAATGTCTGAAATCGGGCCCTAACATAAGAAGGATCCCTTGAAAGCTATATGCAAGAATATAGAGGAGATGGAGCAGCACCACCACGTGCTGTCATAAGCACATAGGCCAGGTCGTCAGCCTCCCTTGGCGCCCCATCCAGTATGCAGCTTTCTCCGGTGCTGAAGGATCTTCTGATGCAGACCTTCAAGCTGCTCTGCATAAATAATGCGTTACAGGCAAAGCTGGGGATGGAACAGACAGTACATTAAAGGAGGATGATGAAGAAAACTTCTAGCGTCCACCCATGGCAGGATCAGCAGTAAAAAGCAGACTGCAGGTAGGAAAGAAGACAACCAGGTAAGGATGGCCTTCCATCACATCTCCCTGTCCTGAGCTGGCTGCAAACCCACTTGGAAGTGGCGGGAAATTACAACCCCAGGGACAAGTCTTCTCAAAGCAACCCCGCAGGGCAGGGCTGCTCTCACCTGTGCTGCACCTCCGTGTTTAGGGCACAAGCTGGCCTGACACCCTGCAGGACAGCTCCGTCCTTGCTGCCACTGTAATGCTGGAACAGCGTGCCGCTCCTGCTGGTATTGCTGATGGTATATTAATGGTATAAGCTTGCACCTCCCTTGTGCTGCCCCATCTGATGATTGCAATCCACAGTTATTTCAGGTTAAATGGAAATTCACCAATTCATTTTCACCAGCCCTTGCCAATATTCAGGACAGTCCTTACCAAATTAGGGTCTCTGGTCCTTAAACAGGATAAAATCAGCAGGTAACTGATTTCAGGTTAAATTGGATTTTCAGGTTTGCAAGTGGTCTTTTTGATATCAAGGAAGCGTAAGTGTTTTGATGCCTTTTAAGATTTTTGGCCCTGAGTTCATTGGGGCAAAAATTATTGACTGGTGAAAGGAGGAGGAGCCTGGTGAAGATGTTATGTGACAGCTATGGGGCAACACAGCTGAAGAGTATGTCATTATGTCACCATGTAAATTAAGATTGCATAGGAAATCTTTATTGTGTCTGTAGCTTCTGATTGTTTGACTGCAACTGTGTTGTGGCTTTAACTGTGTTTAAAATGCAATTTCCTACATTTTGTAAAAGCTTACTAAAAAGAGAATTCCATTAAGGGAAACCATGTTGACTCCGATTTCTTCCTCAGTTCTCCCTGTACAGCTATTTCTAAATCACTTGTAAGCTTTTTCAGCTATGCTGAGTATTACATAGCGTAGAGTTAAGCGGGAGTAAAATGATCAATATTGTAATGGACTTCTCATCCTAGTAGATGACAGAAATAAATGTCATGATGTATGACAGCCCTTCTAAAGCCCTATGGAGCCAAATGAGACACAGTAAGCATGTATCTCCTACTTCCTACCCCTGTTTTGCTTCTCTGTGTCTGTCCTTTGTTTCCTCCCACATTTATTTCCTCAGTAATGGAAGACTGTAATTGAATTAAAAGCGACTCTGTACGCACAAGAGCAAGCTGTGGCTGCACCGCTCCCCTTCGACAGCACTGGGTGGACTTCGGTAACCGCAGTCTGCTTCATGAGCTGCTAAGTGCTGCATGGAGCAGGTTTTTAGGTGGTTTTGACCAGTAGCCATGTCCTCCTGTTGGCATTACACCAGGTAAATGTACATGCAAACAGCTGCAGCCTCTTTCACTATTACCATGTAGTATTCACCTTCCCACTCCAGTCTGTTTGCCATTCCGGTCATGCCAAAACTTCATTTTAAATTTTGATACTAGTTCCCATTTTCAAGCCAAATCAAACAAATGTCTTATCTGCATCTGTACAGCTCTTCTTGGCTGAGATGTCTGATCAATTAATGATGCCTTTCTTCTGCCAGTGACACCAGCCACCACACTGGGTGGGTTTTCCTGCCTCTGCCGCTTCACGAATCCCCGTGCGTATCCTCTCTGCACTGCATTGCCAAACGGCCACTCTTCCTACGTTAAGTAGGAAGTAATTGCTTCTTAAAGATAATAAGCAATGAACAAAACCAAAGGTTAGAAAATGAAATAAACACTGTTCTTTCTCTGTTTTCCTGGGGAGATTTTCAGTGGAGTAAATGGGAAGGGTCGTTCATGATGCTTAAGTGATCGCTCTGCTCTCTTCTTTTTTGACTTTGACACCCATCAGGGTGCTATTTCTATAGATACAAGTGGTGCACAGGTTGCAAATTAACAATGTCTCTACTATAGAATGCAAAGGAAGAAAAAAAAATTGTTAGTTTTTCTGGGTTTGCTGAAATACTCGTCACATGATACAAGTGTGTTACCTTATATTTAAGTAAAGAGAAGAGCTGGTAGGAAGATGAGAAGAGAAATAGAAAAAAAAAACCCCACTAATTTTAACCAGTATCAGTATTTCCAAACCAGCTGTAATTAGTATTGGTTAGTTATTGCATCACTGTAGCAAACTGGCTCAAACCTCAGAGACGGAGCCCTCGCAGCATGACCCACGCTGGTGCTGTGGTGAGCAGGGTGCCGGACCAGAGATGCCTTCCAGCCGAAATGATGCTGTGACTCTAAAAGAGGGCTCTCACAGCAGCCCAAATCCCCTGTGATCACTCCCCTGGTAAGCTGCACTACTATTTATTCCTATACTTTGTTTTCACACGCAAGTCAATTTTGTTATTACTGCATTTTAGTTAGCCTGTGGCAATCCACTTGACAATACCTCAGTAACTAATGTTAACAGGGCTGTAGGGGGACGTATCCTGGTGAACTCATGGTTCAAGTAACCTTGTACGTGGAAAACTAATTTTATCTTGCAAATAGGAGACTTTACATTTGAAAATAAGCTGAATGTATATGTACTGTGGAACTGTATTTACTGTTTTTCAAAGGGGTGAGCTTTGTGGGAGAGTGAGAAAGAAGGTGAATGCCACGTTTTGACAGGTAAGATTCATTTTATCACTGCGTCAGTTCTTTTTTGTTTCAGTTTGTCTCATTTTCAGCAACAGAATTTAATGTTCTTATTTATGAATATGAATGCAGGTATTATGAATACGAGTTACACGTTTCAAATTAATGGAGAGACATGAGCTATATACTTTTATTTTTGAAGAGTGGGTGTTCAGGTAAAAGTAATCTTGAGATTAGCTAATTTACAGCACCAAAGACACCTGACTTCTTACAGATCAGCCCCTGGACACGCGAGCAGCCTGGAACAGTAACTCAAAGGTCTGCCTTGCCCAGGGCCAGTGATGGACTACCCGTGCTAATGCATGCGAAAGCCTTTTCAGGCCTTGTGGTTCTCAGTACAAAAATAATCCTACTTTTAATTCTGTTGTGACACACAGATGTCCCCACGTGCCAATTCACATGAAAAAGTCATTCACTCCCATCAGATATGAGCTGAAAGGGGGATTCCCAAAATATTGCTGCTCCCTGGTCCTCAGAGCCCCAGTGGCACAGGGTGCAGTAACTCAGGATGGCACCTCATCTTAATAGGTATGGAGACAGGAAAAGGGGCTTTTTTTTTTTTTTTTTTAATCAAAGCTGACAGGGGCTGTTGGCTCATGGCACGCATAATAGAGGAACAGGGAGAGTAGGTTTCACTGCAACAGGATGCTCCTCTGTGTGGAGGAGCACCGGTAGATGCAGCTCCTCACCTCCCTCAAGCTGCTGGGTCATGCTTACACGCCCCATTTCTCAGCAGGGTTTGTTACTTTGGCCATAACATTATAAGCCTTTTGGTTCGTTGCTACCTCAGCAAGCCCCCGGCCCGCAGGGCGGCGATGGCGCCTCTGGGGTCTGTGAGCTGTGCCGGG
>NW_008825302.1:1872653-1897890 GCF_000699105.1 Pygoscelis adeliae | reverse complement strand
CGGCCTGCGCGGTCGGCGGTAGGCCGCGGGCTCGCCTGGGGTTTTCCCCACCCCACGTGTTTCTGGCGCGCCGCTGGTTTTCCTGTGCGAGCGCCGAGCCTCGGAGCAGCAGAGCTGTAAAGCAGTAAGCGGTGAGCGAGTAGCTGCGTCTAAAAACGGTGTGCTTATGTTATAACTGAGTGGTCTTTTCACAGGCTGCGAGCTTAAAGCGGATAAGGAGTATCAGTTCAAAGTAGATGATGAAGAAAACGAGCATCAGCTGTCTTTGAGAACGGCAAGTATTGTTTGGTTTTTAAGCTTGTTTTTTTAATCAGTGGTGTGCGATGTTGTGAGAAGTGAGTTTTTTAACATGTACGTTTGTTACACTTCTTTATTTTGGCGGTAAGCGTTTTTATGTGAATCTGTTAAATAATAAGCTCTTATTGGGAGTGGAACGTACCGTCTCACTTGAAATATTTGCTGCGTTGAAACAGAAAGTTTAAAATATCCACTAATATTGTGTCGTTTACAGTAAGCAATGCAAGGCTGGGAAAGTTGAAAAATTAACTCACAGTAGGTTAGTAAATATGTACTAAAAGGAGTTAAAGGCCAGAATATACACTCTGACATCTCTAATGCAGTAGTTCAGATGCTGCAGGAGCACAGGGGGAGGATAGATTTATACTAGTCATGGATGGGCACATTTTAGTAGACTTTTATTAGAAACTTTATTTTTAAAAGCTTTTCCATATGTTTCCCAAACATAATTCCAGTCCTTTTTTTCCCATAAGCAGCTGATAACTAAATTTAAATGGGGGCTGTGTGTGTATGTTTTGATTTATTTTCCTTAGTGTTGTCCTTTCTAAGGATGTAACTGGGAAACGCTGTCTTTTGTTCAGGTAATTCATCTAACAGACTCCTCGCTGAGCAGGATACTCCTGGAAATCGGGATCTGTACACTGAGAGTTCTTAGATGTGTCCTTAGATCTTTCTGCTGCCACACAAGCAAGACACTATTTCCAGGCCTTTGTTCTGGGCTGAGCATGTTACTTCTGGTTAGCAGAAAGATAATATGCCACAACTTCACAGGCAAGGAACTGAAGAGTTGCAGCATCTCTCTACTTCATGGTTTATTACTGTTTGTTTAAATACAAAGAGATAACTTGATGATACTTGGAAACAAGTGTCTTATAATTGTGGATTACTTCCTACAACAGAATTGCTTCCCACAGGAGACTTGCATAACAGTGCTCTCCAAACTTATTCACAGTGATAGTTACGACACTTTAATATAGGCATTAGAGTTTTGTGAATCATGTGTCCTCAGTCCTTGCATTTTATGAAAATTACAACCTGGACTTGACAACGACTAATTTGTTCTTAATTAGAATGTCTTTTGAGGGAAGAATATAGCAGTAAAGTATGTATAGGGCAAGTTCATGTGGATAGTTCTCATATCCGAATGTTTGTCATGCAGATGAAATTAGTCACTTGAGTTGTATGGCTTTATCCAAAGATCCTGTTTTTGGAAAATTACCTATAGCATCTCTTCTGATCCTGTGCACTCTTCATGGGGGATGAAGCAGATTGAATGCATACCAGTACTTAAGTTTTTAGGGTTGTGGAGAAAAAAATCTTAATTCAATAACCTGCCTTTTTAAAGACAAAAGATGATACACAGGAGAAACGGGGGTTCAAATAACAAATGACAAACTGGAAATGTCTAAGAGGCTTGGAAAGATCTTGGACATGGCTACAAACAGAAAATGCCTTGACAAGCAGAGGAAGGAGTTGATGGAAGATGAAGTGTGAAGGTAGCAAATACCCGGGGGCTGATCTGCACACCTGATAAAAGACTAGATGTAGAAAGATTGATGTCAGTTAAGATAGACAAATGACAAACTGGAAATGTCTAAGAGGCTTGGAAAGATCTTGGACATGGCTACAAACAGAAAATGCCTTGACAAGCAGAGGAAGGAGTTGATGGAAGATGAAGTGTGAAGGTAGCAAATGCCCGGGGGCTGATCTGCACACCTGATAACTGACGTCAATCTTTCTACATCTAGTCTTTTAAGATAGAAGTGTGGCGATGGACTTGGGTATGAGGTACAGAAAGAAGTGGGGAGAAAAAAGGATAAAAGTGAATGGGAGGGAGGATTGATGCATATAGAGGTAGAAAGTGGCATGAGGGTTTCTGTAAATGTCTTACTAATGATACTGAGAACATAAAGAGGGATGGTCACTGCTTCATTACCTATTTATTGCCAGTGCGCATTCCTTCAGTGTAGAAATTAAAGCACATGAATGGATATTGCCAGACACTCAGTAAATTAATAGTAAGTGCTGTAGTATTGCTTGAACTGGTGTAAATGACAGGAGTAACTGGGGTGGAGGGCATGCTCTTAAATTCTTGGCCTGGTGGGTAGTTTCACCAGCTGAATGATTCAGTGTTGTTGCTAACCCATTTGAGAGGTGAGATCAGAGCAGCAATTTCACTAAATTTACAGTAACAAACCTTGCCAGGAGTAGTGAATCCTATATCCTGTTTCTCAGCCTTCAGTCTGATGCATCTAGTCTGGATCATTATAGCCTGCCTAAAACTCAGCTCTTGGAGAATGGCGATTTGAGTTGTATGCCTCTGCCTGAAGTGTTTACACCCACATCTTCCATGGAGGGTGGAAAGCTTTCTTTTCATGGGCAATGGGAAAGGAAAGAGAGAGCCTTGTTCACTTGTCTCAGGAATAATTGTAGTACTTCAAGGGACTCTTGGTTTTCCCATCTCTTGTGTGTAATCCTGACTCAGGTGCCAGAGGTTCAGAGAACTGGAATTTCAGGCCTGTCCCATGTCTTGTCACTCATTTGCCTTTCCTGCAGCTATGATTTTTGGATCTTCAGAAAGTGCCAGACTTGTACCCAGTGTAAGGAATCCAGGCACTTTGAGTTTTGAAATGTTCTGGGACAGCAGCTCTCAGGCCTTGGTGAATGAACGCAGAAGGCATATGCGTAAATGACAGCACTGAACTGAGCAGTTGTTAAGACTTAACTCCTCTTTGAATGTCAAGTAAGCAAAAGGTGTGTAGTGTAAGTGATAGTTAAGCAATTGGCAGATGAAACATGGCAGGCAGGGGAAGGGTAAAGGCTGTGATTCTGGAGTAGTGACAGCAGTTGTTTCCCTTCCTCTAGGCATGTGTTCGTACTTCTTCCCTTGGGTCAGCTTCAGTGCTGACTGGACTTGTCACTGACCCATTTCAATGCAATAATCCAGTAGCAGAGGAACTACTCACTCTCATCAAAACACATGCCTTGAGTTGCACCTTGCAAGTGCCGGTGTTATGGGGAAAGAAGATACTGGCTCGGGGAGGAGTGCAACTGAATCATTAGCAGTCAGAAATACAAACTTCAGTCATAAGAGAATACAGAACAGTGAACGGAGTTTAAAAGACTTCAGAATATTTGGGAAGATTCTCAGAATGTGCACTGTTCTTTACTTCACAGGTTACTTTAGGGGCTGGAGCCAAAGACGAATTACACGTTGTAGAAGCGGAAGCATTGGACTATGAAGGCAACCCTATTAAAGTAGTGCTGGCATCTCTGAAAATGTCAGTGCAGCCTACGGTAAGTACAGGAACTTGGAAAAATCTACTATAAATGAGGTCTTGGGTGAGAAAGACAAATCAGAAAAGGTTTTGGTTGACTGAATTTTAGTGAAACTGTGCAGTGGTCAGTGGGTTCAGACAAGTATCAGTTTTGGCATGTGTAGTAAATACAAGCTAAATGTGAATATATTTTTTTGTGCCTAGTAGACTTACTCTAGTCATCTGGAGATGATAGACTTTTGTTCAAATTACGCATTTTTTTAAAGAAGTGATAGTAATTATGCGTGTCATCTCTATGTATACAAATGTATGCGTTTGCAAGCAGATGCATCTATAGCCTGCGTTGCTTTCTCTGAGAAAAGTCTAGTTTTTGTGCAGGTCCCAAACTTTGAGAGATTCTAAAGGTGACTGCTACCCTTTCTTGATTTAAGGGTACCCTACTTGTCATTCCTGCCATCTGGAATGTAATTTGAATCAGTGTTGCTGATGTTGTACAAGTGGAACCGCACAATGCTGCGGGCAGGTGTGATGGATAATGTTCAAATCGGCATTGCTGCCAAGATGAGTAGAAACAAATGTGTATTGGTCTGGCTTTGAAAAGTGTGCTTTAATTATGATAAGCAATGAGAGTATAGCAAACCCTGTTATGGCGTATTGACCCTGAATTGACTAAATACTTCAGGAGTATTCTGTCAGATGGAAACTTTATTAGCCTTGGAGTCTACAGATGTCAGTGCTCTTGGTTTCTTTGAATGAACTGTCTTGTTAAGCACACTTTGCCTTTAATATTTGAATAAGTAACAATGCTTTTTTCCTTAGGTTTCATTAGGTGGCTTTGAGATCACACCACCGGTGGTCTTGAGGTTGAAGTGTGGTTCAGGGCCCGTTTACGTCAGTGGTCAACATCTTGTAGGTATGTGTTACTCTGGTTACTAATCTGATCTTGCTACCTGTCAGCACCAACAGAACTTGAGTGGTGTATGTGGTATCTCAAGCAGTAGTTTCTCTAATACTGACCCTCTGAATCTTTAATTCACTGTCCTCAGAAGCATGAGGTAGTTGTAGGACAAAGGAGTTCAGAGAAATGCTTGCATACCTTTTCTTGCCTCTTGTTTTGTATGGATAAAGGGGAGTTTTGTCAGCCTTGCAATTTGAGTTCTAATTTCAAATGGGTGTTAGGTTCCTGGTGTTCGTGTCTCCCAGCAGAAAGCTGTGAGCTTTCTGGTATCATTTGAGAGTGTGAGAAGACTGCTCATGAAATAGTTTTGAGTTGCACTAAAAATTAAGCCAGGACTAGCCTTCTCCTTTGTAGAATTGTCTTTGAAACTCTTTCTAGAAGTCTCCTTAAATGTGTCTCCTTAGAAATGGAGAAAATCATATTCTTGACGTTACATGGCTTCTTTTCTGTGAGGAACGTTACAGACTGTGTATGGTTGGTATTCACCCATTTTGGATTTCACTGTAGTAGTATCTGCATACAGTCAACTGGAAGAGTGTCTGATCCCAATGGTTAGGTTGCTAGTAGGAAGCTTCCTCCTATCAATTCAGCACCTCAATAAAACCATGCCTATTTAGTTGTGGGTGATACTCTTCTGTTTGTTTCTCACTAGCAATCTTGTTTTAACTATTGTTAAATGAGGTGGTTTTTTTTACACGTTGCCATCATTTTATCAGCATTAGAGGAAGAACCAGAGTCAGACGATGAGGAAGATGATACAAAAATTGTGAACGCTTCAACGAAGAGACCAGCAAGTGGAGGAGGAGCTAAAACACCACAGGTATATATGCTTTCAGTCAGCTTGTCTGCAGCATTTCCTTTTGGTTTGGTATTAATGCTGCCGCTAGGAGTAAGCAGTTAGAGGGCTTGCTGCGATTTACTTATACATGGTCTGTTGACAGCTGTGGGGGAGGGTTATTTTGTACTTGGGTCTTGACAAGTACAAAATTATGGAAGAGTAGTTAAGTACGGATAGCTTCCAAAGCTGTGCTGGAGGGGCCTAATATGAAGGCTACTTCTATGTGGAAGCTTTGTCCACTACAGTAACTGAGTGTGTGCAGATTCTAATATAAACATTGGTGTACTGCGAGGGTTTAAATGCTGATGGAAGCTCTGTAGTGTAGCAGGAAGGGTTCATATGCTCAGAGCATGCTGTAAATTTGTCAATAGCTTTTGACTTGTCAGCTGTAACTTACTGATTTTTAGCTAAAATTGATGAAAGATAGTCTTGTAATTATGCCACAAATCGTTTTGGATCAAGGTTGCTGTTTATTAAGACAATGGTATTGACACTTCACATACTTGATCTTTTTTAAGAAAAAAGCAAAATTATCAGAAGATGATGAGGAGGATGATGAAGATGAGGAGGAGGAGGATGAGTATGTATTCTTGTTAACATTTTGAAATACAGGGTTAACTTTCAGAATACGAATTGTGTGATATAACTGTTAAGTGAGCAAGCTACTTTTTTATCTTGGCTACAGAAACAATTACCTAAAGTTTATCTCCACAATGTGATCTAAATTAGCGTTATTCAAGTATGTCATAGTGGGTTATAAAACTTAATTTCATGTAATTCATTAACTTTTAATATAGAATTTTTTATTAGTAGTAGTGGAAGTCATAAGGTAATGTGTCTTCAGTATTAAAGCAGAAGGGAATGCATTTAACTGCTTTAATGGTAGTAAGTAGAGTATTTGGCCCAATACCTTGCCATGTGTTAAAACAAGGTATAAGGTAGACTTGGGAAGATTACTTGCTTCTTTCATGAATAAAACATTTTTAACTGGGGGTGAGAGGGAAGACTTAATTCCTAATGTGGTTAAAGCTGTGAGTATGAATCTTGTTATAGTGAATTACTACCTTTCTAATTGCAGTGATGAGGATGACTTAGAGGATGATGAGGAAGAAATGAAAACACCAATGAAGAAAGTAAGTGGCATGTATACACACACACATTGTCACCCTCTTCACTTCACCCATGAAGGATTAAACAGCCTGTTTAATGAACTTTAAAGGAAGTGAGTGATAACACCAGGTGGACTTAATATCTGCAGCAAAGTTTCTTCAGACAGGGGGAGCAGGTGCTAACACCTCTTAACTTACTAATAGGTGTTAATTAACTGTCCTGATTTTGAGTCATCTTTGAGGATTCATATGAAGACCCCTAAAGCAGAAGTGTGTGTGTGTGTGAGCTGTGTTTGCATAAGTGAGTAGCTGTTTAGGTTTGAACTCTGCATTTATTGTAATGCAGAAGCTAACTGAAGTGTCCTTCTGCAGTGTTGTTTTACAATGGACTAGTTATCAATACAAGGGATGACAGTAATTGGGCAGATAGTCCCTTAAATCAATGAGTTTAAGCACAGCTATTTGGAATGTGTGAATGGGATGCTTTTGGTTTAGCTTAGTCTGTATAAAGAAATTGTAATAGGACATTAGAACACTTCAGTGTGAATGCACATCCAATCCATGTTTTATTTCTTTTGCTGCAGAGGGGTGGCTGGGTTCTTAGCGTGTGTATGCACACGTGCGGTTGTCAGACTGGTATGATTCCATGTATGGCTGTTGGGCAGCAAACAAAATCCTGCTCAAAGATGAGGGTTGTGCTTTGCCATTTCAGTTAGTCCTGCATGCTGTGAAAAAGGTCTCTGTAGCAACCTAATTTTCAATAAAAAAAGGGATCTAAATGTATGAGCCCATTGGAAAAGGTTCACTTCAGGCAGCCGAGTGCTTGAATGTGAAGTACATCAGCCCTTGAGTGCCATCTGGTGGTAAACTGAACTGTAAGACAACTTGGCAACTGCAGAGGTAGAAGGCAGTAACTTTTTTGAACTTGTGTACTTTGGCTTGAATTTATTTTTACATATCTGCTATTCAGAAGCAAACATTCAGTGATTTGCTTCACTATATGCTGCTTTATCCTAATGAATTTCTATAGGTGATGGTGCATAATAGTTTAAGGCCTGGTAAAGACAATCTGAACTGCAGATTTCCTGCCATCTAATCAAATCTAGTGTGGCTGAGGAAATGGTCCTTTGACTTACATAGGAATATAAGAATCCAGTTCTTAAATGTACATGTGGCATTGTCCATCCACAACCCAGATGGTATTTCTGTATGAAATGCCAAATGAGGTAATGGTTGTGTTAGAAAAAACAAATAGCACTGAGTCAGATCTTGGAATTGCAGTGCCATCTAGAATTAGTCTTATGCGATACCTGCCTCCAAAAGTCTGCATGGTAATATATAAGGAAAGATGCAATACATAAGGAAAATATAGTGGAGGTCCCACATAGCTGTATGGCATCGTAACAAAACTTGATCTTGGTTATGTTATGTATTGTGCTGCATCAACAGGTTTTTCACTCGGGTTCCTGTAGCGTACATGCTTTTTGCTTAAATAATGGACGCTGATCATGTTGCATGGGCAATGAGAATGCTTTTTTGTTTGATGTTAAATAGTATGTATTTGTCACTAAGTCTTGCGTATTATGTTAGCGAGCTTAACATTCACTAGCAGTGTTTCATGGCAAATGAACTTAAGTGCTTTCTTTTCAGCCTGTCCGTGAGGCTTCAGGAAAAAATATGCAGAAAGCAAAGCAAAATGGGAAAGACTCTAAGCCGTCCACACCAGCATCAAAATCAAAAGTGAGTGAAGGCAAATGAGTAAAACAAATATTTGTTCTAGTGTTGGAAGCTAGTTTTCTTGCCTAATGGTAACTTAAGTAATGTACTAACCATTAAGTTAGGTTTTTGAGTCTTATTGTGAAGCACGCTGGGGATACTCTTCATTGCTTCGTGTTCCCCTGTGAAACTCTAGTGATCGATATATAACTATTAACAGCCAAGATTCAAAATGAGACATGCTGTCCCTTGTGAGTATTGGTGATCCCACGGTTTAAAATACAAGTCTGTATTTTTTTGTGTAGCTGCTTGTACAAGAGGATGAGTGCCAACTGTGTTGCCACTGCAGTACAACAGGAGGCTGCTGCTAATAAGGGAGTCTCACTTAACTGATCCATTTGAGAACTGTTTTCTTGTTCAGTTGCGTTGTAGTTGTCAAGCTTCCTTGTGCAGCTTTTCCTTGCTGTGTGTACTTGAACTTGCATGCAAGGAACCTTGATACAGAAATTAGTGTGGGATGGATGGATGGCAGAGGATAGCATCTGAAAAGCAGTGCAGATGTGTGCCTTTTAAAGCATGACCTAATCTGGCTGCAGTTGTGGAGTAAACTCTAAAATCACTGAATGTTTGGGCTATTTTCAGTTTCATTTCTGTTGGGAGAAAGAGCTGCGTAGACACCTGCCCAGAAGTGTAAGATACTAGCTATGCTAACTGTGGTAACTCCAAACTTAAATGTTGTTCTTTTCCTTGTCTCTGAGGAATGTCTTGGAAGCACAAATTTAACTGCTGTGACTTTTTGAAAACTATCTGAGGTATTTATGTGATAGCTAGTTCTTTTATTCCATATAAATTCTATAGTAGGTTTTAACGCTCTTGTTTTTAGAAAACTTGATCTTGTATACTATGCAGCTTTATGTATGTGCAAGTTGCTAATGAAATGAATAATTTTCAGACTCCAGATTCCAAGAAGGATAAATCTCTAACTCCAAAAACACCAAAAGTCCCTCTGTCATTAGAGGAGATTAAAGCAAAAATGCAAGCGTCTGTAGATAAGGTGAGTTTTTGGAAACTTCAGGTTTGTTTGTCAGCCTTATTTTTGCACTTCCACAGATTAGAATAATTGGGTGTTTTTAAGAAATGGTTACATGTCATTGATTGCTGTGCTGTTATCAAGAGTATGTTGATGTTGAAGCTCTGAAAAATGAAAACTCATTTGGGACAAAAAGAAGCCTCTACTCGTGAGAAACAAAACACCTACTTTGTTTTTGTATTCCTCCAGTAGTGGTGTGTAGTAATCTGGTATTTCATAGTGAACTGTCTCAGTTAAAATTTCTAAAAAAACCACAACAAAACAACAATAAAAGCAACAAACTTTAGGTGATATTTATTCTAAAGTTGTCTTAACTAGTGTATGCATTTTATTTTAGGCAACTAGAGTAAAGCAGAGTTCTTCACATGCTTGGAATTGTTTGGTCTTAAAGCAGTATGCAACTTAGATATCCAGATGCTTGTAAGGCTTTATAACTGCCAGAAGGGGGAGGTAGGTGCTTGTGATTTGCATTAGTGAATCAATGAAGACCTGAAAGCATTTGGTTTCTGAGCTGGAGATCTGGGGTTAATTGAGTCTCCCTGCAAGGGATGTTTCATCTTTTGAAGGTCACAGGGCAGTCACTCGGCTTTTGGTTGCTATCAGCTTTGACTAGCACTTCACGGTTACGCATATGAGTATTCTTCTTAGCTGCTATTTAAGTATAAAAAAGAAAATTGCATTTTAGTTACAGGCTGGTTGGGTGAAAGTGTAGCAGGTAATAGCAATTCTTTCCCCCTTAGCCAAGTGTGGAAGCCTTTGTGGTAGCTAGGGGTGCAGCTCAGTACACATGCGTACTGCAGAATAGGTGGTAGTGAGGACCTGACATCTAGGCCATATGAGTTCTGGTTTTACTTCTGTAGCTCAGGAGCATGCTTACAGATCATATGCTCATTTGTGACTGAACCAGATCCTTTATTGGAGACTTATTTTTGGCTAAAACCTACACTGATGTCAGTGCTATGAAGAATTCTGTTTTTTTTTTGTTTGGTCTGAAATGATAAACTTTTTCCCCTTATATTGGCAATCAAGTCACCTAAAGAATTAGGATTATCTTCTGCTTAGATTCTTGATGTTTCAAGGCAGTTTTGTCCCAGGAATGCAAAATAAGACAAAAAGTGTCTCAATATAGAGTGGATTCAGAGTGAGCAATGACAGATTGTGATCAGGATCAAAATGCATCTCTCTAGATTGTGAAGCTGACAGTGATGGATGGTATAATTCTGCTAGGTCAAACTAACCTCTTGGATCTAGGGGATGCTAGGGTGGTTTTTTGCATGACTCAGAGGAGCCAGGATTAGTGTTGTTTCTGCAGTGTAAGCAGAAGTGGCTGAGCTGCTCACAGTAGACGGATGTCCCTATGGAGACCAGATAACTGGCAAGTAGCTTTAGAATATACTTTCTGTTGCTGAAGAGTTCTTGCTGGGAAATGCTGTGTAAGCACAAATATGTAGAGGCAATAGCAGGAAGCTTAATGTAATGTTTTCCAAGATGGTGCTAGAGCATACCTTAGTGAGGCAAAAGGTTTGTGCGTTGCCATATACAATAGCACTTCTAGCTGACAGCCAGCAAGTTAGCAGCTTTAAAAACCCCCACTTTATTATTTTATTAAATTATTAGAGTGGAACTGCTGTATTACGTAGTAAGTAGATGTCAGCAAGCTAGTAGAAAAGCATCAGTACTTGACAGAATCCAGGGGTAAGACACTGTCCAAATCCAAGCTTTTGGTTGCAGTATTGCAGTTTTAAACCTTCGTACTGTGGCTTTGTTTCCTTTGAACATAAAACTGCTGTCTTCTGCGGTGTGCTGAGTAGCAGCTAAGTGTACTGTCATAATTGGCTAGGTATATTTCAAGTGATGCACCTGAAAAATGGGATAAATATTACTCATGGGGCATGTGAAAGTAAATCTGTCTCTTAAAATAGTGTGCTGTATTATTTTACCTGGAGATAGGAGAAGACCTGGAGATAAACCTAGATCCGTGAATTACTGAATCTGCTTTGTACATTTGAGTATGTACAAAGACCATTTCAGAGATAGAAGCAAACGTCTCTAGAACAGCTCTTTAAATTCATAGAACTAACGTATTAGAATGACTCTTAAAGGGTAGGTGGGAGATGAGTTAATTTTTTGCTCTAGAGAGATGAAGTTGAAAAAACCTACCTGTGAAGGGTAGTAATGTCTCAAGTTGCATGCTGTAGTAAGAATCCATAAATAAGGAATTAGTTCTAGTTTACCTGAATAGCATATGAACGTTGACTACAAACAGGATTATCTTAAGTGGTGAATGCTTGTTGTTATGTTTCTGAGCATGAGTAAAGATGCTTGTATAGCCATATAGTGTGTAGGCACTCTTGTGAGAAATACCTGGGTACCGTAAAGAAGCAAACTTTTAAAAGTGGTTTAAAAGCAGATTGGTTTGGGATGTTGCAAGGTGAGTTCAGTAAAATTCTTTGTATGTTGCAAAGGGTTTACGCTTCGTAAGTTATTTATTGGAACCATTAAATGACCTGCATACACAAAAGCTTGCTTTTTTCAAAATAGGGTTCTTCCCTTCCGAAGCTGGAGCCCAAATTTGCCAACTATGTTAAGAATTGCTTCAGGACGGAGGACCAGAAGGTAACTGAATTTATTGGAACTTGATAAGGTCCAAAAATTTTTATAACCTGACTTAGGGATTCTTTTCCACTTCTTAATCTTTACAAGCTTTGGACTGTTTCAAAGAGTTACAAACCACGAACAATACTTCAAATTAAATAAATGGGAACAGTTTTAAGGGTTTAGTTGGCTAAGATGGGAAAGCTAATATTTTATTACATTTTTCCAGCTTTTATATGGTTGGTAAATTATCTCTTGCTTACTAAACCCACAGAATTTTCCTTTTGGCACCATATTGGCTAAGGAAATGAGCTGTGGTTTTCCGTGCTGCTGAATTTGGCCACCTAGGCCAGTCTGCTGTTCAGCCTTTTGTTGGGGAGGGTGTCTGGGAGGGGGAACTGTTTTGCGATTGAGATTATGGCTTTCTTGCTACATTTTCTCCCAAAGTCAACTGAACTCTTGTAAGAGGGCAAGCCAAAAGGTGGTATCAGGAAGCAAGTTTCCGAATTAGTTATTACTCAACGTATACTAGGCTAAAATGTGTCTTAGATTTCCCTATCAAAATTCCTGTAAGTTAAAACTTTCTTCCAGTGACAGAATTCCTTACGATTTCCTGCTTCCTTCAGTGGTTCAGAGTAAACTTGTCTGATAGACAAATTGATAGGTTCTTGAAAGAATATTTAAAAGCAGTTAGCCTCAGCTACTGGAGTTGGTGTGACATTAGCCAGGGTAGGCAGAGTTCAGCCAATATTTGCCTAGCTGGTCCACACCCATCCTCTCACCTTCACTGAATTCTTACTATTGTGACTTACAGTGAGTAACAGTCTTCTAGCAGAAGGACCGAATGTCTTGCTTTCAACCTGATTTTTTCTCTGAAAGGAATGCATTTTTGTTGTAATTTAATGTCAATATTTTGTGGAGTAAGTGGCGATAGTAAATTGAAAATAATTAGAAAAATGGATTTCAATTTCTAACTTTTTGTGTACACTTCCAGGTCATTCAAGCTCTCTGGCAGTGGAGACAGACTCTGTAAGAAAAGAAAACAGTTTAAACAGTTCATTAAAATCTGCAGTCTTATTTCTGTAACCATTATTTGGCTGTCCTTTTTACAAAAGAGCGTTCCCTACCGTGGCTGATAAATGTCATCCAGATTACCTTGCCAAGAATGTGTTGTCCAAAATGCCTGTTTAGTTTTTAAAGACTGGACTCCACCCTCAGCTTCATTTTAAGTATGTATGGAATGTTTTGATAAGGCATGGTGGTGGTGGTGGTCAGACAAATGGAAATGGTGGGGAGACTAAATGTATGTGGAAAAAAAATAAAATTTAGTATTTTAATAAAGTACTATCGTTTCTTTTTTATGGGTTGGGGGTAGTCTGCATACTGAACCCAGAACATAACAGGGCTTTAAAGTTCTCATAGGAACCTACTGCTAAGTATTTCAGCTACTTCTCTTTACCAAGTACACATCAGATAGCCTCATTTATGTTGTCAACTTTAAAAACAACTTGACTCAATTCCATGAGCTTTACAGCTACTGAGCAGATGATTGGTGAGAAGACTTAAGTGGTAAGTGGGACTTTATTCTTGTCTAGAAGTGACCACTAATTATATAATTGCCTAAAACAGCCTTTCCTGCATCTCGATTTCTGACCAGCTTCATTGCTCTTTGGTTTATGGTTTCTGTCTAACAACTGAGTTGGTAGGGCTTGTGACTCCACTTGTAAAATGTAATACTTTTGATTTGGGAATTGCTGGCTGTGCTGTTAGACCTCTGAGGGGCTACAGTCTCTGAGGTTGTCTCACGTAATGACTCCTGTGAGGGTTTTGTGGAGAAGAGAATTAGCTTGAATGCTCTAGGGTGTGCCTAGAGAGCTCACTGAGGGAGATCAATGCCAGTGGATAAATTCCTGGGAATGATGAGCTGATCTCAGATGGGCAGGTAGTCCTATCACAGTTCCTTGGGTCTTTTCTGATTACTGCCTACCAATGATACTAAGAGGCTGAGTTAAAACAAATTTTTGGACCATTCTTGGTTGTCATAAAGTAGAAATGCCAAGGAATAAGGGCTCTTTCAGGTGAAGGGGAGAAGGAAAACATGGCATACCTGGCACTGAACTCTTCCTCAAGGCTCTTGTCTAAATGCTGTATTGCTTCAAATGCTTGAATCCTGTATCTATGTGTAGTAACTGCAGTAATGGTTATGAAGACAGAAAGAATATTTAAAACATTTAAGCAGTTGTATGGTAACTATTAAAAGGATTTAATCGTTGCTATGTGTGAGAATTAATGCAACTGGCTTCTATTTTTCACAACAGAAAAATCTTACTTGAGAACAGAAGGGCCTTAAAGCAGGCTTTAGCAGGTTGAGTTTCTTCCACTTGAAGGACTTGCACAGTTGGGGTCCTGCAGCGGTTACCTTCACAAGACATGGTAACTTCCTTTGTTGGGGTGTGCTAATTGGGCACGGGGTCTCCTTTCTTACTGGATGTTCGTTTTTCCAAGTTGTTCTAGAAGCAGAATGTGTGACTTGGTTTGTGAAATTGTCGCTGGAAATACTTTTAAGGTTTGCTATTATAAAAACCTTAGTTTCTATAGTTGAGATTCTGGGCATGATGGAAACCAATGCAAGTCTCCAGAAGCAAATAATTTCTTTTTGGAAAAACAAAGCCAAGGAAAGTGCATGGTAGAGAAGCGAAACACAGTGCAAGTCTGGTGTCGAAGATTCATTTAAACTTGAGTATAAGTACAGTATGTGAAATGGCAGGGTATAAGGGTTTGAAATGCCTGTTCTGGTGGGGTTATGTCAATAGATGATGTCATATGCACAAGTGAGAGCAAATTTCCCTGGTGAAATAGAGCTAATGGCACAGACAGGCTTATTTAAGCAAAATTGCCCTCAATTTTGGCTGAAACAAGTGAAAATTGTACAGTAATTTCAGTAAGAGGCTATCCAGCCAATAAAATATTCTGAGTATTAAACTTTAGAGATGGAAAAGCCCAGGGTGTTGTCTGTCTATAGGTCACTGACCAGGTCTGTGGGGCGCAGCTGCACTCGGCCCAAGGATTGCAGGGGGAAGATGGAGCCCGTATGGGCAGTTCTAAAGGAAAATGTATTCCTGTGCTGTAGCCAAGGTATAGTGTAGGTCAAATCTCTTGTCAGGCTGCCATTAAGCATCACGAGGCATCTTTTGAGGCATCTGCATCACAGCATAAAAATGATAACTTCACTTGGCCCCGGTTAGCTTTGCTCACTGTTTTCTGCCAGTTCACGTTCTTACAGCTCTAGCTGTGGGACGTGGTCAGTGTGGCTGTCCTGCCCTGCTCCTGGCTGTGTGGCGTCTGCCCCAGACCTCGCCCGTTCCTGCCAGTTACGGCTCCAAACACTTTGCTCCTGTTGGGACCCGCCATCCGATGACTCCTGCGGGGCTGTGCAGCTGTATCCTCTAGGATGCTCACAGGCAGCTGCTGGTTCTTCCACTTCTTTGACCAGAGCCTCAAAGGTTGAACTTAAAAGCACTTAGTTTAAGCTCAGATGTGAAAATACGTGTTGAAGAGAAGATCCCAAACACCAGATGGGGGTTATTGAAGTACTGTTCTTGACTTTCTGCAGAGTTGAAACATGTTTTTGCCATGGTAATAATGGCATGATTGCAACAAGGCTGTAATGTTTTGATAGCTATGTTGAGGGTTGGGTGATCCTGGTCCTTGAGGATGGCTTATTTGAGCGTGGAGGTACATAGTCAAGTGCACTGATGCAAATACAGGCTTTCTCACTCTACCATGGGAAAACTCATCTTCCCTTTACAGGATGGTAAAATGCCTTTCCAGGTGGCTGTCCCTTGACCTCTCTCCATGAATTTCTCCCCCTGCTGCATTTCCTGTTGCAGGACCCTTCTGTTCTTGCTTTTTCCATGCTTCGTTTCCTCCCGTAAGTGCTTCATTCCTTACAATGAACAGGTAGCTAGTGGTGTTCCCCTGCACAGGACAAGGGGAGGGCCACACAGCTGAGCGGGTGTGCGGGACCACACAGGGTGTGCAGCAGCACTGTCCTCTGCTGCACAGTGTGGGCTGCAGCTCCATATGGATCTATTTTGTCTCCCAAGTCTCTGGTGTTTCTGGGCATCTGATTTCAGAGGAGGTGATAATAGAAGGGTACTGACCTCCAGCTTCAGGAGGTCTTGGTCTGCGTCTTATTCCTTGGGGTGTTCAAGTAAAGTGCTTGAGGCCACCTTAGGTCTGTCTCAGGGTTCTGTTTGCTCCTGGGAATCAAACTAGCTTGCCAAAATGGTGTCTCGGACCCCAAGCGCTATGGTGAGTATGAGGCTCTGTTATTTTGCCTGTGCTCAGCTTGTTGCAGCCTTTGGAGAGGAACAGCTCTAGCATGGCTGGCGGGTGGAAAGGAGTGTGTGTGGGCTGAGGTAATGGAAAACAGGGCCAGGATGGGTGGTGGTTCTGGGCTTCTTGCCACCCAGACAGTCCCTCAGGGGCTAAGTTCATGCTGGAACATGCTCTCCGTCCTCTCCTCTAGAAATCTTACCCGGATACCCCAAGCTATGTCCTGTCTCCTTCCAGTGTGCCATTATTGACTAGCAGCCAAACTATCCCAACTTTTCCTTCCCTCTTTTCCTGTGGAACAAGCATGTAGATCCTTATTCCTCTTGCCATTTCCCCAAAGGGGAATTCAAGACTGGATCCTATTTACAAAATGTCATTGAAAAAGCTGCAAATGAATTGGGTGGTTTGGAGTGTCAGATGGAGCGCCTTTATTCCCTGGCCTTGTCTAATGGGCAGTAGGTCCTGGCAAGCAGCAGCAAGAGCAATTGGTTGTGTTGAGTGAGGTTTGGAGGTTTTGTGATCTGGTATTTATTGAGGGTTGCTTTGTCTTGAGTCCTGGCTCTGGTAATCTGAATGAGGAGAGCTGAGCTTGCATGATTGGGCACAGGAGAAGCGCTACAGGACTTCGAGGTGTGCCTGAGAGGGCCTGACTTGTTCTTCCTTGTGCAGACAGCAGAGGGAATCCCCTGCTCTCTACTCGCTGGTTGTTTATCTACATTTACACTTTTGGGAGCAAATTGGCGTGTTGTGTTGGATCAGCTCTTCAGTGGCTGTCTGGGTTGTCTGTTACGCAAGTGGATTTTAAGCCATGCCTAATTTGGACCAAATAAACCAATCAAATACATTAAATATTAATTAAGATAATGTCTCCCGTGCCATGGAGACCACTGGACTCTTCTAATTGTATGCATGCATGGCCTGTGGTCAGTTGCATGGGGATGACTTTTGCTCTGCTCCTTACTTCAGAAGCTTTCTTTTCCCCTTCCACCACTTCCATTGGTTCTCCCTAACCAAGCCAGAAGAGCCTTTATAGGAAAAGGATCCCGGGAGGAAACAAAGAACAAGAAAGGACAATGAATCAAAAAGAAGAGGAAAAGGTGGTTGAGGCTCAAAAGCGAGAATGGGAAAAATGGAGACCCTCAGTGGGATGCTCAGCAGGGGAGCTCGAACACTGCCTGCCACTTCCAGAGGCGGCCGTGCAGGCACTGATGTGCTGCTGCCCAGAGACTTGTCCAGCCAAGGGAATGGAAATCCATGTACTCGAACAGCAAGTGGCAAAAGGAGGGAACATAATTAGGCCACTCAAAACAGAATTGATGCACCTCGTTCATCTTAGACAGTGTTTGGTTTATCCTGGTACTAGAAACAGTCTTTTTTTTTTTTTTAAACTGAAGGCAATTTTATTAGGAGGGTCCTGCAGTCTTACTCAAGATCCCTTCAACTAATTGCTGGGGCCCTAAGCCTGCTGAGCCCCATCCGATTCTGTTGACTTCTCTGGTATTTAAGAGAAAATAAGTTCCTCTTGAATGAGGATATACATTTTCAAAGCTATTTTCAAATTAAGCCTGAGGTTTTTTAATTGACTTTTTTAATGAGAAATAACTGCAGGGAGAGTTGAAGGCATATTGTAGCTTGTCGAGGTACTTGGTATTTCACTGCTGTAACCACCTTTATCTGTGCCTGGTTCGTGTAACTTTTCCCGTTACTCCTTACATTTGTCCCAAAGCTTATAATTGTGATGCTTTCTCAAGAACGTCCTTGATGAGAGGCTTCTAGTGACACAGATCACGCTATATTGAGGCAGTATATATTATCCCAGTATTGCTTTGAGTGTTGCTTCCCAAAGTACCTGCTGCTTTAGCTGTTCCCTGTACGTAAATGTGTATGTGTGGACACTGAGAACAATGGAAAACTACAGCTAATAGGTAAAGCTTTCAATTTAGTAATAAGGCCACCTCTGACCTTTAGGACTCTCTTCCCTGCTCCTTAACTCTTTTTCCCATACTTTTAAGCACTTCCTTCAAATTTTCCACACGGAAATAGGTTTTAACTAAATGACACCCCCCCACACTCCAGCTAAGGGCAAGAACATGTCATGGGATCACTAATGAAGGGGACCCAGCCCTTGTGATGTCCAGAGACCACAGAAGGACAGGGAGATTGGGGGATCTTGGCTTCTTTTTTAGGGTCTCAAACTAGGACAGATGCTTCTGCTTGTTCCCTCTAGCTTTATGGTTCTGGATAGTCCCTTCCAACTCATTCCCAGTTCTACATCTTGCCACAGCCTTCTCCTTGCTAACTTGGTCCATCACTGCTCAGGCTTCTCCTGTCTGTCTTCTGGTTCTTATCAGTTCCTCCTCCAGTCTTTTCTAGCCATTGCTGTTGTGAGCAGCACTCTCTTTCTTGCTCTCTGTGTCTCTGGAAAAAGCTTGGAACATCAATTGCAAACGTGGTGCTCCTGCATGAGTCCGTTCCCCTTTCTGTGCTGCTTGGCAAAGTGCCCCTGAGAGCACATCAGAGGCTGGTGTCCTCACTTCAGTCACGGTGAAGAATGCTGATGATAAAATCCCAGCCCTGCCCTGCTGCTGTACCTCCAAGTGGATGGAGCATTCAGCCTTACCTGCTTGTAGGGCTAAGAGATGCTTGTGCATGCCCCAGGAGAATGGGACTTCCAAAGATGTCTCTTTGCTGACCTCTGACATTGATTTTTCCAGAAAAAGGCCATGTTTGGGTCTATTTTTGTGTTAACAGCAAAGAAGATGACTCGCCCATCTGTTGAATTTTTTTGAGTTCTTGCTCTGAAGCGAGGTGTGACCTACAGCTCCTCTTCAGAAGCGTTAGTAAAACATACTTTTTTCACATTGTTTTCAGAAAGAGCTGTCCTCTCTCTGTCTCAAGGTCCACCTTGAGTTGCTCCAAGTTGCTGATTCAGTTGTGCCATCACTGAGGACGGTGACATGGGGCATTGAGAGGTCCAGGATGTCACCAGTTGTTCAGCGCCTGCAGCTGTGTGTGTATCAACCCTGAACTGCCCCAGGGGTGGCCCATGCCAGCTGTGGGGACACGTGGTCATGCAGTGTCTGTGTGAGGTCCTGCCTGTCAGATAGCACCCGGAGCAGTGCAGGGGCAGTGGGCAGGAGCCCACAACGGTGGCTTGGGAAAGGATCGGTCATCCCAGAGAGAAGGAGGCTCTGCAGACAGGGGTTGGGATGGTGGCTTGCTGGAGACAGCTTAATTCAGGAGACTTCAGTCAAAGAGGTTTATGTTTAAGAGCTGTCGAGCTGAAAAGCTCCAAGTTAAGGAAATATTAAGTTTTGAAGCTTAACAGCTTGTGATTTCTTTTTTTTTAGGGAAAAATGAAACCATGGAGGAATATAAATCCAAGCAGCCAAGCCCTAGGATTTAATGCAGTGCAAAGGCTGGAAAGTGGAATTTCCCACTGGTTTGTGTAGGGTTGTCTGCAGAGGTTTGCCTGTTCTTGTGTCCCTTCAGAAACATTCAAGCAGCTGCCACATGCTTTCAGAGGGCAGCTGGAATGCTCCTGAGTGGTGGGACCAAGGAAAGCCTGTGGGCATCCTCCCCGTGCAGGACAGGCAGGACACCAGAGCAGGGGTGGCCAGGCTGGGGGACATGGGGTGGGGGCATGCACTGGCTGAGGGGCCTTGGGCGCACCGGAGGTGGGCTACCCAGGAGAACAGCGTATTGAACTAGTCCACTGGTCTCCTTTAGCCTGAGATGTCCATCAGTTTCAGTGATTTTGTTTTCTTCATTCCTCTGCTGATAAAGCACTGAGACTTGTTTAATGAATGTGCTGGAGCTTTCAGAGGAATCTGAGGTTTCAGTTCCCAAATCCCGTTGAAATTCAGGAGGCATTTCAGTGGAGAAAAACCTTTGCAAACCCTGAAACTCTGGCTGCTGAATAAGAGGCTTTGTTAGTTTGGGTTTTTTTGTTACGAAGTAATGATACACATGAGAGTAAGGGTTGTAGCATGCTGGGTTCTCCCTTTGTGTGGGGTCATGAGACATGCCTATGGTCTAGAGCTGGAAGAGACGCTGTTCTTGCCTCCATTCCCAAGAAGTCCAGGAAGGGCCCTTGGCTGCAGAAGCTCTTGGGAGCATCCCTGCTCTCTCTGGAGCTGGGATGGCCTTCCTGCAGCACTGGGCTGGCTGGTGGCAGCTTTTGGGATTTCCTGGCTACCTCTGTCTTCCCGGGACTCGGTGCTCTGCCCTGCCCCAGCTCCCTCCCCTTCCAGTCCATAGAAGGCTGTCCCAGCTTTAATGCTACAGAATGAAAGCTGCTGTGCTTGATATCCTATATTTGTATTTCTTATTTATCTTATATTATTCCATTATTCTGTTACTTTGTTTATATTTGGTATGCGTTATGGGCTTTTTCAGTCTTCATTCTCCAAGGCAGGAGTTCCTGGTGGCCAAAAGAGGCCTTCCTTCCCTAGTGATGGCAGGGAAAACTCCAGAGGAGCTGTGCCGATAAATCTGCGTGAGCTCTCACTCACCGTTCAGGGACTTCAGATCATTCCTCACAACAGCTCCTTAATACTGAACGATGGATGTGTTGTCTTTATCCAGGCTCCAGATAGAGACCTTCACCTCTTTCCAGCTCTGCTTCCCAGCAGCTATTAAATAGCAAATACTTCCTGCTAAAAAGATGGGGTCATGCCACACCTGTGTCTCAGTAGTGTCAGTCTTCAGGTCTCTTGACTAAGACCCTAACCCACCCAGGTTCCGGGTCACCGCATGAGATTGATGCTTCTGTATTCGCAGGATTAACGTCTCTAATTCCTGGTGCCATCCCCACTGGCTGGCATGGCATGGTGTGTGGTTCACGTGTTCCAGGTTGGCATCTGATTTGTGGGGCTTAAAAAGCACAGCTCAACGGTCACAAGCTAAAAACTTGGTGAGCATAAGGCACCCAGCAGCAAAAGCACTATTTTGGATTCTTTTTTAGTGTAGTGAAGGAAAGCTCTGTTACGTGTGTTCTGATGTAGTGTTTCAAATGCTTGGTGTGGGAATTGAGTGTTTCTGCTTTCACTGTATCTACGCCTTTGTTTGGTGTTTCAGGTCATTTCCTATGCCTCCATGTGTTTTCAAAGTCCGGGCAACCAGCAGAGCAATTGCAGACACACGTTGGGTCTGTGCTGATCTCCCTGGCTCTTCATCTGTCCCGGGGCTTGGTGAAATCCCAGTGTAAAAGCTGACGACGTATGGTTTGAGTTGCTTTTGTTCCTCCACGCATAGTTTATGTCCAGGGAGAAACTTCAGCGTGCTAAAACCTAAATTCCATCTGGTGTTAACTGATAAGTGAGCCTTCCCTATGCCTTCTGGTATGCAGTGAAATCTGGGAGCTTCAGGGGCTGAGCACCAGCACCCAGCAGCTTTCTAGCCTCGCAGCTGCTGTTTGATGGCCCGTGGTGAAGCAAGGTGTGCTGGGGACCAACCATGGGTGCTAAACACCAAATCATCACATGCTCTTCTTGTGTTCAAACCGTGCTGACGCAGGAGTACGGAGCTGCTGCTACCTGTACAACACGGGGGAAGCATCGCGGGTTCCATTAGCAGTGTTGAGGGCTGCAGAGGGCTGCAGAAGGCGAACAGAGCTGTGCGCCTCTGCTGCTCCCGGCTGCTCTGACCTGCCCCACTCTAAGCACCTTTCCTGTGCGGCTGCTTGCAGGGCTCTGTCTCAGGGGATGCATTTTCATTTAGAAATTGCAGCTTTGCTTGTTAACCTTTTCTATGGCCCTTCCCTCTCTTCTCTCATACGTGAGTATCAGCAGTGCTGTTGGCTGTGCTGCCACCTACCACACTGATGACTTGAAATTGCAGAATTTTCATGCAAGTTATGTGTTCATGGCTCTGTGCTTTATGCTTCCAATGCTTCAAATTGGGGCTTTAGCCTGGTGCTTTGTGGCTGGCTGAATCCAAGTCCTGACTGTTCGCTCTTCACTGTGTTCCTTCTGCAAGGTTGTGGCTGAATGTCATGGTGCTAAGGCTTAAGTCCTCCTGGCGATCAGTTCAGGGTTGTTTTGAGGTGGCTCTTCTGTCAAATGGCAGCAACTGCAAAGCGTCCCCTCCCTCCCTGCCTGTCCAGGCTACGTGGCAGAAGTGTTTCTAAAATCCCTTCTTACCTTGGGATGAAGTTGCCTTTTTGTGTGTAAACTGGATAAAGACAGAATATGCACCACAGCCCTTCTAAGTTGTCTTTCCTTTTACTGAGGATTTAAAATGTAGAAATCCTCTTCAAGCTGTTTTTCGGTAAGAACTGCTTATTGAAATGACCCAAGGCTGGAGATGCAGAAGATGACAGGAGCAAACGGTGCACAGGTTTGCTTGCCAGCCATGAAGAGCTGAACTTGGTCTTTGTAAAATGTCAGCCTGTTTTTTTTTTCCTTTAAATCTCGCATCTAAAGGAGAAAGGGCCCTGGTGGCACAGCATGCCAGGTGCAGCAGGGCCGGATCCTGTGCTGGCCTTTGCTGCCGGCTTCTCATTCACATTCCAAAGGGGTGTCCAGTGGGTGGGAAGGTTTCCCACTCAAGCATGCTGCTAAGTCCTGGGCCCCATTGAATGGGTTTCATGCTCTGTGAAATGTCTGCTTGTTGGGTGATATGGACCACTGGAGCAGGGCAAGGGAAACTCGTTTCATTGGGGCACCTTCACAGCCCTAGGTGACAACAAAAGGTCATGCTGCTCAGACTTTGATTTGAGCTGCTGAAGAGCAGTCACTAATCCAATAAGCCACCGAGGTGCTGTAGGACATAGTCTTAATTCAGGCGTTTCCATGGGTGAGTGAAAGGGAATAACCCTGGGAGATCCCAGGGAGCACCCTGCAGTGCAGAGACCTTACCTGGCCCATGTCTTGCTTGATAAAATATCGTGAACATCAAGCTCTCGGGAATGTGCTGCACTGGCCTTAGCACCCTGAGTATGCTGTATGAAAAATAAACAGCTTAAAATAAAGGAGTTCATTTTCCAGTGGGCATTGGCTGTGCTGGCTGGGTTTGTGTTGGGAATCGGATCAAATAGCAGCCTTCAGCAGTGAAGATGCAAAGCCCTGAAGCGGTGGGACGGGTGCTCGTGAGCGCTGTAGGGACTTCCATCCCTTCCCCGGTGCATCACCAATGGCATTTCCACATCAGACTGGCCTTTTGAAGGCGCAGAGTAGGAAAGCATGAACTTCCCTTTAGATACCATTTGCATCACTGGGGTGTATGGGTGTAAAACATCGTCCTACTTAAAGACCCTGAGGTCCTCGAGGCCGGCCCACATGTTGGTAACATAAAGCAGCTGATGCACTCAGTGTGTTGAAGGCTCTGCTTGTGTGGGAGAGGGGGGCAGGTCGTGTGTGGGATGCTTTGGATTTGAAAACCTCACCAAGAAATCCTGAGTTCCATATTACGGTTGCAGTGTTCTCTGTTCTCGTGGAAGGAGGAAAATGCGATGCTTTCAACTGGCACAAAATGTCACCTGTATGAAAAGTTGAGCTCTGAGGCTTGGCAGCATGAACCTAATGGGAACAGCGCAGCAGCTTGGCACCATCGCAGCAAGGACGGGGACCGAGTTTCAGTTTCCTATTTTCTGCATGGATCCTGCTTCCTCAAGGATAACTCTGGGGCCGGGAAGAGAGAAAGGTGGCACGGGCTGTTGGTGGAGCAGGAGAATTCTGGTTTCAGCTGAGGATGGCATCCTCGGTCTGGCGCGCTGGCCACCTGTGGGAGACTTGGTGGCCTTTTTGGGAGCTCCGCTGGGCAGAGAGGCCGTGCAGGCTTCCCACAGCCAACCTCTGCCATCTTCCCCCTTGGCACGTGATTTACAGCGGATTGCAGATTGATTTTACAGCCTTGCATTTGTGCCTAAAGAAGAGTTGAAGGGAAAAAAATTATCTAAGGAGGGCCAAAGAAACCCATGGGGGCCTGACTCCTGCCCTGGGGCTGTTTCTGAGACAGTTCAGATTAATTTTCTGATTGCTCTGAGTTTCGGTGGTCAGGAAAGCCGAGAAGGAGCAGTCAAAGCTCACGCTCGCAGATGACTACGAGCGGCTGCGAGTGTTAGGGAGGAATGATTGCCGTCTGGCTTTGCAGAACTGCCGTGTGCGTTGCGCAGGGTCTCCTTGGGCGGCAGATACTGGACTTAGCGGGGTGATGGGCTGATGCACACGGGGTGGCCCCACACCGTAGGGTGCCTTTCCCATGGGTGGCTGAGCAGCACCCAACGGCACAAGGTGGCGTAGGCTGGGTTCCTCCCCACCCAAACCGCTTTGAGGAAAAGAAGCATTGGTGATAATTAGGAATATATTGAATATTTTCACATCTAAGCTAAATGCTCTCATCCTGCGAGCCCCCAAATTCTGTTTGTACTGTTTCTTCACAGGCATCTCGGTGAGCTCAGCTTGCAGGGCTCGGGACAGTGACTCTGACGGTCTTGGCCATCCGTGGAAACAGCCTTCAGCTGTGGCGAGGTGCCGTGGGACCGCTGTGACGGGGATGAGTGGTGCCACTGATGTCGGTGGCATCAGTAATTGACAGCGGTTTGGATTTCTTTTTTTTCTTTCACTTGTGGATCCGTAAGACCAGCAATGTGAAGTCCATTAGACATATCACAGGTGTATTAGTGCTGGAGGTTTTATAAGAACTTGCTTTGGTCACTGTTTTCAAACTTCTTAACGTTTTCTGTGCCTCTTGGGCCTGAAACTGTGGGCTGAAAACCACTGTGATTTGGTGTCTGAAGGGCGCCCAGTGATGAACTCCAGGGATTAAAGATGCTGCTTGATCTGTTCCTCGGGGGGGGAACGAGCTTCGGTCCCCACAGATGCGGGAGCAGCAGGGCCAAACGCTCTGCGCCGATGTGCACTGTTATTCGAGTGGAGAATTTGGAAAGCTCAGAGTTATGAGCGATGGTTATGTTCTCACTTAATAAGGTGTTAACTGACGTTAGGCTCTCTTCGGAGAGTTAGACTATGCGTGGAGGTTAACGGTTCCTGGCATTTTGTCTGCTATAAACGAGCT
>NW_008825302.1:1870554-1871234 GCF_000699105.1 Pygoscelis adeliae | reverse complement strand
GCGGCGGGGAGCGGCGGGGAGCGGAGCTCGCCGGCCGGATCGCTCCCATGTCAGGGCGGCGGTGGGGGACTGCACTCCGCTAGCGTGAAGCCACTGACCTCCCCCCCTCTCCTCGCCCAGCGATGTATTCACTGCTCTCAGCCTGCACTTGCCTGTAAGGATTATGGCATATTTTTAAATATTTTTTTATTATTTTTAAAATTTTTTTTTGTTGTTTTTATTTTTTTTAAACTTTCCTTTTGGAGGCTCCGGTTGCGTTTTCCTTGCAATCAGGTGGTAATCGGGACCCGAGCCTTTTCATACGCAGAGCATCGCTCCGCGCCCTTTAAAAAATCGCAAACAAAAACAAAGCAAAAAAAAAAAAAATCAACTTTAACCATTTTACCGCATCATTTGATCTTTTGTTGCTTTTTTTTTTCTCCTCTCCAGATGTTTACATTTCCTGCTGCTGTGCTTTCAGGTACAGGTACGTGTCCTTTCTGTCCTCTTTCGCTTTTGGTTGTAAAATAGAAACAAAGGCGGCGTGCTGACCTCGGAGTGCCAGGCAGTTTTGGCTAGGGCTTTCACTTTTTTTCCCTCTAGTTTTTATAGCCGTATGAAACCGATCCGCGCGCCAGATGCTGGAGTGTCCCCGGCCCGGGAAAGGGGGCTGCCCCTCTTGCTTAAGCTCCTTTTCGGTG
>NW_008825302.1:1867370-1869841 GCF_000699105.1 Pygoscelis adeliae | reverse complement strand
GGCCCCGCGCCGTGCTTTGGCCGGGATTGCACCTGCTCACCCTCTCGCAGGTACCCGACAGCAGCGAGGGATGGTCCTGGATGAGCACAGCCGCAGCCTTGGAGGGGTCTCCATCCCTCCGGCCAAGCTAAAACCCAAAGCGGCCCCATTCCCTGCTCCCCCACCCCTCAAAAAAATCCCCGGTCACATTTTTTTTCTCATCCCCTCTGAAAATCGCAGCTCGAACCTAACACCAGCAGAGCCTCCCCTCGGCGGAGCAGCCTCCTCGTCAGGAGAGGATCCACAGCTGTAAATTACCCTGCGGTTGGAAGGCGTTTGCTGTATTTCTCCGGTGCGTTTTTTTTTTCAAGCCCGAGGAATAACAGGCTGCGCAGGGCTCGCAGCGACGGCACCCTTTGCAGCGGGGAGACATTTTTTTGTGCTTGTGCGGTAACTGAAGTTAATCAGCCCTCCAGCCCCCTCCCTCTCCCCCTCCCTTTGGTGCTTTTAGTGAATCAGAAAAAGTTTGGCTGCCTGCCTAGAAAGCACTTGCTAAAATCTGATCTCTTACTTCAGCAGCCTTAAAACTTGGGAAGTTATTGGCATTTATACAGTTGGAGCTTGCAGGCTTCCAAAGCAATAAAATAATAAAAAAAAAGCTCTGCGCTCTGGTGCTATTAGAACCATACTTGCTCCATTTCGTGCTGATTTTGCAGCATTTTGCGGGATTTGAGGCCAGGATTCGCTGCGGATGGGCGCTGTGGAGGTGTCCTGGGCCGCGGCTGGAGGGGCGGCGGATCTCGCTGGGTGTTACACCGAGAGGCGAGCTCTTTCGCCGATTAGCGTTGGGAGCCAAAACATTAGATTAGTCATACTCAAGGGCCTTCGAGTGAGTGTTTACAGTATTAATGGTAGATGAAAAGATGTGAATGCTGTAAGTTTTTATTGCCCATTTTGTTACACTTTCTTTCTGGATTTATTCACAGGATTACATGTTTTGAGCCTGAATGGGAGCGAGGGATTATAGGATTTCTTTTATAATGATCAGTTTGGGTAGGAGTTAGCCTTTGGTGAACTGGAGTAAATTAATGCATCACTTAGGTTTAATATTTATTTAGGCTAAAGGAAGTTGTTTAGTTTTGCTTAAAGGGCTCTGTGTTGTATTGGGGAGATTTAAGAGCGCCTGAAATGGATTATATTCTAAGGCCGCCTTTCGCCCTCCCGTGCAAGCCATGATCAGCGGGTCGTCCCACGTGTTAGTCTTAGAATTACGCTCCTCTGCTGCTGACTGTTACCCTGTGGCTCTGCATGCAAAGCTAAAAATCCCTCCAGGGATGCGTTGGGGCTGGGGTATTCTGGGGCAAAATACCACGGCTCGGGTATTTTGTATCTTCTATTAGTTACTCGTGTACGAAGACTGCCGTGCGTTGACGTGCAAGCTGCCTGCAGTTAGGTGGTACGGTAGCTCAGCTGCTGGCTAAAAGCTTTCTCGTAGACCCCAAGCCTGCCTCCGCAGCCACCCGTAGGTGACCCCGTTGGGTGTAGCATCACCCGTGGGCGGGTCGTGGCAGCACCGGAGAGGCGTTCCCCAGCCCGGACCCGTGGGGAGGTCGGAGGGACGGGAGCTTTCAGGAGCAGGGTTTAGACTCCCGGACGAGTCGGACTCCTCCGGGGCTTTGCCGTCGGGTGACATTTCCACCGAGGGACACCGGGGAATAGCGCGTGGCGGGTCAGAGGGGAGCGCTGCTGGAGCGCAGGCAACGGGTGCTGGTGGCTGTGCGCTGGCACGGCCGTGAGAGCAGCCCAGTACCTTGCGGGGCTGCAAGGAGGACAGCTCGTTCTCCGGTCCCTTCCCCCGTGGCAGCAATGTCCCCGTCTTGTTTTCTTCTCTTGCATCTTGGGAAGGTCCTCTGCTGCTTGGGGTTGCTGCAGTCCTGAAGGCAGCAGGGACACTGGATATCCTTGGGGACACTGGAGAGATTAATTTATTTATGCAGGTTGTTCTTTGGGATGCCTTTTCACCACTGCTTACCAAGCTCTCCCTCTATCGCTTATCTTTAACATCCTTCAGTTTAATTCTCCCGCTGCCTTTTCACACTTCCAGGAGCAATTTGTCCTCCACGTGCTTTTTCCCTCCGTATGTCCTGGAGCGGTTTTGGGGTTTGGCTTTGGAGTCAGTCCCTGCTCTTCACGTGGGCGAGAAACCTCAGGAGCACCTTGCATGGATGGAGGGGATCGCCCATGCTGTGCCAGCTCTGGCAGCCCCAGTGGCCCTTAGGACATCGGGGTCGGGGACATGGGACCTCAGGAGCTCAGAGGTCCCCATTCGCTGGCGCAAGTGGAGGCTGGAGGCAGCTTCGGTGTAGGCTGAGTAGTAGGATGCGAGGTTTTGGGTGCTGCCCTGGTTTGCAAGAGCTTCCAGCTCTTCTGCCCCTGGGCTACCTCCAGCGCATCATCAGCCGGAGGATGGGGCGATGCCGGTGCCGGGTGGC
>NW_008825302.1:1855230-1866660 GCF_000699105.1 Pygoscelis adeliae | reverse complement strand
GCTGATGCTGCCCAGCCTCTTCCCTGCCCTGATAAAACTCGGCGTGTTCTTCTACATGAAGTGCATCTGTCTTAGATTACGAAGAGGTCCCTGATAGGGCCAAATCCTTTGCTTTTATGGCTCTTGTAGGTTAAGATCCAGCTTTGGATTCTGATCCAGAAGGAAACAGGAGGTCAGAGGAGCGCACAAGGCAGCACCGGGCTATTTTCACATCTGCTGGTGTTGTGTAAGAGGAAGGCTGCCGCGCGCCATGCCAATAGCAACTTATGTTTCTCCTAAGCTCCTGTGCAGCAACAGACAGTTATTGTTTGGGGCTTTGTAAAGTGAGACACAGAGAAGTGTTGCTTCCACACGTTCAGTGAGCCAGATCCTGCGGTCTGGCGAAGCTGCGTGCAGCACATGTCGGAGGCGTGAGCCTGCTGAGCGGCTCCCTCCCCTCTCCCTGCCTGCTCCTCTGCAGCCGTCCTCCCCAGGGGTGCTCGGACGTGAGTGCCACCGAACGGCACCGGGGACACCGTTATGGACAAGCCAGAGCATGGTCCTTGTCACAGCCCACCTGGCTTGCCTTGCCGTGGGGCTCCTGGCCACCCTTTCTGTGAAGCGGTGCTGGAACCAAGGGTCCCTGCTCGCCCTGCCTTTGCCCTCCTGGCAGCAGTGCTGGTGGCTGGCACCAAAGGCAGGGTGCTGGACCACGCGGCCCCAGCAGGGTTATTCTCATCCCTGCGGATGGGCACCCACCTGCGCTCGCCCTCTTCGGGTGGCACGAGCATCTGTCTTGAGATGGCGGCCAAGGCTGTGTGTGCTGCCAGGGACGGAGGCTCTGGGTCTTGGGCATCGCTGCATCGCTGTTGAAACCCACGCTGTGGGATAGGGCAGGTGCTACTTCGATACGGCGTACCGTTCCGCTCCTCGCGGCAAAGCCCTGTGTGCCGAGGCTCGGCGGGGGCCCGGCCCCCTGCAGCTCCCAGGCTGGGAGATCCTGTGCTTGCCATCTCCGCTCAGACTGGACCAGGACCACCAAGTCCTCGGCACGGTGTCCCCGTGCCGGCACCTGCCTCCTGCTCCGCGAGGGTGTCTGAACCCCCCCCAGATGAAGGTAGCGCTCCTCCATGAAAACATCTGAAGTGAGTTCCACTTTCCAGCCTTGCCTCGCTGTAGTTCCTGCCGCGCTGCAATACCCGCCTGAGCTGGCCCACCCTGCGTTCGTGCGGGGCTGCTAACACACAGGTTGTAGAAGCGATGCTGTGAAGGACAAAATATGGCAAAGGTGGTCTGGGAAAGGCTGGGAAGTTTTCTGTTGATTTTTCTGATCACAGCCGACTCTTAATTATTAGGCAGTGAGAAGACAAGAGAAAGTGCATAAGCAAAGCCTGATTTAATTAGAGGAGGAGGAGCTCAGCGATGTTGATGAAGTGCATGATCCCATCACGGGCTGGAGTTGATGAGATGGTCCACAGCTCTGGGTCTGTGCTGCTGCTGCTGGACTCGCGGCGGTGGATGCAGTGCCTGCTCGTGTGGCTCCGCTAGTCTGCGACCCGCAGAGGCAGGGTTTGGTTGCGTATTAAATCGTTTGTTCCTGTTTAAAACCCCCTTGCTCTCCAGGAAACGAGCATGCTGCTTGCCACAAGGGATTTTTATTCCCCCCTGCTGACTCGTTGCACCGATCTATGGGGTGGTGTGTCCTGAAGCTGCTCCTCGCTCCCTGCTTCTGCCTCCCGGTCTTTGGAGAGCTCAGGCTCGTGGAGGAAGAGGAGACATGTTGGAGCAGTTGCCTGGGCTGGAGCGGGGAAGCCCGGCCCCGCTGAGTGGCAGCAGCCTGGCGCTTGGGCTGATGCACGCTCTGGTTCTCCCGTGGGAGAAGCGAGACTGAGCTTAGCATGGGCTGAGTGCAGATGTGTGTCTTGTTCCTACGCAGATGGGGGTACGCAGCCCGTGCCCCCCATAGCAGCTGTCGGCTGCCTGCCCTGGGCACATGCTGCCTTTGCTTTCCTCGGTCCCCAGCCCTTCAATGTGCTGGGGCAGGTCCTCTGCTGGAAGACCCCTCAAACACATGTTTAGCAGGAAGATTGGGAAGGGCAAAGCTGGTTTCCAGATTCCCATCCCAGTGAGGCAGGAACAAACGGGAACTCCTTCAGCATTTAGGGGCTTGGCATTTTCTGGGTGTGTTGTGGCAATGGGCAACAAAGCAGAGCTGCTGCTTGGAGGCTTCGATCCGCACACCTGCATGTACTGCAGTTTGCCTTTTCAAAGCTCTAGAGATGTGCAAGACGCTTCAGAAAAACGGAGGATGACTCGGGTGGTGGTGAGGGGAGCACCTAGAAGGGTATAGTAGGTGTGGGGTTCAGATTTCCCCTGTTGAAGATAGCTGGACGCATTGTGGTTGTTATATTTAATTTCTATTTCGCTTTCCTTATTGCACCCGGCGCGTCCAAGGCTGGACGGAGGCGAGCGATGCTGGGTTTGGAGGAGTGCTGGGTTTCGCAGGAGGGATGCCTGCTCAAACCCTGCTTGTTTTCTGCTTGTAGAGCAGCTTGGCCATAGCGTACCGAGGCAGGAAAGAAAAGAGCAGAACGGGCAAAGGGTGATGCTTCCCAAGCCCTGCGGGCGCCTTTGGGATGTGGTGATGCAGCCGGCGGCGGGTCCTTTGGCGAGGGGGAGGCGGGGGTGACTGCTGAGGGCTTCTGGGGGCTCAGGTAGGATGAACAGCACTGGGGGGACTCAGGTGGCCACTCAGAATATTTGATTTTGCTGTAAGCTGATAGCGCCAAGCTGGTCAGCTGGGCGAGTGGATATCTCCCTCTGCTGCGGGAGTCTGAGCTCAAGAGAAAGACTCCCCTGGGGCTGAAAATCATTTTTTTGGATCTATAAAGCTACTTCTCGGATCATTGGGAGTATTTTTATGGGTCTCTTCCTTTCCTTAGGAGCTGGGAAAACCCCTGTCATGCTTTCTCCTCTCCTCCCTTCACCCTTGCTGAGCAATAGGTGCTTTCGCTTTGATTTTCCCCAGATACAGACACTTTAGATATCAGTTGTGATAAGAGCCGGTAAAAAATGTGTTCAGGGAACAGTGTGATTTAAAAAGGAAAGAGAAAGGAGTGGCTGCTGTTGGTGCCTGGCAGGGATATGTGAGGATGGATACCTGCTGCCAGGGCCTTTGCCTGGGGTCTCTGCAAACTGCTCCGGTCCTGAGAAGGCTGGGGTAGGTCGCGCCACGCGTGCTGGGGGGGATGGAAGCCTTGGGCACAGGGAGGCACCTAAATACCCTCCTGCCTGCGAGCCCAGCGCACAGCCCCGACCGGGCTGGCAGGCAGGAGCCCCCAAGATGCTTCGGAGAGAGATGCTCTGCTGCAAAGCGTGACCTTCCCGTGCTCTGCTGCTGAGACCAGGGGGGCTTCCACGTGGGAATCTGCGGCCCCGACAGGTCCGAACCGTATTTTTTTTTCTTTCCTTCCCTGGGTTTTTGTGTTTTGATCACCCACTGTGCCATAACAGCAGGTACAACCAGAAATTATGCAGAGCTGTGCATTACGCTGCCTACCTGGTATGTCGCTTCTGTGTCCTGGTACGTCTCCAGATGTCCATGGAGGATTAGGCATCCAGCGAAGCAGCTGGAGGGAAAGTAAGAAAAAAAAAAAAAACCAAAATAGAAAAGACTGTCTGGCTCTGCCAAAGTATTTTCCTATTGGCATTCAGCAGCCTCGCCATAGCATGAAGAGAAAGAAAGGGGAACAGAGAGAGGAAGGAGGAGGCTTAGCCTGTCATGGTCTGCATGTTTCCCTTTGTGCGAGCTCCTTGCCGCGTCGGGGGCTGTGGTGGGTGGGGGCCGACGTGCCAATCTTCCCCACTTGGCCAGGGGCAGGCTGCAGGGTTTGTGCCCCCGGTGCTGGGCTCGCCAGCTCGCTTCGATGCGGGGCTGGGCTCCCTGGGCAACGCTTCAACACCTCGCTGCCTGTTTTGCCCGCACAAACAGCTGGATTTCAGCTAAACCACAGGGCAGTGTTTTCCATGTAGCGACAGCGCATCCTTCCCCGGCACAGCACCCTGCCCTTTGCCAAACTCCACTTACACCCTGCTCGCTGCACACATTTGCTTTTTCACGAGGTTATCTGCTTTATTCTGCTGCAGCCAGCGGAAAAGAGGTCGTGCTGCTGGAAAATCTGAAATGCCTTTAACGTACTGACCTTATAGTGCAATAACAGCGTCTGACAGCATCCTCCTGCTTATAGCTCCTGTCTCAGTGTGGTGCTGTTCCTGCTTCACGGCTGTAGCTGAGCGCGTGCCTGTCGAGCCCGCTGGCAATGCCGGCTGAGGTGAACTTTGCTTTGGAGGCAAGCTGGGAGGAAAGGGGGAAGATCTGAGGCTGCGGTGTTGGGTAATCACAGCCCCTGCCTCGGGGGGCAGTTGAAGCGGGATAAAAAGGGGGCAGCGGGGAACAGTCCGGCAGGTCCTGCTCACCGCCATATGGCCGGTAATGACGGGCGATGAGGCAGAGCCCGGCCCTCGGGCTCGCCCCACGCCGAGATGGAAGGTGAGACAGTGCTTTTCTGGGTTCACTGGGGCAGACTCGGGGAGCTGGGGCTTGCCCGGGGCGGAGGCAGAGCCCCAGGCGGTGGCCAGGCTGAGGGGCCGGATCCTGCAAACAATGGGGGGACGGCACTGAGGGGAAGCAGCGCGGCAAGGGGCCGGGTGTGCTGTGTTTTATAATCCAAATCACGTTGAGATTGATGAATGCTAAACCTTGGTGAAGGTCCCAGGGAACTGCATATTGCATGGATATAAATACCAGAATGCAGCAATTAATTAATAACGGATTGCTCTTCCTCCAAGGTATTTCCAGCACTCCTTATTCCTCCCAGTTCCTTTTTCTCCTGCTGCATATTTCAAATCCCTTTCTTTCCTGCTAAAATACTATCTTTGGCATAATTTTTAAGGACAGCTTGTTAAAAAGCTGTTGTATCTTTTGGAATACCCCGAGCTACTCTTCTGCAGAAATTCAGAATTAACAGAAAAATGCAGGGAGCAGTGGCGAGCCTGGTAAATAACGGGGCTTTCAGCATGCGTGCTGGGTGACCATGGGCACGGCTGGCGGGATATGAAGCCCTGGGAATATAAATTAGGAAATGGGATGAAGGACAATATTGATAGAAGGGCATTTTGCGGCTTCTCTGTCGCTATTAATCCGTTTGAAGAGAGGGACGGTCTGGAGAGCTGGCACTGCAGTGCTGCGATCGCACGGGTTCCCTCACCCGCAGGTGGGACTGGGGTCACCTCCTTCCCTGCAAACCCTGGGCAATCCGCTAACCGTGCTGCTCCTTGGGCTTCTCCTGTCGAATTGTCAGATACGAACCTGAACGGATACTAATATTTATTTTCCCAAGTTGGATTCAAACTGTAGGCAGAATTTGACTCAGTTATACGAATGTACAAACTAACAGCGAGTGGGGTGCGTACTCTTCTTCCAGCCATGATTTCCAACTATAAAATGAAAGCTGATTTTGACCCCCTTAAGCTGCCAGGCCTTAAGGTTACAATCCTGTCTGAGTAGCATCAGTCCCTCCATGTGGGGCTGTACTGTAAGATTGCATGGTGCAGTGCGGTATTGATTATCTGTAAAATAAATTATGATGTATGTAGTGCAGGTTTCTGACCCCGTGGTCGCGACCTTGCGGTGATTGGGGAGACTTCCGACCAGCTGAGATCAGAATAGCAAACAGCCCCCCAGCAATCAATAGAAAAACCAGCAGGTCTGATTCTCGGGGCCTTTTACAGGAATAATGTTTGATGCCGTGTACACATGGCATTTTTATCCCGGGGAACAGGCAGTTCTTCTACAAACTTCACCTAAAATTAGATGTGAAACTCGGTGTTCTGCTGTGTGACAAAGCAGCCTAACCATGGGGCAATCAGGGATGGAAAACTTTGCAATGCAAAAGGGAGCGTGCCTGTTTCTACATTGGGGTTTTCAACGATCAGCAAAGCTGGTACGTCTCGGGTTGGAAGGGAGGAGCGCGGGCAGCTCTGCCCAGCAGCGCTGGCCGGCCCCAGCCGTGGTCTGCGGGGCAGGCACGGAGGGTCTGCCCTGGTTATACTGTGTATTTATTTTGTGAGTTCGAAATAGCATTATCTCAGCCCCTATGAGAGAACTCTTCTGACCTGCAAGCCAAACTGACCGATTTGTGGCAAAATTGATAGCTAGATTGCAGGGCTGAATTTTTACAAGATGTGCAGATGCTTGCAGATGTGGATGCGGTGAATGAGGTGCCGGCTCCAGTGCTTTGCTGGGGTTGCCCCCCTAACCTGCGTAGGTGCAGCTGAGCCACCAAAGCACTGGCAAGGTAGGGGACGGGACTGGGCTGCCCCCGAGGCACCCCGAGAACATCATCCTCACTCCTGACCCCGCTAGCGTGAGCATCGCGGCGGTGCCTCCAGCTCCTGGGTTGGCCGGGCTGCGTTCGCTGATTTGGAGAGGGAGCAAGTAAATGGGAGTAGTCTGCCAGAGAGGCAGAGGGCTTGCTTTTGTGCTGTTTACATTGAAAGAGTAGGTAATATGAATTTAATTGCCATTTGAATTTAGCAAACGAGAAAATGGAATTTATTTGCGCAGTTTTCATTTCTTTCTGGGAGCCTGATTTCCCCAGCGTGCACCATCACCGTGCATGCCAAGAAGCTGAGCAACACCAGGTTAAGTCGTGGGGTTTCACTTCTGAAGAAAGTCTGTGCTAACTCTGACACAGGGCCAGCAAGGCTGAGCTCGCTGCTCTGTTAGCCGGCTGGCGGGCCCGGGGAGGTGGGGAGCTATAGGCATTCCCAGACCAAACGGGGAACTGTCCGTACTGTTTCGTTGGCACCGTTTGTGTGCCGGGCGCCGCGGGGCTCTGGCCCGTTCCTGCAGGTCCCCTTGCAGAAGGATGCTCGGTGAGCAGGGGGATGTCTGGACCGAGGCACGGTGCTTTAGAGCATCCCAGTGCTGTAGGCACGAATGCCGGTGGTTCAAAGAAAGGGCTCTTGGGGAATCTCCAGCTTCATGTCATAAAGTCTCCTTTCCGTGTTTGCCCGCGGCTGGCCTGAATTTCCCCCCAGCAGCAGTTTTTCCCACTGTTGGTGACTGGTGATGGATGCAGCAAAGCGTGTTGGGCTCTCCCTGGTACCCACAAACTGCGCGGGGACGCAGCAGCCTAAACCTCGGAAGGTGCCTTAGTGATTGTAACGCCTCTTTTTTCTTTTTTCCCCTATTTAAAATGTTTCAAAAAGGATGGATTTTCCAAAACTGTTGAGAATTGTTCCCTGAAAATGGGAAACTTGCAATCTAAAGTAATTAAAACCAAACGAAACTTTTCCGTAACTCAGCAAAGCAGAAAGATAAGAAATCCTGTTTGTCCGGCATTTGCAGTGTAAAGATTTCCACGCAGGAGCGCGGCTAATAGAGATCAGTACAAATCTTCTATTAGAAAACAAACCGTGCTTTTCATTTCTGGCCCTAGGCTCACATGTTTGTTATATCTGATCCTGAAGGCAGATTGACAGTTTGGTTTGGATTAAATTCAACACATGGTTTATGCCATACTTTTGATAAGGCTCAATATTAATCTGATTTTTTTTTTTTCCGTGTGGTCTTTAGTACATGAGCAGCAGAATTGTCCGTTCCTAGGAATATTTTTGCAGTGAAACCATTGAGGAATTTATTTCTGGAGGGAAGATGAAATTACTGATTTTAAAAACTCTCAAGATCCCAAGTAAAGTTGAAATCCATTAACTGCAGGCAGTAAGCTTGACGTGACCTGGGCAGGTTTCGAGCTATTTTATTAACTGATACAGAGAGCGTTTTCTTTAAATATCTCTGGAAAGGCAGCAGAGGAGGAGACTGGCTCACGCAGAGGGACCGGAGCAGGTTCCTGTACTTTAACCACCAGCATCAGCTCAGAGTTCTGGTTAGCCAGGAATGAAGATCGTCGCCATTTGCACCGGTGCATGCTTGTGAGCTCGGGTTTCTTCATGGGAAGAACGGGCATTGCCACTGTCCGCTGGTTCCCTGAACGACCTCCCGCGGTATGTCCCAAAGATGGGCTTTTAGGTACATTGGTCCATTGGGTACAAATAGTTACTTATTTGTATAGTATGTATTTATTCTGTTTATAAACGGGCTTTACTCCCCAAAGCTGGTGTCTTTTGTCATTGCTCTCTTCCCTAGAAAGAAAGTGGGGGAAAAAGGTAGAAGAATTGGGAATGGGGAGGACCGAAGGAGAAGAGAGAAGAGGCAAAGGAGGAATTGCTTGTCGCCTTTGAACTCGGTGGCTCAGCAGTTGTGTGCCTGGAAACCCGTCCGCAAAGCCGCGTGTCCGTCCTCAATGTAGGATGCAGCGATCTGTTGTGGCTAATTTTGGGGCCACCTCCACCTCCGATGCAAGCGTGGCAACTTGCAGGTGTGGTTATTTTATCAGGGGTGAAGTTGGTCCCAAAGCTTCTCTTTGGTGCTTGAAGATAACTGGTGCTGGCAGGACCTGTCAGTTGGTTGTACGGTGCTAGAACTGGGCACTGGAAAAGCTCTGACTTGACGGTGATGCTGAAAGCAACTGAGATCCTTATCCCAACTGTACATTAACTTCATAAAAACTGAAATTAATGGAGCTGGAGATGAACATTGCCTGGGTCTGCATTCATTTGAAGCTGCCTCCAGCAGCAAGTTGCACCCAGCGAGGTGCTTAGGTGAGCTCTCCTCCGCGTGATGGAGCTCCCGGGGCACGTGTCTCGGGGTGAAGTCCTTGTTTCTCAGCAAGATGGTGCGAGTTCCCTATATCCATCCGTGTTGGGTGAGCCGGAGATCTCCAGCCTCAAACGGAAAATGAGTGTTTGCACAATTAGCGTGGCCCCTTCCTTCCCTGGGAGCAGAATGGTTTATTGATTTCTTTGGCCTGCTCGCCCCCACCTATTCAGCAATAATGACCCTTCCACCCCAACTCTAAATCATCCCAGCCTGCCTCACCCGTAAGCCCTCTAATCTTTTTGGGTTGTTGTTGGTATTTATGCTTGTGGAGGTTTATGATCTGTCGGCGCTGGCTGCTGAAATGCTTTATTTATCCATACGCTGGGCCACACAGGGAGCGTCCTTATTCTGGTATCATGTTCAGGATGCTGTAGTTAAGGTTTGTGTCAGCACTTCCATGCACAAACCTTGTTATTCAGGGGTTTTGCAACTCCGTGGAAAAGAAAACCAGCGACCTGGCACAGCGAGGGGAGGCTCAGAGGCACACATGAAAGCCCAACAACCCACTGCCCATTTAGGGATTATTAGATGGGCAACCTCTTTCCTGGAGGAAAATAGCCAAAAACATCCTCCTCCTTTGGTTTGATTTTGTAAAAAGAAAACCCTCTTTTGTGTGCTTGTATTGGTGTCAGATGGGGAAAACACAGTGAGGTAGGACACAGGCTGGAATCCTCTCCGGCTACTTAAAAAATAAACATCCGGCCAATGCAGAACAAAACTGCCTTCTCTGAACAAATCGTGTGCTGCGGAGGGTGGAGGGTTTGGGGAAGGCAGCGGCTGCTCCCTGCCGCCTCGCTTCGCCCGGCCCCGTGGCCGCCCGGCCGGCAGGCTCGGCACTGCAGCCCTCTGAACAGTAGGCGACGGGGTATATAAATGTGATTTATTGCCCTGTTAGCACAGGAGCTTGTGGGCTTATAAATTACTTGGAGATTTCTCGATAATAAAGGGAGTGTGGTATAAACAGGAGAGATAATAGGGTTTGAGAATGTATTTCAAGGAACTTTTGGGGAAGGAGAAGTTTCGTGGCTCTTGGCAGGTATGGAGTGATGCCTGGCTGTGGTGGAGGAAGAGCCTTTACAGACCAACTCAGCCGGGATAGTTTTTTATTGCCCCCTCTTAATGGGTGATGGATTTTGTGGGCGCTCCGTGGAGCAGCCTGGAGCAGAGTTGATAAGTCAGAGTGAAAATGCTTGCAGAGCCCGTTAGCCCGACAGCAGGCTGGGGTTTGCATCGGGGGTAACTTGTTTAAGCAGAATCGATCAGCCACTTGTGCCCGCAAGCAGGAGCAGGCAGTGATGAAGTACCCTCTGGCTTCCTCAGAAAGGGGACACTGTGGCAGCAGGGTTTTTATAAAGGGAAATCGGGAGCGCCAAATAGATGCTCGACCCTTTTGTTAGCAGGTATGGAGCTGGTGTGACTGGCAGCCCTAAGTTACTGCTCCAAAGCCGTTTTTCTCATCTCCGGGATGGTGCCGGCAGGTCTTGCAGCACGTCACCACGTGTAGCTGAGGGGACTCTGCCGCCGCGCGCTGCAGCATGCAGCAGGCTGAAAGCAGCAGTGATGGTACGGGAGCATCGTTTTGGGGAGGGCATTAGTGAATTGGGAGGTGCAAGAATACACCTCCTCAAACATGCCTTTGGGCTGGCTCCGGGGGATGCCCAGCTTCGGCGCTTACCTCCCTCTCAGTCCTCGGTTTGCTGACCACCTTTGGCAGGGCATGGGGGGAAAGGGTTGGCAGCTTCTCTGCGGGCTTGCGAGAGCACCGGGCTTGATGGGGAGCATCTTGGGTGCCGACACTGAAACAGAGGTGGTTCCCGTCTCTTCTGTTTTCCCTTGAAGCTTATGGAGCTGGCCATACATTTTGTTCACTGAACGTGAACGTTTTGAACATCTTGGTCTTAGGTTGGGGTTGTTTTTGGTGTGAAATCGTGCTTTGCTGATCGCTCCTGGAAGCTCTGCAGCGTGTTACTGTGTAGCGTCTCAGACCGTGGTTTCAGGTAGGGCCACCCTAGAGAAATGATAGGAAACGGAAAAGGTTGTTGTTAATGATGACTTTAGTTCAGTTTTGCTAAATAAAAGTGGGTCTTCCCAGGTAAGTTGATTTGAAGAGGTTTATTTAAAGTAAGTAACACATTTTCAAATGGAAATTGGTTCTGTCCACCTCCTACATCAGCAGGGCTCCCGTGGTGATGTATTTGGGGTTCAGAGGACATCCAGAGAGCTCCATCCTGCCTTACAGTTCAAGAAATAGGTTTTGCAAGGCAAGCAAAGCATAAGGCAAGATCAAAAGAAAATATCTCCCTTGCAGAGATGAAGGAAATTTTGCATCTTGTTTTTCAAATAAGTGAATTACTGATCAAAATCATCTCTGGAAAGCCCTGTTCCAGAAATAGCTTGCAAGACTACTCCAGCAGGAGTAGGAAAGTGATCGTGCCCCTGTACTCGGCACTGGTGAGGCCGCACCTCGAATACTGTGTTCAGTTTTGGGCCCCTCACTACAAGAAGGACGTCGAGGTGCTGGAGCGTGTCCAGAGAAGGGCAACGAGGCTGGTGAGGGGTCTGGAGAACAAGTCTTATGAGGAGGGGCTGAGGGCACTGGGGTTGTTTAGCCTGGAGAAAAGGAGGCTCAGGGGAGACCTTATTGCTCTCTACAACTACCTGAAAGGAGG
>NW_008825302.1:1851869-1855062 GCF_000699105.1 Pygoscelis adeliae | reverse complement strand
CCATCCCTGGAAGTATTTAAAAGACGGGTAGATGAGGTGCTTAGGGACATGGTTTAGTGGGCATGGTGGTGTTGGGTTGACGGTTGGACTCGATGATCTTGGAGGTCTCTTCCAACCTTAATGATTCTATGATTCTATGATTCTATGAAATAAAGATGTTTCTCATGTACATGGGAAGAGAACTATGCAGGAACAACTCTAATATTGCAGGTGCTTGGTCATGGTAACCTGGGGAGAGGAAAAGGAAACTCGTCGGCAATGTGTTGGCAAAGTGTGAAACTGAAATGGGGAAAAGCTGTTTGAAGGACAAGGGGGTGCTCATCTCCATGACTGTGATTTCACAAATTACCATTTATTTTTAGGTAATTTGCTGGCCTACTCCACTTTTCACCCTGATGGCTCTTCCTCAACAGTGTTACCCCGGGACCTTGCCTTTAACAAGTCCCAGTGGGTTCAGAGAGCTCCAGTGGCTTGTTCCTGGGAGCTGGTCTCCTGCCGGATTGTGCTGTGCTGTTGTCCCAGTTCCCTGCTCTCTCCTGTTCAGGAGCCTCCAACGTAATTTCCAAACCTAAGCCTTCCTCGTGGCACACCAGCGCTGGGCATCTCTGGGCCCCCGCATGAGCAGGGCAGGTGAATCTTACGTCCCCTCTGTCCCCCTTTCTGGGAAAGGGGACACCCATGTTCAGCAACACCAGCCCTGCAGTCACAGGCTTTATTTCACTGGGTCAGGATGAAGAGCCCAGAGAGGCTGTCCGCCAAGCTGGGCATCCCCATCGGGTGTTGTAATTAGGCTCTGAAAGAGAGATCAGCCCACAGAGACAGGACTTTCTCCCCTCAATAACTAATATTAGCAGGCTGGTGTTCAGGAGACGTAACCATTGAGGCTGCTGTGTTTTTACCGGTTTTCAGTGATGTTTTGGTAGTTTCCATAACATGGACTTGATACTTGCCCTGAACCTGCAAATGCCTCCCTTCAGAGCGGTGCCGTTGGAGATGGCGGGAGTAAAGAATATGCTCAGTTGAATGATGGAGAAGACAAACTTTAAATGTAGGAGGGGAAGGTGCAAGCTATGGGAGGGATTTTGGGTCTCAAACAGCTAATGTCAGCCAGTCCTAAAAGCAGTCGTGAAAAAACTGGAGGCAGGCTAGTGAGAATGAATGCAAGGCAGAAGTGAGGTATCAGCAGCACAAACGTTCCCAGCGGAATGACTCCTGCAATTTCAGTAGATCCCCCGATTGGCCTCCAGTTATTGTTAGATGGATTAACCTCCCTGTCCTTGGTCACAACCATTTTCTTATATCCCGGCACTGCGTGGAAGCTGCCAAATCATGGGATGAGTGAGCAGTGACACCTGAGGAGGTCCCTTTCCCCTTGGCACCATTCCCGTGTAGGATGACTAGGTGTTACCTTGCCAGAATAAGCAGGAGCGAGACCGGTTGGAGCTTAGTAAAAGGTTTCCAGAGAGGAAACTCGATAGATGAAAAGTGGCACGGGATAATCCAATAGGGTCTCCAGGCATCTCTGCTGAATCAGCTGTGTGCTTTTGGAGAGGCCACCTTTCACGTGAGTGAGATCAGTGCTTGGGAGCTACTGTGCGGGGAGATAGTTGTTAGCCACATCTCTCTTTTCTTTGCAAATGCAATGGAAAAAGGTATTTTGGAAATCCTGCCCTGAACTCGTGTGCGCTGCTCGGCAGTTGCCATGTTTTACCCTAGAGGGAGTTGCTTTTCTGCAGTGGGAGCAGGGATCTGTGTTCCTTGGACGATGTCAGGGGACCGGGATGAAAGGAGCTACCAGGGTAAACATCGGATCACTGCTGCAGCGCTGCCACTGCAAATGTTTATTTCTTTCATGGGGAGATCGGTCTCCGGTCATCTTCTGTCTCCTTCTGACGGTGGTGTTTTCCTGAGTATCGCTTGGGTTTCCCATGTCTTGTGCTTTTGCTCCTGTTCTCGTGGGTGTCCCGTCTGGGCTGGTATCGAGCAGAAGAGCCAGAGATGTCACCTTGGACCTGATGGGCCCGTGCTTTAAACTGGCCTTGTAAGTCCTAGGGGGGAATGACTCTGCCTTTTTTCCACGGTTTGGAAAACCCCTGCCCAGTTTCAGGGGAGCGGGCTTGGGGTTTCCACTCTGCCCTACTGCCATGGCCAAACACGTTTGCAGCTGGAGCATCTGCCCCGGGAGGAAGTTGCTGCTGATGGAGGGAAGGAGAGAAAAGGTCGGGAGTGCTTTGAACCTGGCAGGTTTTTCAGTAATTGGGCTCAGGCCTTGTTTGAAGAGCTGAACAAATTGCTGGTAAATATTTTTAGTGGGGTGCCGGGAGCTTTTGTGCCAGGAGCACCCCGCTGGGAGGACTGCCCTGGTCTCTGCTGCAACCCAACCGGCGTGGCCAAGCTGGGCTCCTCCACCGCTGCGTGTGAAATGGGACGAGGAGCGGAGGGCGATGGGGACAAGCCGCGTGCTTGGCCCGCAGCACCCTGGGGATGAGCGGGGATAGGGGAGGGGCAGCCCCCTCACCCTTGTTTCTCACCATTGCAGAGCTCCCTGTGCTTTGTGCAGAGGCTTTTAAGTTGTTTGGGAATAACTTGGCTGCTGCTGCTGCTGGGTCTGCTTCAAAAGGGACCTCCTCTGCGGCTCACCGTGCGGGTGATACGTGCTCAGACACGGGTTACTGCGCCGCTGCCTTGTCAGGCACCGGGTTTGCTCTTAGTGTGTTTTGGGCTGGAGAGACTTTACGGTTTCCTCTCGAGGTTTTGTGTCGTGAATGCCTGTTTCAACTGCTCAAAAACACTAATAGACAACTACTTGCAACAGTTTGGATTGCTGAATGGTTTTAATTCCTGCGGGGAGGGGCAGCCCCCTCACCCTTGTTTCTCACCATTGCAGAGCTCCCTGTGCTTTGTGCAGAGGCTTTTAAGTTGTTTGGGAATAACTTGGCTGCTGCTGCTGCTGGGTCTGCTTCAAAAGGGACCTCCTCTGCGGCTCACCGTGCGGGTGATACGTGCTCAGACACGGGTTACTGCGCCGCTGCCTTGTCAGGCACCGGGTTTGCTCTTAGTGTGTTTTGGGCTGGAGAGACTTTACGGTTTCCTCTCGAGGTTTTGTGTCGTGAATGCCTGTTTCAACTGCTCAAAAACACTAATAGACAACTACTTGCAACAGTTTGGATTGCTGAATGGTTTTAATTCCTGC
>NW_008825302.1:1818075-1851846 GCF_000699105.1 Pygoscelis adeliae | reverse complement strand
CAGCAGGAGTATTTTCTCCATAAAGAAAGGAAACGTGGTTTTTTTGTTAAGGTAGTGAAGGCAGTTGTAGCATGCCAAGCTCCCTGAATCCAACTGCTGGCTTTGCGGATCCATGGCCTCACAGAGGTTGGTTGGGGCTGTTCTACAGCACCTTGTTGCAGTTGTCTTTGCAGCGATACCCGTGCTGCGAGGAGGGACACAGGCATGAAACTACTTCTGAAAAATATTTACGTCCTGGTGCTAGCAGCGGGGAGCAGTGGCAGTAGCACAGAGCCATGCAGGGACCCTGGGTCATGCATGGCCCGTGCAAAGCCTGAAGGACGTTGCCACCGGTCAGCAGAGAGTGTGGGGAATTAATGAATATCGAAACGTCCCCCCAGGCAAAGAGTGCACCCCTTGGGAGGCACGGCGGGAAGCGGGGGAATTGTTTTGGGTTTTGTTTTGCCCTCATTGAACTTGATGGTATTGGAAATAACTGTTATGAAGTGGCAACGATGGGAGCTTAGCTCTTCCTCAGCAAAACCATCTGGGGAGAAACCACGGTAGGAGATTTCAACCGTAAAGGGGAGTATTTTGGAAATCTTAGGCTTGTGGAAGCAGTGGTTTTTGCAGATCAGGACTCTTGTGAAGGCTGTTGTAGTTTAACACACCCTCTAGAGCCAATCCTGTCTTCTCTCCGTGGGTTGTGTGTCTCAGGGTGGGTTTGATCTGCATGGTAGGACATGTCCAGAGCAATGTACATGCAATGAGGTCTCGGTCCTGGGGAGGTGCGAGGTTTTCTGCTGGCACCAAGGTTAGGGTTGCCATGATCATACATGGTCCAGGTCCAGGCCGTGTAGTTACAAGGCAGTGCTGTTCAGGCAATATTTGGCACCAAAGGGGATGAGACCTGAGCGGGGTGAGCTTAGGAGTGGGGGATGGCAGGTGGGGCAGTGCCTGGAGGGGACGTGGGGGCTTCACCCTGTCCCTGGATGGCTCTGCCAACGTCTAAGGTGAGTGGCAGTGTGAAATAAACAGTTGGGTGATACTAGTCCAGCTTATTCCTATGCTTCTTCCAGTAACAAAAAAAAATAATTAGTGCAGTAGTAAATGGGAACGTTGTACATTTTGGAAAACCAGGTGCTGAACATGGGAACAAATTTGGAGCCCTGAAACCCAGCCTGTCCAACTTCTGTCTGGCAAGTCTGACAGCTACGGCATTAACCCTTGCAACCTCCTGCAGCCCAGGCTGCACAGAGATGCCCCATGGAAGCCTGAGGTGACCTCATGAAACCACCATGGAAATTTAATGTATTTCAGTAAGCAAGGGAGGAATCTGCTTGTTGAGCTGTTTGTTTGGTTTTATTTTAATATCCTCTATTTTTCCCCCTACTTATCTTTTTGAAACTCCGGTTCTTATTATTCTGGAATCATCACACTATTTCCTAAAAATATAGTTTCACTAAGATGTGGTTGGATTTTTTAAAAAGGAAAAGCAGTGGATCTTGTGGGACAGGGTTGTAGCGCTCGAGCAAAGGTAAACTGCTTTGCATCCGCGTGCAAAGGGTGTGGGCCTTAAGCCTCCCTGCATCAGTATCTCTTCCTGAGACAAAATCACGTGGATAAACGACAACTTTGAGTCAGGATGGCTGAGATCGCCTTAAACTGGTATCACAGATGTCCTATGAGACCACAGGGCTGGACATTTTAAAGCTCTGTAGTGATCTTGTGTCCCAGTTTGGGTACCCCAGAAAGGACAACCAGAGTTACTTGACAGATGTGCATTTCAGTGTGTCCATGTGCGACATGGAAGATCTCAGTTTTCCCCTTGAGACCTCGGTCGACTGATGGTCAGCCAACGGTCAGAGCTGCAGAACCGAGCACCTGCAGATCCCTTTGGGTACACGGGGACCTGCAGCGACCCTTCGAAATCATCCTGGGGGAGATGAGGTGCCAAAGCTGAAGTGGTCACGTCTGCGTGGCGTCAGGTGGCTTCGGGTCAGACCTTCCTTCCAGCGCTGACCTCCCTCGCAAGCCCTGGGCAGCGGCTTTGGAAGGCAACGTTTTGCCAGTCGCAGTGGAAGTCAGAAGGACCACCCAGTTCTGATAAGGGCAATTTAGAAAGGAAGGAGAAGATTGTGAAAAGAGGGGCAAAGGGGCACAAAGGGAAGGAAAAAAAAACCCCACCACTGAACAAAAATGAAGATCAAGACCGCTGTTAAACACACTGCCTGCGAGGGAGGTCTCCACCATGCCTTTTCTAATCTAGAGCCAGCAAGGATTGTATTAACAGCTTCAACGCAATGGAACAAATTAATCCCTGATGTAATTGAAATCGGTGAGGTCTCACAATAGGTGAGTTTGACCCAGTGGGATAGAAATAGAACAAGTATTGGAATGAAGGAGTGAAATGAAGTCACACTGTTCAGCCATTGGTATTTCATTCCTAGAAACAAAGGCCAGACAAATGCAGAGAATACATGGCTCTGCTGGGCATGGTTGGAAGCTGCTCAATAATATCAAGCTTTGAAGGGATATTTCTGTATGGAGAGGAAGTATATAGCAGAGATATAACAAGCATTAAAAAGAAAGAAAGACAAAGAAAGAAAGGAAGAAAGAAAAAGCCCTGCTTGCCCATTGCCTGATTGATAGCTGTGGTAAAATAATACCAGCCCTGAATTAAAAAAAAAAAAGATATATCACAACTGGAGAAAAATAAGAAGAAGAATTAAGGTCTGACTTCTGTTTCTGGAGAATCAAAACTGTCAAGAGCTTGTGGCGAGAGGCGGTGTCCTGCAGATACCCCTGCAGCTGAGACGCACGGGGTTGGTTTGCTTTGGTTAGCACAGGTAGCAGGAACTGGTCCCACTGGGAAAGAGGTGCCTTTTGGTGCTGGGAAGTGGCTCGGTCTTGGCCCCTCGGGCGCTGCTGCACCACGCACGGCACGATGCAGGCTCCTGTGGATGGGGAAGGTGGACGCCGGAGGGGCGGGCCCCCTCTTGCAGGCTGCTGAGCTGCTGTTGCTCATGGTAATTATATTAATAATGTGACTTGGGGGCTGCAGCCAGTGACCTGGTTCTGAATCGGTGAGAACGGGCAGATGCAGGTGGAGATGTGGAGGACGGGGGTGTTGGAACCCGTTTAAGAGAGCTGCGTTGCAGCACTTCAGCAACACTCTCGTGCTGGGCTTTGCACCAGCAGGCAGCGCTCGCTGGAGGCGCCTTCCCTTCCTCTGGTTGCACCTGAGTACGGCTGGGGTTTTAAAAGTCATTAATCAAGGCTGAAACCCTGCTCTTCCCCAGACTGAACAAGGGGAACAGGGTGGAACAAGTTTAAAATGTCGCCATCTCACAAATGGTGCGTTTTCACAGTTCTGGCTAAGGCTCACTCCATCATCAAAAAGAGAAATTTGGTTTTCTCGAAGGTGGCATCATCTTTCTCCAGAAAATGGCCAAATACTGACTGATGGGCCATAAAATGTTCGTTTCCTCAAACTCTCTCAGGTTCCAGTTTTTTGGCACTCCCTCCTGCCTTCCTCATGGTTTCATACCAGGCTCAGTAACACTGTTGTCTGCCATCTGAGGGTCAATGGGCACGTTGCTTTAGGGGAGCTGGATAGCAGTGGTACATGGCTTGCAAAGCTGGCGGGATCTTGGGGAGATGGTGGGGAGTTTGGCTGAGCGATAGCCTATTTCTCAGGGGCTGTGTGTTTTGGAGAGAATGAAGGTCTGACACTGCCCAAGGAGATTTAATGTATGGCCTCTCCAAATGTGGCAGGCAGCTCTCCGGAGAAAAGGAGGCTCCGCTTGCAGAGCAGCTTTTGGATCCAAGTACATGTCACCTCGCTGAGCTGTATGTCCCCTCTTCCAAGCCCTGGAAACGTCTTCTCTTTGGGTCTTGTTTAACATTTCTGAAATCCAAAGGGATGGGCAGGCTCGACCCCCTCATCACCCCGTTTCCTTCTCCTTTCCAGCTCCATCCCTACATGCACCTCATTTAGAGTGCATTAAACAAAGAGCAAACATCATTGAATTTCATGTACTACAGCAACTTGAAGGCACTCAAGTCAAAGAATTAGGGGCTCGATTTCAGAGCATATCTGTGCAGGAGCAGGGAGAGCTCTGGGTTTCTCCCCGTCATGGGCTGATGTCTCCTGCCTGGGCCCATGCCGAAGGAGAGCTTGGCACCCGTCCTCAGTGTGGGCAGGAGCTCCTCTGAGGCCAGGGCAGGCACAGGAGGGGAGGCGGGGGTGGAGGTGGTCTGATGCTTGGCTTTCTTCCTTTCCCAGCATGGTGAAATGGAGGCTGGAAGAGAGTGGAGAAAGGGAGTAGCCTGAACACATCGCAAGGAGAAGCACAAGGGGGAAAAGTATTATTCAAGCCGAAGGACGCTGTCGGCACAAGAATAAACAGATGTAAACTGGATGTAAATATACGAGGTAGAAAATTAAGACAGAGAATATTAGGGAAGTGTTTCTGAAACAGCCTTCTAAGGAAGCAAAGACAAAAGATTGTTCATTACTCGATTTGTGAACGGGCTATAGAGTGGTACAGCTCTTGTGGAGCGAGATCTTTTGGCATCTGGGTTTTCAATAGGACATTCATGCTTGTCCGATGAAATATTCTTTTTGCACCAAAAAAAATAAAATCAAAAAGCATTTCAAGTGAAATACTTTGTAAACGCCATTGGTGGAGTCTTTTGGGGAGTCTCATGTCTGCGTTGTTTTGAACAACCACTTCCATGGTGCACCGTGTTGCCCTTTCTCACAGTGCATCCTGGAGGGTACACAGTCATCATCCAAGGTGACATCTCCCAAGGTGAGAGTGCAACTTAGCTTTTTGCATATTTATTTTTCAAGGAAAAAATGTTTTTCTGTGGATAGCAGGAAGAAACAAACACCAAAACAAAGGTCTAAGTTCTGTTATTTTGGAAGGCTTGCTTACTTACATTTGTGTAGTTCTGGCACTGTCACGCCATGGCCTCTCTCGTTGGATGCACAGAGATTGACTCCGAAGTGCCCTCTCCCTTCGCTCCAGGTTCCTGCTGCGCATCTGAATACGGAGCCGCTTTGTGTTAGATGAATTTCCAAATGTGCTTCTAAGCCCAAAGAAGTGAATACGTCAGAGCAGCGCACATCCACTTCTGTCTGGCTTCGAACTGGGCTCTGTAACCTGAAGGTAACAATATCCTGGCGACGGATTGACTTTGCAGTTAAGAGGAGGAAAAAGCAGCATATAAGGAGTGCATTGTGTTTCACTGTATGTCAAGGATGGCTGTCATAGTGAGCTAGCAAATCCTGCTGTAATTGGCATAGAGGAATTTTGCCAAAGTCATGGAAGCAAAGTGGTTTGTTACTTGCCTTTGCGGACTTGAGAGAGATCTGTCTTGGATATCCTCTTGTTGACCTTATCGAGTTAACTTTCATGTGTTTAGAAGGTCATGGAGAAAATCATTAATATTAGGTTGATTTGATGGCTGAAAGGTAATAAGTATTTCCTGCTTATCAGATGGGGTTTGAAAGGACTTTGAATAGCTTGATTTGTTTATCTTTTGCAATCAGTACAGCCCTTAGCGAGAGGGATTTTGTATTCCTAGTTCAGTTTGGGGAATGACATATGGTTTGCTCTCTGATGAGGCTTGGAGGCTCCGTGGGATAAAAAGCAAAAAATCAGGAAACTCTGAAGTCCAGCTCCCAGCTAACTTGGCCATGCTGTGGGCCTTGGACATCTCATGCTGTAACGCTTTATGACATGAACAATAACAGATTAACATCCCCTTTTACTGGAAAGCTCAAAATAGAAAATTTGAAGTGCATAGAGGTTGGTTGGATGGAAAGCCAAATCCCGTAAACATGGCTTGGCACCATGAGGGTTTCATTGACCTTGGCGGGGCTGTGATTGCTTTCCGTTCACAACAAGGCATCCGTGTTTGCAGAGATGTGGCACAAGCTTGCGTAGGACTAATATCGCAGTGCTGCTGTCAGAGGCTTTTGCCGTTCTTGAGCGTTTCTTGGATTACTTAATGGTGAAACCTTAGGCTGCATCAGCAAAATGGTCTTTCCCTCGCTTTCCATCTGAGATTTAAAAAATAGTCATTCTTTAAGCTGAAGAATTGTTGTAAAGCCATGTAAAATGAAATCCACTCACTGTTTGAGAATCATTCGGCAAAAAAGCACTTGAAAATCTCCCAGTGTGGGCTGTCTAAAGACAGATGTTGTTTCTGGTTTCTGTGGCTGTTTGGAAAGGAGGTAGGACTAAGTGCGCCTACCTTGAATGATTGGGCAAGTACAACAGAGAGGAGGGAGATCATCGTCTTTTCAGGAGTGAGGCATTTCTGATGCATCAGTTAGAATCATAGAATCATAGAATCATTAAGGTTGGAAAAGACCTCTAAGATCATTGAGTCCAACCGTCAACCCACCACCACCATGCCCACTAAACCATGTCCCTCAGCGCCTCATCTACCCGTCTTTTAAATACTTCCAGGGATGGGGACTCAACCACTTCCCTGGGCAGCCTGTTCCAATGTTTCACCACTCTTTCAGTAAAGAAATTTTTCCTCATGTTCAATCTAAGCCTCCTCTGGCGCAACTTGAGGCCGTTTCCTCTCGTCCTGTCGCTTGTTACTTGGGAGAAGAGACCGACCCCCTGACGCAGGGATCGTCCTTTCAGGGAGTTGTAGAGAGCGAAGTTGTAGTTGCTTGAGGTGATGGTGGTTTTTAAAAGGAATGTTGTTTATTCCCTTGCATAAGCTCTGTCTTGCCAACTGTATTTTTAGAGTGTCTTTGTAGCTGTATATCATCACTGAAAGATGTAGTGATAAATAAATAATAAATGGATAAGGAACTGATTGAAAAGAAAAAGAGAGGAAGAATAAAAATGAAACCAAATGTCATGCTCTGTTTTAACGACTGGGATTTTGCAGACTATAAACCATTGGCAAAGAACGAGATGGAGTTATATGAAACCCGCTATCCTGAGATGCTGAAGTTGTCCTGCATAGACAGCGGCCCATACCAGTTGGATAGATTTGCAAAATAGACCACAATACAACCCCAAATCCCACCAAAATGCTGGAGGAGATAAAGTAGTGCAGGAAATCCTTTTCCTGTCCCTAGAGAGTGTCCCACAGGGCACATTGCTGGTCGGGAGCTAGAAGGTGCAAGCAGCCGTTCATTTCAGGGACCGGTTGTGCTGAACGCTGGATCCAGAGTCTGTAGGTTTTGCTGCCTACAGCATGGATGCATGGATGATCAGATTGAAAGGCCAAAAAAAAGGCGGTCATTTTGTGTATGATGTTTTTATATGCACTAATAACATATTAATAGTAAAAAAAAAAAGAGGAAAAAAAAAGATTTCCTTTTGCTTTGGTGAACAGAAGTGAAAGCCCTTAACTTTTCAAGTGGGGCTGGGACTTAAAGACATTTCTGCATTCATTTTTGTGTGGTTGTGATTGTTATGGAAATGTATTTGGGGGTGGATGGACTTGGTTTTAGGTGACCTTCTTGAGTGAGCGTTAGCCATCAGTTACCGAGGGAGGCTTATGTTACTATTTTTTTTGAGATTTATGAAAGAGAGTCTCTCTTATGGTATATATAAATGGACTTTCTTATCTCAGTAGAGTTAGCTGCTTGAGGGACTATACTCTTTAGGGCAGGGATACTGTGAGAATGGATTTCAGCAATGATCAAATGGGTTTTATCTCATGAAATCGACACTGCATGAAATTTTATTTTAGAGTATTGATACTCTCTGCTGCGGGCCAGATGCAGCCCAGGCTGGCACGGCTAATTCACCTTGGCCACACTCCAGCAGAGCATCCTGTTTCAACAGAGTGGTTAAGCATGTGCTTACCTTTAAGCAGGCAGCTACATCCTGGTGGTTCCATTGCTGCTCTGGACCATGGCTTCTTGACCAGGGGACAGGTCAGCTGCAAGGAGAACCTGTAGCACATTCCTCCTCCAGGATTTCTTTCCCTGGGTTAGATACAGGTTCCTGTCCCCTGCTGATCCCTGCGTCAGGCTACCGCTGGGCTTGGACAAGGTGTTGGGGTTGTGGGTGATGCCAGCCAGGCCCTCGGCTGGGGGAGGAGGAGATGTCATCCGTCTGGGCTGCAGCGTGCCCTTCGAAGGGAGAAGACACTTAATTGGCTGATCTTGGGCAGGAGAACTGTGGCAAACACGCGCAAGCGAGTTTGTGGCATGTTCGGAGCTGACCACAGCTCAGGAGGGCTCCATGAGTGCTCCAGAGTCCACCCAGGCACTGTGGCTACGGGCTGGGGCCTCTGCGGTGTGAGTGCTTGAGAGACAATTAAAAGAGAGAATTAAAACATGTTTTGGAAAACAGATTGCCTTTTCTGTTTGAAGTTTCCAAGAAAGCAAAGCAACCTGCCCTTCCCCCACTTCAGATCCCACCTGTTTTGTTTTTTTTCCTAGAAAAATGTGAAATTCATTAACATGTGGTGAAAGCAATGTAACGACGTCATCTTGATTTAAAATCTGTTTTAAATCTTAAAATGATGGAGCCAGAATCTTGACTGCAAATAGCCTTGCTTTTGTGGGTATGAAGCAGACTGTCAACATTACTCGAACATCTCTGTTTTTAGTAGTTTAGCATCCTTTGCAACAATATCATTTGAAAAGAAAGCAAGAAGAGATGTACGAAGAAAAAAAGAAATTAATACTATTCATGTCAAAAGCCAAGTCCTGCTTGCTGAGCTCAGACGTAGCTGCGGTGCCTCGGGAGAGGAGAGCGAGCAGAGCCTGGCTGCGTGACGGCCGTGAGCTCCGTCAGCATCCCGCGGTGCCCTCCTGGCAGGTGCGATGGCTCCTTCTCCTCTTGTGTCCTCAGCTTTGGGTCACGGCTTCTTGCTGTGCTGTTTTCTGAGAGTGGGAAATATTGCTACGATTAATTGTGTAATTCTTGTCTGTCACCTCTGTCGTCACCTTGAATGTCTGTTTAGACCCAGCATCGCCCTGAATCTCCTTTTGCTCAGCCTGTGCGTTTAGCTCCTGTAGCCTCCTCCTGGCTTCCAACAGTAAAATAAGAGAGTTAAATCGCTTTCTCTCCTAGGACTTGGGATTCAAATAGCATAATCCCAGCATTTAATAAGGGCAGCAAAGGCGATCCCGCAACATCCCTGTGAACCTCATTGCTGTTGCCACTGTGTTGGATATAATGTTTTTGTTTGGGTTGCTTAGTGAAGGTCTGGTGCTAAGCAGCACTGCCTGCCCGAAGTTTTCCTCCTGCTGCTGATCTGTGTGTCTACTCGATAATTGGAAACGCTAAAAAGTTCTTTTGAGGTTTTGACTTTCAGGGAGTATTTGGCTTCAAAATATTTGCTGGTATGAGATGACATATGCAGGAGGCTGAAGTGGGGCTGTTTTGCGTGTTGTGGCCACTTGCTCTTACGTGTTTTAGCCTGGAATGGACCTGAACGAGGATTTATTGACCCTTTTTCATTTGCATCGCCAGCTCCGTCCCCACACCAATATATCAGAACACTGTTGCTTGCAGGCAAGGAGGACAGGTGTGCCGTAGTGGGAGTGTGTTAGGAGGAGAAGTAGTAACCCTGCTAGGAGTAAATGTTGTTCCTCTGCCAGTCCCAAACCTAGGCATCACTAAATTCCCATGTGATTCTTATTTTGTGGTGGATTTTGTCTCTTACACGGAAGTGGTACACAGCATTAGAGCTCACCAACAACGAGTAGACTTGGATGGTCTTTGTCTTGGTCAAATTAAAAGTTGCCTATTGTGTGGTGGTTTTGTGTGTGTGCCACTCGATAATCTTTTGCTTTTGGTTTCTGAATGATTTATTGTCCCGTGAAGAGAGTCTGCCACAAAAATATTGTCCATCTGTGAGTTTGGAGTTGGCAGAGTGGATGTTGCGGTGCAAACGCTCTCAGGGACAGATCGTGGAGCGATTTCTGGGCTTTCGTATTGTTTGGGTGTGAAGTGCTTTTGGGTGCGTGCTGCCCAGCCTCCCCTTTGGGAGGGCATCTTGAGAACGTCTGGGTTGTCTGGCCCTCTGACCTTGGGCAAGGCGGGATGACTCTCTGGAAGCAAAAGCTGGAATCCTGTTTCGGTGTTTCTTGGGAACAGTTAAGATGGGAAACAAGACCTCCAGAAAAGGGCAGACGTGTCAAAGAAAGTTTCTGGTAATATTTTAAGGCTGTAGTGAACTAAGGTTAATTTAATCCATTGGCCAGAAAAAACAGATGAAGTGGCTCAAGCGATCAGACCCCTGCTGATAACGGCCTCATGGCTGAACGTGCTGGTTTGGCTCTTGCTGGTCCTCGTGATCTCTACCCAAGCCGTGGCCCAGTTGAGGCAGACAGAGATGCATCCATAGACTGGCATGACCATGCCGGGTCACCAATGAACTGGCTTCACTGAAAAGCAGAGCTGGCAAAAAAGTTAGGCTGACGAGTGCCCGTGTACAAGTGACACTTTTATCGCAGTAGATTTTGTGCCTGTGCGAAGCTACAGTCCAGTCCGCTAATGTCAGCATAAATAGTTTTTTCCCTTGACCCCTTCCCTGCAGTTAATCTGGGGAATCAATGCAGCTGCTGAAGGTGAAGCACAAATTCTCTGAAATGGAGTTGTCCATCCCCTTTCTCCCATACGTGTCCGTGTAACCTGGTAGAGGCTATGCATATGCAAAGGAGAGCCTAATTTATGGCCAGCGTGGCTGACCAAGATTAAATCAAAGCAGGACCGAGCAGAAGTTTTTACTCAAAAACCCCCCACAGTTTGATTGTAAAAACCCAGGTTTGGTTTACTGTTGAGAGCCAGCTCTGGCTAGAATTACATGTTGAGTGCCTGATACAGCGGCCGCAGCTGTCAAGTGAAGGGCAGCCAAATCCGAGTCCTCTTGCGCCACGTGCCCGTTGGCAGGTTGGTGTGCAGTCTTTCTGTCCAAGATGCTTGTTTTGTTTCATGGCCTGTTCTCTCTCCCCCCTCCCCATCTGCTCTCAGATGTTTGCTGCCGAGGAGAATGTAGATTTTCGGATACACGTGGAGAACCAGACGCGAGCGAGGGACGACGTGAGCAGGAAGCAGCTTCGGCTCTATCAGCTCTACAGCAGGACAAGTGGGAAACACATCCAAGTGCTCGGCAGGAGGATCAGTGCCAAAGGAGAAGATGGAGATAAATATGGTAAGAATATTTACTGGGATCACCCAGACTCCAGGTCAAAGGCTTTAATCCTCTATGTTGGGGCTGAGAACCTCTTGGGAGAAAAGTAAGAAGAGCAATAAAAAACAGGATAAAAGGGAAAAAAACCTTTCCAGGTTAAGAATGCGGGATTTGCTGTGTTGGAGCAGGCTGTCAGCCCGGCTCCCAGCTGCAGGCAGTTCCCACGGTAGTATCATGCCCCAATTTATTAGTGTGTGATGGTGTTTGAGGAGAAAAATCTTTTTCTGCCCAACGGATGAGTTCACAGTGTGTCTACTGTAATTCATAAACGATACCCAGGTTGGTGATTGGGGATGTTCTTTCCCCATGAACTCTGGGCTCGAGTTTGGGTGAATCTAGTGCTTCAATGAAGCACTCTCATCTTTCTAGGTGGGGGGATATTCGGTTTGAGCTGAAACTAAGCAGACTTTGGAGCTTTGAGAGTACCCCAGAGCTTAAGTTGAATCTCGGGGTCCGTGGATCCTGCAGGAACGCAAATAATTGAACTTCCCCCTAGCAACATGTTCAACTCTTCTCATTGTGATTTGCACACAAGCAACATGTAGAAATGCTGCTAGCAGGCTGAATTACGAAAAAACTCTAATTCTGGTACGTTTTGAGATGGTTGCGGCAGAGATACTTTTGCTCAAGTTGGTTGCTGGAAGGATTTTAGGGCTGTTCAGAGAACTGGTTCTTTTTCTCTTATGGATGTACAGCCCCGTGCGTTCAGGCATTGCTGCAGATGTCTGTGTATGCATTGGCTAGCATGCACGTTCACGTGAGGTTGACTTCACGTGCAGCACTGGTGAGGTGGAGGTGGGCTACGATGATGGCAGGTCAAAATCTGGGAACGGTTGTTCCCTTGGGGGGCTTCAGGCAGGATGAGGTACACGCCGTGCCTAGCACAGAGGGCAGCTACTGCCCCTGCCAGTGCGGGTGGAGGAGCAGGGTGAGCTGTGCCACGGGAGGTGACAGCTAGAAAGCACCTGGCTGGTGTGAAATGAACCCCCATGGCTGTTGCGTAGAGTCACCCAATCTCTCAGAGAAAGCCTTGCCCCGAGGTCTCATCAACCTTGTCCTTTGTCATTCCCAAATTTCCAGATAAAACAGGAGTGGAAAGTGCCACTTGGCTGCTAATTATTGTGTCATTTTATTGCATTCATCCTCTTAAGGTTTGATATGTAAACTAGTCGCTGCGTGCGCGCTGCTGGCTTCCCGGGAAACGCTCTTGCCCACAGTGACTGTCAGGTAACGTGATGTAGTTTTCCTCTCCATAAAAGAAGGCAGCATTTACAGTGGGGTGCAGCAGGGAAGTGTGCCCGTGAGCAGCTGACAAGTGCTAATTTATGTGTCAAAGCCCATCTTGTCCCCTTCATACATATGCAATCGTGTCTGAACAACAAATCCTCGCGCAGGAGCGTGCTCGTGACCGGTGGCGATGCTGCACAAATGCAGAGCCTGAGATTTCCCGTCTGGGGAGCTCCCCCGTGCCTGCGTCGCTGCTCGCCACCAGATCCTCTCCGCCCCTGGTTGCTGGCGTCCTTCTAACAACCCGGAGTGCTCCAGCCATGGAGGCCATTTGCTGACACCCCCGCTTGCTCCCTCCCCCACGCCTCCTAATAAAACTCCTTGACGCATCAAGCTGCAAAGCCTTCCCATCCCTAGCTGTGCTGAAAGGTTATGGAAATCTGTTCATCATCTTGCTTGGCACGGGAACACTTAGAGCATGATAATCGGGGAGACAGTGAGGTGGGACATGGAGGTCCAGGATGTGACCACGCAGAGCTCCTAGCTGTGATAATGAAGGGGGGAGAGATGTCAGAGTTACTGAAGTGAGAACCATCTGTGTTACAGCCAAAACTGGATACAAAGGCAATGACACAGGATTCATTATGTGCTGGGAACCCCTCCCCCCGAGGCATTATTATGGAGTAACCTTTGATCAAGACCAGAGAGAGGCTTAAACCAGGTCTGGGGATCTCAACAGTTGCAAACTTTCGATCCACATCTCCGCCTTGCTGGTCGGATCTTCCTCTGAAGGAGGACACTTTTCGTCTCAGGCAGCAGACGGCTGTTTTTCCTCCTGCCCTTTTTGTCTCCTTCCCTCTTTTACTGCCTCTACGCTGGCACTGGTGAGTCAGAGCCAGGCTTAGCACTGGGGAGTGCCCAGCTCGTTTCTTGGCTACATCGCCCTTGCAGACGGTGCGGTCTCCCACAGCTTCTCCACTGTCTTAACCCTGTCCCCACTGACATGGGAGACGATGGTGGAGGTGGTGTGGATTGATGTCCTAAGGATTACAGCCTGGGGAAGGCTTTGGGAGGATGAGCGAGAGTGAACGTCTGCGAAAAGGCAAGAGATGTGGGAAAAGGTGCCCGTGAGCTGGCTCCAGCCCTGAATTCTCCCAGCAAGTCAGTCCCATTAAGAGAAGGTAATATTAGGCAAGGGCAACGCAGACTCAGTCTTAATGTGGGAAGCTCTGTCGAGCGGTGTGGCTGTGGCTAAGGTCCATAGTGCTCATCACCAGCAATTAGCACTAGCCAGTGTTAAGGATGGGGGAGCTAATAACATTTTAGCACCTCTTTCCCCTCTCCTCCCGTACATTCACAACTGGTTAAAGAACAGTGTCCAAATGAAGAGATGCTTTTTTTTTTTTTTGCACATATACTGCTTCCAAATGGCTGGCGTGGGAGGGTTGTCCTGCCTTTGAAGGGAGGTTAGTTTTATTGCAAGGTTTTATTGACTTCTGTAAAACTTCTCACCTCTTGGTTGAAGAGAATGCCCAGAAAAGAGGGGAGGTGGCAGATCTCAGGCAGTGAATTGCTCGTTTCCAGGCAGCCGCCATGAGTACAGCAAAATGACCAGCCGGCCCTGGTTCCGGGAGAGCAGATACCGCAGGGCTGGGGCAATCCGGCCGGAGGAAGCCCCCTTGAATGTTTTATCCAGGTCTGCAAATGCCACGTGCAAGGAAAAATGCATGCTCTGCAATACATAGTTTTGCTGGCATAATAATTCCGGTACGTAATTTTTGGTTTATGCATTCTTCGGGGCCAAGATCTGACCCCATGTGTCGAATTATTAAATGGCAAATTAAGTCAGTTAATAGAATTAATTGAGTCGATGTAATTCTTTTAATCAGATGGATTTGATCCCTTCTCAGATGAATTAGAATCCATTAACAGATAAGTCAATTATTGGACTAAATTAAATCTAATAATAATGCCTGCTGCTCACAGCAACACTAATTAATCTAAATACACTTACCTATCTTCCAAGGTTGGTTTTTTTTTTAAGGTTTAATTGATGTTCCTAAAGTGCTCTGAGATCTTTAGATAACAGACGATCTATGTGAGCAAAATATTATCTCTTAACAGACTATAAACTAATTAAAAGACTGATCTATTTACAGATTGCATTTTTACTTTAATCTCTTCAACCTATTCAGAAGGAGTTTGCACTGGCCCAGAAAAACAATATTCCTGTTATAAGCTTATTATTACTTTACAGGTTCCTAAGTGGTCCTTTCATTCAGAAAATGAAAGGGGGAAGGAGAAAAAACAACCATTAAAGTGCTGACAAAAAAAAGAAAAGGACCTGGAACCTTTATATTCTACCTCCGATAAATGGTACAGATAGGGAAGAGAGGGATCAGTGACCTGAAACCTTAGATCCTTTCATTTATTTTCATTTCACAAAAGGCAGAAGACATTCTATCCTGTTTGTTCATGATCTTTGTATCCGGCGCAGTTGGGGAGACAGAGCTCTCTTGGTTGGGTGAAGGCATTTTTTGCCTCATTTGTATTTCACAGCCATCTGATTTTTGTTTTAATTTGTCCCTGGCTACTGCTGTCCTGCGGGGCGATGAGAAGTGATAGCCATCAGGAGAGAGGTGAGGGGGGTGTGAGAGGTCTTTGGGCTTGCCCTCTCTGTGGAGGTAACTTTTATTTGCGGCGAGTGCTTGGGTGTCCTGAAGGCTGGGATGCGGTATATGTAGGTAGATCATTAGTCACTGCGTCCCAGGTTGCTATCCAGTGGTATTTTGTCCGTTGACCTAGTCTATCACAGTTTAAAAACACTCTTGGGTCCCCTAGAAGGTTATAAGCCATCTATTTTATAAACCTTCTTGTTTATCAACCTTCTAGTCTACAGCATGGGAGGCTTTGTTTGAGGACACCCCACGCAAGGGGCAGCGCACAGGTATGACATCTCTCTTCTCAGCATCCCATCGCTGCCAGCGTTTTCAGCCACCCAGGGGAATGGACCCTGAGCCAGTGAAGTCCTCTCGAAGACTCCCCCTGCGTTCACCGGGTTTTAGCTCAGGACTCAAGAGATGCTCCTGAGACAGGAGGTTTGGGGAGGTTGACAAAGCATGGGTTTGCTAGCAGGGTGTCGACAAATCTGGGGTCAGGCAGACCGAGGAGGGAAGCAAATTCAAGAGGTGGTGTGCATGCATGATGCCAGGCATTACCCCCACGTGTCATGGGAGTTCCTGATACAGAACATCACGCCCGTACAGCTGTGCTTTTTCGGGTGGTACGAGGAAAGCAAGGAGCTCGGGGAGACGGGTGCCTCCCTCCTGGGGCCACCCCAGCCTGGGTGATGTGCTCGGCAGCTTGCAGTCCCCGCCTTCTGTTCTAGCTGGAGCTTCCCAGAGATGCCAGTGGACAAGCCCATGGAGAGCACATTACAGCTGTCTAGACATCAGCCACACTCCATCCCGCCAGAGATTTCGTTTGTGGTAGAAGTGGGCTCTGTTCCATGAGGAGGTGTAATACGTGTGGAAAATATTATTATGGCAAAATAGCCTCCTTTAATTGACTCTAAATTTTGTAGGATTCCTTCCTAGGTTTGGGTAATCCAGTGCTCTCCAGAATTAATGAGCTGACATAGCACTTCTTCGGGTTTGGCAGCCTGACAGCTGATTTAGAACTCCCTAAACTCATTTCACTAATGACTCCCATTTGTTCTATCTCAAAGCCTGGAAACAAATGCAAAATACCAGTGCCATTGTCCCATCTTTAGCAAGTCATTCTTTCCCCTCGGTATTTCTGGCACCTTAACAGCAAGCTGCCTTGGGAAACCTGATTAACCCTTTCCCTTCCTAGAATTGTTAAAATCAATTTTGATCCCCCTCCTGGGAAGATCAGGAAGAAAAAACTAAACTCATTGTGGCTGGAAGGCTCGGAATTAACCTGCAAGAAAGACGGGAGGTGTAGCCCAAGTAGCAATTTAGGTTAGTTAAATATAGCTGTATTTCCACAGGCTGGACATTCAGAAAGCTGCTTTTCTTCCCAGGAACCAGGTATGTGCACAGGGGCTGTCCATCCCGGCGCAGCTCAGCCCGATACCCGGCATGAACTGTGATTTGCTTTGTAATTTATTCCGCTGAACCATCAGGATGGCTGTTTCCTATTTAAACGACGTATCGCTGCCTCCAGTCTCTTCCCATTACAGTTTTGACATGACAACAAGACAAATAATTTTTTTAAAAGACCTTTTATCTTCTAAACCATTTATTTTCACTTACTTAGCCCGGGGGCAGAGCTGACCTCAGCGTAAGGGATGATCATTCACCATGGCAGCTGTACAGTCATATGGGTCCTGGGGACTGGCCTGAGCCGGGGAAGCCTTCGCCGTCCAGCTGCCGTGTTGTGGCCCTGGTTTTTTTCCCTTCTTGCCCAACTTCCCCTGATTGCTTTTTTTTTTTTTTTTCCCCTTAAAATGTCTCCCCTTCTCATCTGCCGTGGGGCAGTGGCGAAGTTTTCCTTTGAAAGCAGGCGTGGGGATGAGCTGAAGGGCCGCAGCCGGCTCGCTGCTTTGCTGAACCACGCGCGGGGCGGCTGGAGCTGGAGCTGGAGCTCCCGGGCTGCGCCAGGCAGCGAGGAGCCTCGCTGCCCTCACCTTCCAGGCAGCTCTGAAAGGTTCCGCAGCCATTTGGAATGCGCTGTAAGCATCTTAGACGAGCCATCTGTACATTTAAGACATCTTCATTTTTTATTCTGCTGTATCCTGTGCCTGTGCCAGGGTAGGGGAAAGCTCTGCTTAGGTGGGATGAGAAGTTTGGGAACTAAAATCCAAGCCTTTTGCTTTTTGATTCATGACAAACCTATTTCAAATAATGTATTTGTGGCCAATTTCCTTTTCTTTTAGTTTTGACAGCTGCTACCCCAAACTCCCACTGTGGCCAGCTTCACACCTGAAGTTCAGCTCTTTCTGCAGCAGTCCCTGTTTTGTACCTGTAGTAACAGCAGAAGCTGTTTTTTATTTTTCCTCTGACACTACGGTGATTTTTGATTTCCCCACTTCTGGACCTTGAGATAGCTTAAAGAGCCTTGACTTCCATGAAAAAAAAAAAATCACCTTTTAGCTCTGTGTCCAAACTTCAAGTCTCCATAATCACTGATCAGGGTTCGGAAAACATAGGCCTGTCTGTCAGTAAATATTAGGGACCCAGAAATAACGAGGAGAAGTAATTTTAGAGGTCTGCTGCTAATTTGTCATTTTTAATTTCTGCGTGGAGTGGAAAGTGAGCTACAAAGTGAAAAATCTTTATTTTCATGCAAGTCATAAAAGGGTTTTTGTTAACAGTTTGTGTGTGTATATAATTCTGTGCTGTGATTTAAGTGTTCCCATTAGAAATGCAGAATAGGAAATAGGATCCCATCTGTGAGCAATTTAAGAGGAAGTGAGACAATGGAGTCGATTGCTGCTTCAGTTTAGATAATCAATACAAATATTATTAGTATAGTGATTTATCTTTCGAGACACTTTATGAAAATGTGAATGCCAGACCCTGAAGACAGGTCAATATGGTATTATCTGTTCCTGCCTTGCTGTGATTACGGTTTTTTCCCATGAAGCTCAAGCAGCTGCTTTGCTAAATGTTCTTCCCTGGCTGTGATGAAATAACGCAGAAACAAAGTTAGGGCTTCCCTTTCTCCTCCGTGACTCTGAAAACGCACTGCGCATATTAGTACAAAGATTACTTTTATCCGAAATTTGTACCTGGGGACTGCTGGGTGGATACGGGGAGATGATCTCTAAGGTCCCTTCCAAGCCAAACCATTCTATGATTCTATGATGAAGTTCTGGAAGAAGTTTGCATAATTTTAGATATATTTCCAGGCTGTGAGTAATTCTGTGCACAAATGCTGAGAGAGCTCCTTGGAGTTTATTGCAGTTGTTTTATGTTAGTGCCTGTTATCAAGCCTCGTATTGTGGTATCTGAGGTTTGCCCATATCTAAAGCATTTGGCCAGTCATGAATTCAAGTCGGTTCTTGGGATGCAATTAAAAGTACCCTGCGAATAGGCTAGTCTATGTTTCTGAAAGGGTTTTTTAATTGCTTTTACTTTGGAGAGGGGGGAAGGAAAACATTGTCAATAAATTGTCTTGTGAATTTTGGCTTTGGTGTACATTACCGCGCATGTTGTCAAGCGGCCACTGAGATTTGTCCTTCCTAAGAGACATTTGGAGGAAATGAAAAATGTCAATAACCCTATTAAGAACATGCCTAATTAAAGTCAGGATGGGAAATGCAAAACTTGGTGTGTGAAGAGCACGCTTCTGCTTGAAGGTAATGTGGGATCTTGCTGGGTTACCGTTTGAGAGACCTAAAGTCAGTAGCTTGCTTTGCTGGAGACTTAGCGTTGGTGGTGTTAGCCAAGTCGCTCTGCTGGAGCATCTCCCGTGCTCCACTTTGCCCAGGTTAGGTGGTGGGACACTGAGGCTGGACCCTCTAGACAGTGGAGAGAGAAGGACCTTTGCTCCTCATGTATAATGAAGTGGCACGATTTTCATCCTCTCAATCTCCTCGTGTGTCCCTCCCTCATCTCCAAAACAAGGGTGGCAGCATTGCCTCACCTCGTAGGTGTGCTGTCAGGATAAAAGCATTGCAAATGGAGAGATGCTAAAGAGACGATGGTAATGGAGACCACATCAGTAGCCTGGTTAGAAGTAATTATTTGGTGGTTTTAGATGCTGTGAGACCATTCTTGGTTTCAGGTTGGGGTTTCCTCAAGAAAGGTGTTAGACTTTATAAAAAAATAAGGCACTTTAATTGCTCAGATTTCACCTCTGCTCTTTTAAAAACCAGATAGTCAGGAATTTCCGCAGGGGCGAGGTGGAGCACAGCAAACATTAACAACGCCAGTAGCATTGCGTGGCCATCTGGAAGAGGAGGGAAGAGCCTGGTCCCCTACAAAACTGCACCGAGCCTCAGGCTCAGCGGAAAGGTGAAAAATAATGAAGCTCCGAAGAGGAGAAATTGCTGATGCATGACGCTTGGAAATCTGGAAGAGACCAAAAAGGGAGCTGAAAACACCCCCCAAAAATGACTATCTGTGGCTTGAACGAAATAGTGTCCGATCAGCATTCAGAAACCGCTGAATTCAGGCCGTTCCAATACTGGCATTTTCCAGACTGCCTGCCAGTCGGATGCAGAGGAGAACACGTGTAGAGCGTCTGCGGTCTCAGCGCTCGCAAGAAAGGGAAGGCGAGCTGGAAGTAAAGGAGTGAGAAGGCCCAGTAAAAAAACCCTATTTTTTCTTACTGTGAAGAAGAGAAGGGGGTATTGGGGTTGGAGGGAGATGGTCGCGTGGCTGCACTCTGTGAGCATCCCTTTTAATGAGCTGTGCCAGCAATAAATAGCGCACGCTTTGGTCCCTGATGAATTTTAAGTATTTTCTGAATGTCCGTAACAGACAATTCATGCTTTTATGGTGATGTAGGAGCTGAGACCTTCTAAACGTCTCCTGAGCTTTGCATCCCTGACTTCTGCTGTAGTCGCCTTGGGGATGTGCCTGTCCTTTGCTGGTGCTACCTGGAGTGGTTGGGCTTGAAGAATCACTGGGGAGTGTGCAGATTCATTTTGCCCTCGTCTCTGAGAGCTGAAACGCGTGCCTAAAAGGCCTTCTCCTCCTGTGCATTCGCAGCTGCCAAAAAGGGCGCCTTTCTACCCAAAGCAATAGGAAAAACAATCCTGCCATCTGCCGTGACCCTGCCGCCTTCTAGCTGTAACGAGTTTTGGGTCTTCTCAACAAGCAGTTTCCCAACGATCACAACTGGGTGGCAGCTGTGCTGGCTGGAAGGATCCGGCCCTAGGTAGCGCCGTGGAGAGGAGTCCTTGTTCTCCGACACTGCTCAGCTGCTTCTGTTCCTCATCCAAGAGCTGGGCTGGTGGGACGGAGGAGGAGCGGATGTTGCGCCTGAGCGGCGTGATGGTGATGCAAGCCATTGGCATTTGAGCATATGGTAGGCGACGTACGCTTGGGATCCTGGCTTCAAGTTGGTGCGGCTGGTATGGTTTGATTTATACCTGACGTTCTCAAGTGCTTTTGGGAGGACAAGCAGGAAAGGAAACGGGTGGTCGGATGTGAGAGGGGAGCTCTAACAGCATAGGACATCACCCACAGCCGCTGGAGGTGGTGAAGACCTCAGCGTGGAGAAGTAGCGGGGAAGGGCTAAGAATAGGATGGTACGTAGACACCGGATAAATCTAAAAAAATAATGTCCAAATGACCTCAATGCTTGTGCAGGGACAGTCACGAAGCTCACAGTGTGTCCATGCCCCCTGTGTGGTATGGGTGTGAGGGGTATCCTCACCGCAAAAGCCCTGTTACCGCTTTGGCAGATTTTTGCAGGGGTGAGTGCTGAAGCAGGCTGAGGGGGGGCTTTGGGTCCCTAGTTTCAAATCACACATTGTGTCGAGGCAGAGGGTGAACTCCACAGCTGCTGAAAGCTGGTCTTGTCCTGTTGGCATCAGTGATGTTGTCCCAGGTTCCAGCAGCAGATGAGCTTGCCTAAAGGTAACTTCAGTATGAATCCCAAATAACGTTTCTGCTGGTTGCAGGGAGGGATCACAGGGCTGGATCTCTGTTACAACTGAGGCCTGATTATCCTCTTTCCTACACTCATGGAACTCCACCGACTTCAGCAGAGCCATTCCTGGAGCTCCTGTGTGAGACTGAAAGGAGATTAAGTGCCCAGCAGTGCCTCCCCTTCCTCCTGTGTCTTGCACCTTTGTTAAGACCTTGCATTTCAAACCATTTTAGCTGGTGGGAGGCAAATCAAAGCTGTTAGGTTTTAGCTGGTGACAATGGTAGGGTGCTGCGTGGTGTGCCCAGCCTCTTGCCTTTGTGCAACGTTTGCTCAGCGGTGATTCTTGCCTTTATTTCATTTGCTTCTGCATCTGCATTTGTAACCGTTTTTTTTCAAGTTAAGTTTCTGACTGGTGACTCATTAGGAGTAAATAGGCAAAAGGATATTGACTTTACACCTACTAATTTGGGGGTGCTAACAAGCAAATGTAAGAGCTGTATAGTCACCGGGTAAATTGTTCCACCTGGGAGGACTGGAGGAGGAGAGATAAAAAGCATTGCAAAGAAACTGCGCTTTTGTTTCTAGCTACTAGCCTTGGTTGTTCTTGCAACCGTAATGAGTTTGGGTGAACATTTGACAGTCGCCATTGCTGTAATCTGTTTTGAGCATCGCCAGGATTTTCTAGCGCTGGAACTATTAGACCTGTGTGGGCACAAGAAGAAGCTAAGATCCTAATTAGAAGATGCTAAATATGTTCGCTCAGAAATGAGGTGCCCTTTACGGCGGCTGGTGGAACAAACCCTTCTTCCCGCGGCATATGTGAGTGCAGGGCGGCGGATGAGTCAGGATGCACGTCGCTGCCGGTGCTGGCGTGCTACGCGTGTGCTGCACTGGGAAGGGGAGTTAGAGACATACAGTAGCTTTAATATAGCTAGTGTAGGTACCGACAGCAGCAAACATCAGCGGTGTGGGGTGCCCATTAGGTAAATGTGAATCAGTTTGGCTTCGTGGACTGTGGCTGCAGGGACGGCAGAGGCTCATGGTCATGGCTGTGGCCACGGGCAGCTCACTCCTGCTGAGGTCTGTTCTCGGTTTCGCTGGTGCTGGGGCCAAAGTCAGCTGCAGATGTGTCTGTCCCTCTCCAGCCACGTCTCTGATGCAGTGACCACGCACCCTTAGGCTTAAATCAAGACAAGGATGTCAGCTTTCTCGGGAAAAGCAACCTGTTGCAGGGGAGCTGGAGCACAGCTAAGGAGCGATGGTGTGTAGCCCTGACGGTCCTGCTCTGAGCAGAGGGTTGAGCTGGATGACCTCTGGAGAGCCTTCCCAGCCTAAGTTATTTTGTGATTTGGTGAGTGTCTTTCAACACTGATTGTCAGAACAGAACTGGCAGATAGTCATCAATGATCCGTTGCTTTGAAGGCAGTGGTTCTCCTTTGGGTGCATTTAGTGGGACCCTTAGGAAGTGCCTTTTCGTGGTTTGTCCCTCCCTTTTCTCCTTGTGATTTTTGTATTGAGATTTTTAAGAATTTATATTATGTAAAAAATTGGATGTAGGCAAAGTTTTCCATTCTACCACTTTAGTCCTTCTGCCCTTTCCCTCAGCTTGGGGTGACCACTTATATCTGTAAAGATGATACCATCTGCACAAAGGTATATAAACTGCAGTTTATCTTAAAAGGTGTGTGCTGCGGAGTGGAGAGGCGCACGTTGTTCCGGCGCAATAACCAGTTATCATCTCCTCTTTCTGGACACGAATCTGGTTTACTGTGTACTTTGAATGGAAGGAAGGAGTCCCCAGTCCTGCTGTATCCGATGTCAGGCTCCCTTTCACCGGCTACCGCTCTGCGGCTGTGACTTCTTGCCTCACTCCTCCTCCTTGGTGCCTGACCTGGCTGTAGCCAATATCTGTCTCTCAGCAGGAGGAATCTGAGGAAACGCAGCAAACTTCAGCTCCTGGGGCTAAATTGTTGTGCTCTGTAACAGCAAACTGTGTTGAACTAATTGACAACCAGCTTTAAATGTACCCCGATCAAGCAAATACATTGATTTATTTTTTCCTCTCTTACCAAGTGTTAAGCGCCTTCCAGCTCTGTTTCCTCCCCAAGAACTAGATAACTCATCTATTGTGTAGTAAAACTGATGGTCAGTTTTGACCTCTATACAATCCTTTCAGTATGTTGAGGGAGGAAGGAGTTTCTTATACTCATATGAATGTTTGACCACTTAAAAAAAGCAAAACAAAAAAAGCCCAACCCAAAACCACACACAACACAAAAGATGATCCATTTTCTCTGGATGTCTTTGAAAGAAGCTTAGTTTAGAGACAGACTGGAGAGAAAGGCTATTGATTTTGTTTGACCTCCAAACAGACTGCGGTCAGTATATTTTGCCTGTTGGAAGTGGTTCAGGGCTCTGAATTTCCGTGTCAGCGTTTGTATTCTGAAGCGCATTGGAGCTTTTGCTGCTCCTTCAATAAATATTAAGCTGTATTTTAATGCTGTTATATTTTTATTTCCCTCTGGATCTGCCCTTCCTTTCTTTTTCTTTCCTGTATAACTCGGTCGTGTTGCTGATTAAGCATTTACAAGTCCTTTTCACTGACCGTCATGCAGGTTAGTGGCTTAAGCCGGGACTACGAGCAACAGTTTCATAATCCCTGTCTTGCTTTTTCCAGTGCTGAGCCAGGTCCTTTCCCAGCCTCTTGCCTGCACCAGCACCCATTGCTGTACCTGGCGCAAAGAGAGAGACGCCTTCCTGTACGCAGTAGTAAACCCTCTAAAAAATACCATCCCCAGATTATTTTCAACCTTTACATAGGAAAGCCTTCCTGATTGCACTTAGTCTCCTGCAGTGAAATAGAATATTCTGTTTGGTGACTCCCGTAGTACTGGAAACGCTCTGCTCAGTACAGGTTTGCGTAGTTTTGTAGATGTTCTTGTAAAATGGCTTCTGACAACTGATGTGCCCTTTCTCTGGCAATCGCCTATCAAAGCGTGGCTTCAAGGGATGGAAATACCTGTAGGATGTGTTGATTGTCAGGTTTCTAAATGAACTTCTCGGAGCTCCTTTGAGATGAGCAGTACCAGTCGGCATCTCTTCATGCCGAGGTGTCGACTGCGTTATCTCCTCCTAATTTAACAATAATGCTTCACACGCCGTGGTTCTGGTTTGTATGCTTCCCCCCGCTTTGCGGCAAATTCAACACAGCAAGTTTGCTGCTGTCGGCACATCAAAGGGCAGCCCGATAAACCCGCCACGATGCAATCAAGCTGTAGGCAGAGGGTGGCTGACGTTGGATACCAGTTGCTGAGCTCCCCTGTTGGCTTTGGCAGCATGAGCTTCATTTCTAACCCACGTGGACAGACGTTCTTCTTGGTCCTGATGCTGACCTCCTCTTTAGAGAAAGGGTTGGTCTTCGTTGCCACTGCCAGCCGCACGTCTGCTTCTAGCTGTGTTTTGGGTCAGGGTGGAGGCTGCTGGTACGGATGCGTGAGAGCCTGTGGCATAATGTGGTCTGTTGACAATTACACAGCATCAGTTTCTAACTTAAGCACTTAATTTCCCAGAGAGTAGTAGCCCACTGCATCCCTAAAAAATAATGAATGGTGGAAGATGTATTTGCGCAGCCTGTGCCAAGTCAAGCTGAGGTTGCAGCCTACGTTGCGTGTGTAACTCTAGTGACTCCCCGGAGCAGGACTTTAAGGTTCCCCAGAACCTTTTCTTGCTGTCTTTAACCCAACCCCCCCCACTCCCTACATCTGAATATTCAATTACATTAACCCTTTGCTAATGGCTCAGCAAACACCTCTGAGAGTGGTGAGAAAGAGAGACCTGTGACTGTTAAACCTCTGCACAAACATGAAGGCAAGGAGCCGACGGAGGGAGATTGTGGGAGGGGACGGACTTGCTCCCAGCGATCCCCCAGCCCCAGGCAGGGCGTGAGCCTGCCCAGCGCTGCCCAGCAGAGCCCAGCACTGTTCGCCCTGCGCGTCCCCATGGCTGGAGCTGCTGGAGGTGGGTGCCCCGGGTGCTGCCTGCCGGCCTCCTCGGCTGCCCAGCCACGCTGGGAGCTCGAGTCCACCCTGGGTACCGGTGCTGCTAATTATCCCTTGGCGCCAGTTCCCAAGGCTTGCGTGGCGAGTGGTCCCCCCCTGTTTGCACTGGGCCATTGGGCAGAAGAGGGCAATGCAGAGAGGCTGCCATGGTGTCTGGGACGATTTAGTCATAATTATTACTAATACAGCAATAATATTCATCAACCTGCTACTTGTCTTGGCAGTAAGTAGTCCTGGGCTTGCAGTCTGAGCACAGACTGGTCTGTTTAGGTATTACCCACCTCAAGGTTATCATGAAGCTTTGTTAACTAATAAACAGAAAGTTTTTCCGGAGCGGCAGGTGATGTATCAGTAAAACATGTCGTTGGAAACGTAGGTAATCACTGGGAAAGCAGCGATGCTATTTGTTACCCTATTGCAATGGCTTCCGTAGGTGGTCTCCAGTACATTGTGATGGTGGATCAGGAATATGACAGTTTCTTGTTAATGATCTAAATCAAAAACTAAGCACGCATAGAAAAGCAAAGATGTCCTTATGTTTTAAGTGCCTGTAATCTGTTTCTAAGAGCTGGGTACCAAAATATCCCTTTGATTCTCAAAGGTAATTGTACCTCTTAATTAGCTGGAGAAAAAAAACCCCACAGCTCGAGATCTTGCTATATAAATTATAATTAACCCCTTGGCACTGGAAGTTGAGATTTCCTGCCCCCGAGCACAAATGCAAAACGCATTAGCAGCACTTAACGTCAGGCACTCACCCACCACAGCCGAGGGGTCAGCTCGCTACCCCATAAATACTGCTGCGCTCCCAAGTCCGGTAGGAGAATGGCAGGGAAGCCGCGGAAACCCGAGGGGAAGCACTAAATACACCATTTGAGGATGTTTGACCTGCTTTTTTTTCAGAGCTGCAAATGCCCCAGCAGGAAGGACAACACAGAAAAAAAAAACCCCAAACCCCGGTGAGGAGATGGGAGCAAGGAGAGGGACGCTTCCCGGCGAGCGGTTTTGTTAGCCGACATGGCTGGTTGCTTCGCCGTGAGAATGGCTCTCGGCGCTCCCGCCTCACACACCTCCAGCGAAATAATTGTCTGGTGCCAGACACACTTGGCTGTGCCTGTTGTATGCGGAGCGCGCCAGCCAGGGGCCGTCGGCCACCCACTGCTGTCATTCACCAGCATCCTGCTTTTTTGTCTCCTTTTCATTCGTGCCTGTTGGGGGATGAGCTTTAACTCTTCACACCGGAGGTGGACCTGCAGTGAAACACCAGGTCGGGGCAGCTGGAGGCAGGGAGGAGGGCAGCGTGGCAGTTGCTGTGGGGAGGCTGGAGGCTGGCCTGAGCCTGCTTGCACCTGCGGCTCTTCCCTTCCCACTCCCCTGATGTACAAAGGGTCTCTGCTCACTTCATGACCTCGGTGGGACATGGCCTGGTGGACACCTGGATTTAGGGAAAGCCATCTGCATTCCCCACCAGGAGCTTGCACAGAAGCTCCTTAGTTCAAGTTAGCCGGTTCCTTTGCTCCTTTGAGGTCCTGGATGGAGAAATGACTCTCTTCTGCCATGGATCAGTCCCAGGGTGGCTGCAGCTCTGCGCTGGGCTATAAAGCCCTTGCAGATAAGGTGGTGTTTGCCAAGTGCTGTCTCTTGCCCCACGGGCTGTGTGGTGTGTCCTCGGGCTCCTTCGTGCCGGCGGCTCTGGTGGTGAGGGGGGTCGTGGGCACCGGCAGCTCCTCTTGCAGCAACGGTGGTCGGCTGAGCTCAGGTGGTGGCAGCAGGTGCGGGTGACTTGGCCACCTTGGCAGGTTTCTAAGGTGGCTTCATCCTCCCATGGCAAAGGTGAGGGGCAGCCCTGCTCCTTGGGCTTGGTACGGAGATGTGGCTGTCAGGGCTGCCTTTAAATATTTCAAGTCTGCTATGTATAAATAGCGGTGGGGAATTTTCTTCTCCTGTCTGCTCCAAAGATTGTAGAAGGAGATAAAATAGGAGAGCAGTGAGGTGTCCCGGGGGGGAGGAGGGACGTGCTCGCTGGCACGGGGTAGCGAGCGCTGGAAGGAGGGTTTGTCCTTTGGGTTTTGTCTTTTGTCTATATGTCTGAAGATTTTAGAAGTGAATTATGTGCTGATTAAAGAGCTGGCTGAAGAGCCCTCCAAGCTAAACGAGCTCTGTCTATCCGTGTTAGGACAGGTACAGTCTGGACACCTACAGCAGCAGCGTCACCTACCAGCGTGGCACCCACTGCCTCGAGGGACCGTCCCCTGCGTGGATCTATGGGGCCACCCCCTCCAGGGTGGGGAGAGGAGGGGAGGATGCTCTGGTGCAGGGAGGAGAGAAAGGGGCTGAGAAAATTTTGGATGAAAACACGGGACTGAGTCTGAGCTTTATAGGTGATGTGGGGCTCTAGATAAATTGAAACTGGCATAAGTAACAAATAATATAATTTGGATTTTACACTGTCAATGCTGATCCTTTAAGCCCAGAATACCACAAAATAAGCTATTAGAGATACTGTCTCTTTTCTTTGCTGCTCTTGTTTATAATGCCACAGATGAGGACTGGCTTAGTTCTGTACTTGATTTACTTTTTATATAAAGATTTAACATGGGATCTCCTTTTCTTAATCCAAACACTTATGGTTTGAATGCAGAATTATATTTGAGATTTTCAAAGTACCTTTATTAAAAGGTAAAACTAATTTTACAGTTCTGACAGGTCTTATTTAAATACCCAGTGCCAGATGCCTTTTGTCCCAAATGACTCTAGAAATGAGAAAAAAAAAAAAAGGCTTTAAAAACTTCTCCTGCAATTAAAATGCAATAAAAGGCAAGTAAATAGTCTTCCCTATGCTGTGGACTGGGGGTAATAGTTTAAGAAAAGCCCCGTGATGAATGTGTTCCCAAAAATAAATACATGAAACCAAAGGTGCTAAAGGCAGAGTTAATGTGATACCTGAATTTTGTTGTTATTTCTGTTGCTGCTGCTCTGAGAATAGTTGAAACGATTGTGCTGTGTCTGTAAGCAGAGACCTTTTCAAAGGGACTGAGGCGGAGGACCCTTCTCCAAGGTGCTTCACCCGAGGGACTCGCTTTGGCTGCGGTTGGTTCCAGAGGATGTGTGTCCCCAGGTGCTATAGAAGATCGGTTCTTGTCCACCTCTTTCAACCCTTACCCCAAAATAGTCACACTCTCATACTCTCATCTAAGAGTGACGATTGTGTATACTTCATTTAATAGTATGTTGTCTTTTATATGGCAAAAGTGAGCAGCAGCAGCACAAGCGTTAAAGAGTCGGGTATCTTTGAAATTGCGTTTGCGTCCATTTGTAAGAGCAAACCCTGTTTAAAATCTTAAAACATAGAGGAATTTTCCCCATGTGCCAGAACATTTTTTCTGGTAGGTTGTGCTGCTGCCTCTGCTCCTCTGGGTTCCAGAGCCACAAGAATCCCATTGAAAATACTGGAGCATCCTGCAACTTTTATTTTCAGCATATTTTTTTACTTGCTGGAAGAAGGGAAAGTTACAATGAGCCCCTTTGAGAAAATGCACGAGCGTGCTTATATTCCCATCCGTAATATTAATTGTCATAATTTCAACTTTTACTGGAGGGCACAGAATAATAAAACCTGCATGGTAGAACATAGCATCTTTTTATATCAGGCACAGCTGATAATCTTAATTCAACTAACACTGCAAATACTCTACATGCTTCTCCTGATTAACCCCATTTTGGAGCACTCACAAGTACAACAGTGGAGCCTGGATGCACTAACTTTTGGAGTATGTGAAACCATCATGGTGTTGGCATACGGGAGAGATTTATGTGTTTGGGACTCCTCGGTAGGAAGATACGGTGGTGCTAACATCACACCTCCTTCATTGCCGAGGATGGGCAGCTGACCACCAGGTTGCCGGAGAGAGGTGGGTGAGTGCTTCAGAGTAAATGTGGTCTGTCCTACGCTTCTGGCCACAAATAAAGCAGCTTTGGAGAAGCAAGAGTACATGGGGTTCCTATAGTTGTCATTCTCTGCTTATTGTTATTTTTGTGTACATCAGTGGTTTTTTTGGGTTCAGCTGAGACTGGGAAGAAGAGAGTCAAAGTAACCTCAGCAGGGTTTGTTCTTGCAGTAATCCTAACCCTCTGTGGGACGGGGAAGGTTCATGCTATTTCCAGACCCAAGAGACTCCAGTGCTTTGGATGCGTTTCAGCTAGGCGCTCCGGGCCAGGTTCTGAGGTCCTTGTCTGTTGGGCTTGACTATGTCAGTCGGAGTTTATTCAAATGAGAATGATCAAAGACATCAGGGTTTGGCCCTTTATTTTTCATTTTAGGTGCTTTTTCAAGCATTACAGAGCTTCTGAACTTTTTTGAGGCTCATCCTGCACTAATTCCAGACTCGGAGCCTGGCAGCTTGTCAAGCAGTTTTCCTGCCTCTGTAGCAATACTGTCCACTTGAGCTGTGTTTGGAGGCAGCAAGACACCCTGGTGAGATAGAGGAATTTCTGTGCTAACATTTTTAACGTTTCTCTTTCCAGGCTTACTTCTTAGTCATTGCGAGTGTGCAGGTGGCAAAGTTCAGTGCAGAATTTGTTCGCTGCCGCTCCCTGCCCAGGCGTTTTTAAAGCACACAACCTATGGCCTCCAGTTTTACTGAATCTTGCCTAAATAAGCTTATTCACCATCATTGAAGCAGCTGCCAATTTTAGTGTCTCTTATGGTGAATTATGTATAAAACATCTGCAAGAGGCCAAGTCTGATTCCCCACTGCTTAATCCTGTTTTCTTAGATCTCCAAATGGGTGCAAATGGCTTGGTGTCAGAATGACAGTATTTTACATTCATTTTTCACATGGGTAAACGATGACCAGACTCTGGGTCATCTGGGTAGTGCAGGCTTGGGCCAGTAACATGGTACTTACAATTTTAATATTGTCCTCAGATATTTTTTATTTTTTTGTTTTTGACAGAATCACAGGTTCTGCGATTTATTAACTTTTTATTTAAGTTGGGCAAAATCTGTAAGACTTACCTTCGTATTTGTTCTGGTTTTACGTCAGCTAAATTATCAAACGTTTTTTGTGTGCGTGGACTGATTAAAGACCTCAGATTAGCAAATTTTCATTTAAGCTTCTCCCAAGTTATTTTATAGGGACCACGTCTGGAAGCTTTGTCACCTTCAGGAGCCAGAGTGGGCAATCCTGAAAAGAGTACTTTGTTTCAGAATATTCTTTTTTCCTTGATATTGCCATTCTGGTGTAAGCAGCACATCTCCTACAGGGTCGGGAGGCAGACTCTTCCTGAGATGGTCCCTGAGATGCTTGGGGGACACCAGCAGCTCAGCATCATTCCCTGGGCATGTTTTGTTAGCCACCGCTGAACTGGTAGTGGAGTTTTTTGGGTCGACATCCCTACAGGTGAGACCACTGTAATGGTGTGACAGGCTTAAATAGTGGAGGTTTCACTAGTGTGCGAATGATATTTTAGTACCTGAATATCTTGGTCTGTGCGCCCTGCGGGGTTAAGTGCCTGTGGCAGCGCGTCATGCTCACACATCTGTCTTGGGCTGGGTACTCGGGCTGGCGGGGTTGGCACCAGCACGGATATTTCTGCATGTCTTGGCCTCATGTCATGTAGACATGCCCAGTGAGCGCTGAGAGGTTAGCTCAGCATCCTGGAAATGGGACAGGACGCCTTCTTGGTGTTAGGTTTTTGGTTGCAGATGAGAGTGCCTGAAAGCATCTCCTGGAGACTGAAGCTCCTATCAGCTAGCGCAAAGTGAAACCCAGAGGAAGGTGTCCCAGAGTGCACCAGAAAAAGGAACTTTAGCCCTTGTTTCTCTGTTGAAAGTGCTGTGATCCTGCACTTTTCTCTATCACATCAAGCCCTTGGGGCTGTTGCAAGTAGGCAGGCTGAGGAGACAGCCCTGTGGAGGGCTGGGGAGGGGGGAAGCTCGCACCTCTGTGTCCAAAGCCATCCAAAGCCATGCTCTCGGCATGTCCAGCCATGTGGCCGGTGGCAGAGGCGGGACCCTGAAGCCATGTAGGGGTCTTTATCAGCACTCGAGGGACTTCCGATGTGTGTGAAGTCCTTTGTGTGAAAGTATTTGCAGGATCAGGTTGCTGCAGTGTAAGTGCCTTTGAGGTCTTTGCTGCATTATAGATTTTCTTCTGATATCTCCCATGCAAATATTTAACCTGTCTGGTTCCTGAGAGCTACTAAGGCTGTTACGCAGGTGGCAGGTTGTCTCTGCAGTCTTTCCTTTGTTCACACAGAGCCCTGTGTCCTGCTCCCCTTCCCGCCCCAAAATCGGGCACGGAGAAGTGCCGCGGGGGACTTGGCACTTGGCGTATATTGACGTGCTGATGCTCTGAGGGGCTTATGAGATCCAAATCATGTCTTCTTCCCTAACTGCATCAGCTGAGCGAGTAAAAGATACGATGTTTAAATGAGGTTGAAAAGAAAACCTCATTTAGAGAGATGGCTTTTTAAAAAGCCTGGGTTAAAACGGGGTGTGCTGCTCCCTGTGCAGTCCCCCTACTCTAATACCAGGTAATTCTCTTGCTTGTGCAAAGTGGTGGCTTAAAAAAGAAAATACGTGGAGCCTGGACCTTGGAGCTGCTCTTACTCCTCCTCCCCACTACCATCCCTTTTAATAATTTGACATACATATCCTATGCTCGCTCAAGACAGACTCGATGAGCTAATTGCAGTGGTATGTGGGTCAGGGCTCTGCCCTCCTGAGCACCAGCCTTATTGATTTCGGTGGTTGCTCCTGATTTGGACCTGAATAATTGAGAAGGAAGTTGGGTTGTATGGGTTATAACTATTTAAAATGGTACAATTTGGAGGAATATACAAGCGTGCAAACAAAATGTGAGGATGCAGCCTAGATTCCCTCACTTGTTCATAGCCTGTGGGCTTTATTAAACCCTCCAGACTTTACCTAATTTTGGCATTATTCCCTTGTCATTACATCATGAATGTGAAGTGGAGACAGGGTCATTCTCTCCTATGTTGTGGTCCTGTAAGGGATTCACGTGGTTTTGGTAGGGGGTAGGCCGTGTTTGAACAGGTTTCAACTATTTTAAGCACCCCTTCAACTATATAAGAACCCCTTGGCCATGCTGGGGTTCTCGCTGGAAGATTCAATCTTACCAGAGAGTAAATTTTACTCTCCCGTCAGATGCGGTATATGCTGTGAACTATGGAAATGCACTTTGTCTCGGTTCATAGCATCAGTTACTAAACTGTAAAGCCGCCCTCCATCACAGACGCTGTGGTCCCAGCCTCAGCGTATCTGTACATCCTTCCTCTTCATTAACTGGAAATGGTTTCAACTGCCAAGAATAGTTTCCCCGGCTTTGTAATTGCATGAGAAAAAAAGTGCAACAAAAGCAAGAAAATTTTGGTCCCCTCTGAGAGCCTTTTCTCCAGGAAATCTGTTTTAGCTGGCCTGCTTCAAGATGCCCACGGGCAGCGTAAGCGGCTTTTTCTCTGCAGTTCCTTTTGCAGGATTTATACCTGGGGGAAAAAAAAAAAGCAAGCAATGGAGGATAGACTCGAAGTATCCAGTCCTTCTGCACGTTCATTGTGTTTTCCCCTTTGTCTCTTTTTTTATCTGAGACTGGCTGGCTCTTAGGCCTTTGTGGTAGGTACGTGTAAACCTCACACTTCTCAGGTGCCCTCTTTCTCCTTTCTCTCCCTGTGCTTTTCTGGCTCTCGTCCTCCCACTCCCAGGAAATATTTGAAAGATAATTTGGCATATTTTCTGCCACCTTCACATATCTCCCTGACTTCATGTTTTCTTAGCTGGAAGATAGCTTTTCAACATATATATGTAATCCTTTTCACCTAGACATGTGAGGAATTCCAATCTCTTCCAGTGGGAGTTTTCAGGAAGGTTTAGGTTAAATGGGCCAATAAGGCAAAAGCATGTAGCAGAAGATCTCACCCTCTAAAGACACCTTTTCTCTTCAGCTCTTTTTTTTTTTCCCTCTGGAAAATATATCAGAATATCTAGCTGTCAAAGAATTTAAACAATAATACCTGATCTGAAGGCTAGAGTGCAGGGCTTTTGAAAATAAAGATTATAATCTCTCGATGGTGTATCCAGGGACTAACGGAGCTGGAAGGCAGGTGTCCTGAGCAGCAGACTGCCGTGGGGACACTGCTCCACCTTGGTGGGACTTATTTTGCCTGAGCTCTCAATGGAAATTCTCTTGGATTTTCCCTGGCACTTTTGCTGTGGCCATAGCATCTTTATCATAGAAAAAGGCAGCAAGCCAAGTCCAGTTTACATTAATTTAAATCCTGCTGGTGGTGACTGAGCTTTTCTCCTGCCGCTTGTGGGTGGGGTGGGAGACCTCAGCAGCCCCTTCTGCTGGTCCAGCCTCCATCCCCCAGAAACTCCTGTTGCTGTGTTCAGGGCTGGGATTCATCCCAGCTGATTTTAGCTGACTAGATGTGTCATCCAAGGTCCCTGTCTGGGCTCCTAAGAGAATTTAGGGAGAGAGGGGCAAATCCTCCCCCATTTAGATGCCTGTTGTAAAAAGGAGAATCACCTGAAAGGGATGCCTTAGGCTGGAAGCCAACTGGGTTATGAACCCAACCCTAAAGCCGCACTGATCTCTCACAGGAAAGGAGGTCAAGGATCCCTAGAAATCAGAACATGTTTCCAGCATCTTAAGACTCAGATTTTTCAGAAGTGGGTACCTATGGGTGGCCTTAGCCTGTACTTCAGCAGCTAGGGTCGCAG
>NW_008825302.1:1801325-1818044 GCF_000699105.1 Pygoscelis adeliae | reverse complement strand
TCCCTACTCCTAGACATTGGGTGCAGGATGATCTCTGGGGCTTGCAAGCCTCCTTGGGGCGCTGGGGTGTGTATGCTGGTGTATTTACTGGTGTGGGTGTCGCACTGGGTGCTTGCCCATCCGCTGCTGCTCAGTCTGTGCTGTGGCACTAGGCCAGGAGAGATCTCAGCGCTGGCGTAACCTTTGCAGCCTGCAGGAAAGGTGACTTCCATTTAGTTCTAAATTATGACATTATTTTATTAGATCTTTAAACTTTATTTAAATTCTTTATTTAAAAAGGGTGAGGAAGGTATCATATTTTAATTAGTAGCGGTGTCAAAGGAGACCTAGATTAATTATTTGAAATCACTCCATCCAGATGGTTTTAATTTTCACAGCAGGGAACCGGCATCTTTTTAAGGTGATATTTTTCAAATTAAAATCAGCTTGGATATTACTCATACTGGCTGCAGAGCGAGGCGGGGGGGAACGCAAGCCGGTGTGCCCTGTGTTTGTCCATCTGAGCGCGGGCAGCCAGGGGCGACCTGCCTCGGAGAGGTGCGGGCTGCTGACTGTCCGGCGGGACCACGGATTGAGGCTCTTGTGTTGGAGTGCTTTATCAATGTTAGCTCCTACTTTGGCTGGCCAAAACCCCTATCTGATATTCGGCGTTATTCTTAGCAGCTTCAGTTGCAGTGCTGAGACTGGAACGGATGGGGAATGCCCTGCAGCTTAGATGGGAACTTGCCGTGTCCTGTTCTTGCCTGTGTGCAAGCTGTGGAGCCCTTGCTTGACCCCTTCGGTGGGTGGCCCCGGTCTGTTTGCGTGCCTGGGTGGGTTCAACACTGTAGACCTCTGGGCGACTCCTTGGCGCTCTGAGTGTTGGCCGTGGTCCTTGGGACAATCTTTGGGACCTCTTGTGCTGGCTTCATAACCTTCCCTCGTGTGCAGGCTGCTGCTCTCCCCGTCTGAGTTGACCGTTAGTCCTCTCTAATGGTCTTGCTCATTTGAGGGGAAGACCTTTCACAGTCACCTCTTTAAAGATAGTCATACCTTTGGCTATCCCCTTGTCTATTAACGCTACTTTGCATCTGAGCAGCCTCCCTGAACTTCTTGAAGCAGTGGGCATTCACCAAGTTATATACCATGTTGCTCATCTTCCCCTCAAAGACCTACCTTTGACCCTGTGCCGTCCTCCCCCATCCTGGCTTTGCTCCTCTTTATATCCTTACTACGACGGGATATTTCTGGTTCATGTGGCCCTTCCTCACTTAAGTGGTCACTGGTTCAATACCACCTTGGCAGGTGTGGAGAGAAAGCCTGCAGCACCCGGCTGTCGCTGACAAGCTGCTCTCCATCACAGATAGCCAAAACCATGGTGCATTTCTGAAAGACTTAGATAAATATCCGTATTTATGCATGATTGCAGGTAATATTCTGCTATAAGACAGGCATTATCTCACTTGCTGTCAGAAAGAAGTTATTCTTCAAATATCCCCTGTGATAAAGGTTTAACAAATATATCTAAATGAATGTAAGCAGCTAGTAACTGGAAAACCCTGAACTTGCATATGTGACTGAGCTGCAAAGGGAAAACTCCATTTAGGGCCCTTGTGAGTTAAAGGTTTGTGATATTTGCACTGCTGCAGAAGCCAAAAGCTGACTTTACAAGTGGGAAAAGTATTAATGTGTTTAAATGAAACAAACTCCTATTTCTATCCCCATGGTAAATCCTTACAGTGAACATATTTGCTCTTAGAGGGTTTTAAAGTTTGAAATATGAATGCCAAAAAGAATGTGACTTTTTGCAGCACAGATCAAACATTCTCCAGAGTTTGGCAAAAGCCGTGTTTCTACGGTAAGGCTCGGGTCTTACAAGCTTGAGTATTTCCAGAGCAGGACCGTGGATTTGCACTTGCTGACACTTACACATTCTTGCATTGTGTTTCGACCATGTCTCCTTTCTTCCCCTGCATATCGGAGATGGATCTGAACCAAAATGTCCAGTCTGTGTGTTCCTGCCTCTCCAGGGAAATTCCTGGAATCCAAACCTTGAGCATGACTGGAATTCGTGTTCAGATCAGAGACGGAATAAAACGCTGAATTTGGACGTGTCTAGGTTTTTGAGATGCTGATGGCATGCTACACGTCTGGGTGGCAGCTCGGCCACTTCTGCAAATACGGTTGTGTCGGGGCAGGTGGTTTATGAAGATGCAGCAGAAATCTGTCCTCTACCGTGGCTCCTGGCAATGCTGCAAACCTGCTCTGGCCTCAATAAACATGCGGGGCGCTATGCGATTGCCCATATTTCTCCCAGCTAGAGCAGGAGTCACGGACCTGGACTGCCAGAAAGCAATTAGTGACCTCCTGGGAACATAGCTAGACACACAGAGGACATCTGCAGGGTGGGTGTTCAGCAGACAGAACAAGCAGTGCCGAATTTCTGCCCTGCTAGCTGTTGCGGTGATCTTCAGGAGATCACTGCGATGTTTTGCACCACGAGCGTGTGGCTGGACCACTTCTGTGAAGTGTTTGAGGGCTGCTGGCTGTGGGGAAAGGATTTTCATTCTTGTCATGCTAATCTTTTATCTTCCTGAGAATAAAATCCACGTTCTTACACTCCAAGAACCCTCCTGCAGCGTGAAGGAGAGCATTAGCATGGCGCTTTGTACTGCTGATGGGGTGGTGGGGTTGGTGTGGACTGATGGAGCACACACGTGTATATGCATGTTCTGTGCTAATCTGGCATTAAATCTGGAGCATCCGCACAGGATTCAGTGGAGACGTGTCAGACCTGTACCTGTGACCAAGCCTGGAGCTCAGCCCCTGGGTGGTTCCTCGGGTTGTTCCCTTGCAGAGCATCCCAGTGTGGTGTGGTTCAGGCAGAGGTAACGGGACAACGCGCTGATGAGCTTTGCATGCTCTGACTTAATGGGACCACAATTAGTAAATGCTTTTTTTTCTTCTTCCTTTACAAGCCCAGCTTCTAGTGGAAACAGACACTTTTGGCAGTCAAGTCCGGATCAAAGGGAAGGAGACAGACTTCTACCTTTGCATGAACAGGAAAGGCAAGCTAGTGGGGAAGGTAAGTGTTTCCTATTAATTCATTTGTAACATGAGTGTTACCTTTAGCAGCCTCCTCAGGGCTGTAATGATGTGTTCGAGCTTCGCCTGTCAGCCTCAAATGAAAAGCAGGACAGAGGGGATGTGGGGTCTGCAAGGCAGCCTGCGCCCTTCCGAGCCCTCCCCCGCGTCCATAAAACCAAGCTCTGCAGCCAGCCCCGGGGTTTTCGGATGATGCTTCGGATGCGGATGGCTTTGCGCTTTACAGCGGCGTTATACTGACGTGAGATGTCATCTCGGCATCCCAGTGTCGCGGCCGCCTCCGCAATAACTACGTTACTTGATCTTTCTTTGGAGTGAAATTCAAAATAAAAGGGCAAGCGGAGCACCGCGCGGGGAGGTTAGCGCTGGGGAGGTAGGCAACATAAGGCTCCTCTCAGTGGCGAGCCAGGGGATGGTGTGGCAGAGCTAATACTGGAATCCGAACATCGTACTGGGGCTGGGCCTCACGATTCTAGCGTTACAGGAATATTTTATTACTTTGGATCCCCGCACAATGGAAGCATGTAACAAATTACAGCGTGTTCACCCATCTAGCTTAACTTCTTTGCTGAAGTCAAATTTTTTGTGTATTAACTTGTTTTTGTAACTTAGGCAGTTCTTCTGTATTGCTGGCGAATCTAGAAGCTTGCTAACCAGGCAGGAGCTTGCTCAAAGCTGAAATATCACCAAAAAATAAATATAAAATAAAATATCTCAACCCTCAAAGGCCCCCTCCTCCACTGCCCGCACTTTGCTCCACCAGGAATTAAAATCTGGCATCCTCGTGGCTGTGAAAAAGGGAAGCTGAGTTTTGTTTTGAGTCAACACAGCAAAAGCCACGCTCCCAAACAGAAACCAGAAACCAAATTGCTCTGATGAAATATTATTTACTTTTGTCGTCCCGAGAGTGACACTTGTGGGACAAGTGCCTTCCCCGGAGGATCCCTCCTGCCACTTTTGTTTTCCTCGTGAGCAGTGCAGATGCTTCTGTCGAGACTAAGCCCAGATCTTTTTGGAGGCAGCCGCTAGCCGTGGCAGCCTGCCTGACCCACTGCGTTGGCGAAGCAGGCAGCATCCCGGACGCTGCTCGAAGTCGGTGGGGACTTGGAAATCGGTGCTCCGGGAGGATCGGACCAAAGCAGCTGGTTCTCTCTGCTGCCTGCACTTCTGCGGTGCAGTTACTGCTCTGAATGAGACACCGTTGTTTGATCCTGGACAAGGACATTCGTTTTTTAACTGGGCTTAGACCTCTCAGGATACACATGGATGCTTTTGAATATTGCAGTGAACACAAACCTGGCCTTTGATTTTTTTTTTTTTTGTGCCTTAATTTTCCATCCTTTAAATGTGATAATAGCGTTTTTCCCTGAAATGTTATAAGGATAATTTTGTTAATGTTTATGAGGTGCTGATACCACAGTAATGGAGACCTTAGAAGCATCCAAATTAGATGGGGGAAAATGAGCATGAAATCTTACCTTTTTCTTTAACGGACCTTACCGCAGGGTGGATCAGCAGTGGCACACGGTGCAACCCACACCCCTTCCTGGTCTGCGCTGGGTGTCCAGGAGCGTCCTGGCAAAGTCAGAGGCTGTTTTTCAAAACGCGTAGTGTATTTTGGCGAGGTTCATCCCTTGATTTGGCCCACTGGGCACCAAGGCAGGACAGTTCTTTAGCTCGTCACCTTTCATGCAGCGTAATGCTTTTGGTTTTTTTCTTGATGTCCTTTTCCTAACGTTAAGATGGCAAATGGTTTGTTATAAAAAAACCAACAAATCTGTTCCTGTAAATATGAGCCTTCCCACCCCAGACTGCTGACAAGTTCATAAAGTAGCCGACCTGAGCAGGAGGGGGTACGGAGCATGGCGTTTGGAAGGAAAATGTTCCAGACGCATTGCCCGTATTAACAGCTTCTCATGAGCAAAAAAAAGAAAATAATAGCGTGTCTTCTTGATACCAAAGAGTGTGGTTTTAATTAGTATCATAGTTTCAGCTCTTTTTGTGGCAAGAGTTTGAGGGAATGCTTTTTAGCTTGAATGCTCTAAACAGCTAGTAAACCCCAAGGAAAACTTTAGATAAAAGTTACGCCTAGGCTTATACAAATATTTAAGTTCAGTCTGGGGGTGTAGGGGAATGAAACCCATAAACTGATTGTTTCACAGTCACCCCGGTATGTTCCTTTGGCAAAAGAGGAGCCATGGGACCAAACTGGGTCTTTTTCTCTGCTCATTTCCTATTGCCTTACACTGCATAATCCCTAACAATACCAGCATATGCCATCTGGCTTTGTTCTCCTCCTCAGTCAGCAGTTTTGGATCCCCCCCCGAGTTGAAGACCTGCTTTGAATTTAGTCCTTTTTGTTTCCCATAATCATCTACAAAGGGTATTACAGACTGGAGCAGGTTGCTGTTGTTCTCAGCTGGAACTGGTGACGAATGCGAGAGCTCCAGAGCTGGGGCTTGCTCCCCACCTCGCAGCCGGTTGTGTTGCAGGCCAACAACTAACCCACAAGGCTGAGAAGAGCAACCTTTGCGTCTTTTTATTTATTTATCAGAAATTGCACCTACGCCAGCTTTTCTGAGCGGAGGCCATCTGATGGAGCTTTCTCAGGAGCCCCAAACCTTGTTTTCCTCCTCGCTTGGTCATTACCCCATGTGTGTTCACGGCCAACGTTGGCCAAAGGGCTCGGAGGTGTTTTGGGCAGGCTTCTAACTTTATTTATGTCACAGCATGCAACTGCTGAGGTCACTGACGCTCTACGTGCTGCTTATGAAAACTGGTGACAGGGCAGGTGTTGTACAGGGAGTGACTTTTCTGTTAAAGGTCCGGCACCGGGGGAAAACAAACTGGATCGTGTTTCATCGTTGATTCTTGGTGTTATGTTGAAGAAGGCCCAAGAAATATTTAATTTTATTTTTTTCCTTCTGACCATATTTTTTTTGCCTGTGGGTTTTTGGTGCCTCTGTGTATACACATGTAGAAGTTGTAGGTCCTGAGTTCTCTGATTTTGCTGAAGTTTTCTATGGACCACTGAGGTTTATGGTTGAGTTATATTACAAGGAGAGAGATTGAAATATGAAAACTCAGAACAGGAATACTAGGTGCTTTTCTTAAAAACTTTTTTGTCTTTTTTTATTATTACTGTTTATTTATCTCAGGCTTCTTACAAACACGGGGGAGAAGGGGACTCTGAAAGGTTCGGCTCTCCTTCCAAGGAGAGGCGCAATGTGACTTCTCCACTTGTGACAAGGCACAACATGACTGGTCACCTCGAACTCAAGAACTCTGAATATTTGCAATAATTCAGTGTTAGGGGCGAAGAGGAGCTAATGGTCTCTTTGGAGGAGCTTTGAGTTTGTAAATGTGGTTCTGCTGGGGAGTCCTTCTGTGGTTTTTCTCTCTGCTCCGGTTTCTCTTATCTCGTGCATCGAGATAAGGACGTCAGTAAAGTGGGGACTTCGTGTTTGTAAAAGGCTGTCAAAGATAAGTCTTTTAAGTCTCCGGAGCAAGGAATAGCAGCCTGGGGTGTGAGCAGGTGGCTGTTAATTAGCTTGGCCACCTCTAACTGTTCTGGCAGCGCCTGTCCCTACAGCAAATTTGTGCTATCTAGAATTGCAGGACACTGCGGAGATTTCCTTTCCCTGCCCCGCCCCAGTCCCCTCATCAGGAGAGCATTTGCCAGGAGGTCAGCGATCTCTGTGAAGCTTAAACTGGATCTGTCGGCACCGTTACAAGATGACCAAAGCCTTGCCCCTTCCTTTAGGCACTGCTAAGGCTAGTGGCTGGTACGTGGTGATCAGAGCATCTCCTAATCCCCAGGCGCTGTTGCCAGGGAATTTCCCATGGTTCTCCAGCAGCCACCCATGGGACCACGCAGTCTGGTCGGCACTAGTTATAGCAGGTTATAGCTCAGGTTATAGCAGGTATCCATAACGGGAGTGTTTTGCACTCCCAACTATAAAGGGAGAGGAGAGAATAGGCCTGTTTTTCTGAACTGACCAAGGGCAGAGGAGAATGGACCTTGGCTTCCTGCAAAGCTGCCGAGTGGGAGGAGATGCTGCTTATTGCAGACCGTGGCAAGGGAGACATCAGTTTTTAGAGCAAGATATAGATGCAGGGAAGGTAACTAATGACTGGAAGGAATCCAGAAGATTTTAGAAGAATGGGCAAAGAGCTAAGCACATCTTCGATTTGCTCCAGAAATTCCTTCAGAAGATGCTGCAAGCAATCCCACTGATGTTCTTCCATGGCATTAGGTGGATTATGTCTTTTCCAGCTCCAGCAGCAATATTGTCCCCTGTTGGTTCTCTCTATTGTTCTCTGTTGGTTTCATTTTGAGAACAGCTCCATCTCTCAGTGCGTTAAGTCACTCCTTGAGCTCTTCCAGGAAGGAGAAGCAGGTGGTGGGTGCTGGAGCCATCTCCTCAGGGTGGGATAGGACTCAGAGTGCAGGTGGAGTCGGGACAGCGTGGCGACTGTCAGTTGTGTGCTGTGCTCCCGTGTGATGCTGCTCCGCATAATGTGGCTGTAATCTTGACACTGCGAGTCTGCAGGAAACTCCTGCACCACTGTAAATGGGGGCGAGTCCTTCTTCTGAGATAGGATGTGGATACGGAGAAAACTCCAGAAATAGGGGCAGGGTTAGAAAAGCGATAGTCAGAATGGGGTCTATCACAGGTATCATCCCTGCCAGCTCTACAGAAAGTGAGAACAGTAAAGTTGTACCCCAAGAAGTCCCTGCTCATTACATCAGTTCAGCTCCTTCTAAGAATTCAAGCCTGAGAGCGTGTGATACTATGAAATAGGTGTTTTCCCACCAAATCCACGTGCTGACTTGCACCATCTCTCCTTGGGTTTTCTTTCAAAAACCCTCAGTGACCTGGTATACACACACTCTCAGAAAATCATTATGGTATATATGCATTATTTTTGAAAAAGCATTTAAATGAGTTTAGTTTTATTTCTCCTTTCTCTATGCTTAATGTGAACAGTGGGAAAAAGCTGTCGATTGAAAGGTAGGACCCCCCTGGCTGGTCAGGATGGCTGAAGCATTGCTTCAGCTCGATGACAGGTAACTCGGGTGCTTTCTGGGGACAGCTTTGCTGACGCCGTGTCTGTAGCGCTGAAGCCCTCCCGGCGCTCACAAAGCACAGACGAGCAGTGCTGAGCTTGTGCCCTTGAGTATGGTCCAGCTCCCGAAGAAAAGCTCTGCCAGCCAAAGCGCGTCTGTGCCAGGAGCACATCATCTGCGCCAGGGGCTGGAGGTGGCACGGCTCTGCTGGCCACCATCACCTCTCCCCCACCCCTGACCATCACCGCTGTGCTGATACCACTCACAGCATAGACCTACCTCTGAGACGTAAGATTTTTTTCTGGTGTGATAACTGCTTTCCAAGCCAATATATTTCTTAATGTTACCAGAAAGTTGCTAATACCATATGGCAAGGCTCTCTGTATTTTTGCAGGACAACAAACAAATTGTTGCTGGATGCCAGACTGCTCTGGCAGAGCTTTATCACTGATGCCTGCCAGCAGTAGCCTTTAGGGGATAGTAATAATTTGGGGTTGTTTACATTACAGCTTTAAAATAGGGGTTTTCTTGAAGCATGTGTGTGTTTAGTCAGGAAAGTTGGCTAAAAAAACTCTTGAGAGCATCAAAGAGTGAAGGCGCTCGCTACGGCCCATGCATGCGGTCTTGGCCCTTTATAATACCTCTGGCCGTACAGGAGAAGGAGCATGTTGTGTTACAGGAGCTCCAGGTGGTTCAGTGGGAGCCACCCTTTGTAGGACAAGGGGACTTACCTGGGTAGGAGACACCAGGTGGGTTCTCCAAAGCCTTATCAGTGTATCTGGACCAGCTTTGTCGTCAGCTGACTTTGGTCAAGGCTGAGGTTGAGCTTTCCGGAAAAGCTACCCACCCGTGAAACACCGATGGTGGGAAATCAGTGCCTTGCTGTAAAGCCAGGGGTCTGTGTTAGCCTGAGACAAGGAGAGTCAGGGGTGAGCTCCGAGCCTGGTGCCCTTCGCGTGCCCAAATCCTGCATGGCATTTGGCCGTGAGTATTCCCCGGTGCCTGCCTGCGCCAGGGTCTGTCCCAACAGCCAAATGTGCTGCAAAGATGTCAGGAGGTGGCAAGGGCAGAGGGGCACTTAGGGGTTTGCAGTTTGAAACTTGGATGCAGTAGATGAGGTGCTTGCACTCCTCAGCTTGTATATTTAAAACCACGCCTAACTACATGTTGGATTTGGGGCAGAACTCTGAGTTTCACAAGGTTTTGATGTATATCCAGAATTTTTCCCGGAGTTGCACAGTATTCAGGTTGCTTGAAAGGGGCTTGTAAAACCTAACAATTTCTGGGGCTGAATGCTGAATTCGCAACAAAAACACGATCAGAACTAGTGGGGTGTCGGGTTTAATAGCGTGCGTTTTGCAGATCTCTCTGTGACATGTTCAGCCATAAACTATTCTGACTTGGCATCTCATGTGAAAGCAAACCTTGACATGGCTTTTGCTGGATCTCACTCAGATCTCATTTTGAACTGCAGTCTGGTTCTTCGTATAGGGTGGGATTGGTCCTTTTTAAAGTGAACTGTTCCCAAGCTTTCGCTCCCCTGTGAGTTTGTTTTAGTTTAAGTCATCTAAATAAACGCCTTCAATGGACCCTGGAGCCGAGCAACCTTGGACCCTGTCATACTTCGAACATGGACCTGATCCGAAACCAGCCTCAAGTGTCCGAAAATCTTGAATCAGGGCCTGCAGGATTGCAAAGGTCTGAAAAGCAATGAGATGACAAAACCAGTTTTCTTTTGGTTGAGCCATTAGAATCTTCTGCATTCACCTAATCAGGCTTTTTCCTGCAACCAGTGGAAAAAAATTTGAATTATTGTTCTGAAAACTTAGAAGCTGAGATTCTCATGAAATTAAAAGCAGAAGTGGAAGCTAAAATCAGCAATCACCCTCCTTCATTCTCAGCCCCCAAATACCATGAGGTTTTTGGTAACACTGCAACCTTTCACAGCTGCTCCTTTCCCATTGCTGGGCGACCTGAAGCACCGCATTTAAACTTTTGTGGAAGCTGGTGGAATTTGTATCATCTGGTTCATTTGTTGCAGTTTCAAATCTTCACAGTGCTGGAAATGTGCCAGAAGAATTCCCCAAGGAGGGATTGCTAGATAATACAGTAGGGATGTTGTTATCACGCAGTCTCAGGGTATGCGGACACAATAATTTGTCATGTTACTTCTCGATAGGTGTGATGTGCTAAGAGCTGGCCAGACCCCATCGTGCACCTTCCCCGGGGGCTGCGATGGCTCTGCCCTGCGTTGTGAAGCTGTAGGCGGCACAGGGATGAGATGTCGCAGCCTGAGGTGGGTATGGTTGTGCTGGGTTTGCACACCCAGCGAGCAGGAGCCCTGCTGGAACAGCTCCTGTCCTTGAGCAGAGGCAGCCGTCAGATGCCGAGTGTTAGCCGGCTTTTCCAGGAATCCTCGCTCTGGATGGCCACAACCGTGTAATGATTCCCAAGAAGCCATTTATGGTTGAGCCCAGTGAAACTACTTTCCAGTGTTTATTGCACTGAGGCTGCCTTGGCACAAAAATGGATAGGCTCCGATGCTGCAGTGGTTCCTTCAAAGTGACAGGAGTCTGTGCGAGCTCACTGGACCTTTGCAGCGTTAATATTTGCTGTGAGCAATGGGCCTTGTCCTGGTTCTGTATTTGTGACGATTTGTTTACAGCGGTGTTTTGCACAGAGGTTTCTCTGGAGGTGGGAAGGAGAGGGGAAAATGACGTGAATGCAGGTAATGAATTTTGTGGAAGAAGTTTAGAAGTTTTGTGGTGGAGTGGGATAGCAGGCAGCTGATCTTGGTGTCGCAGGGAGAGTAGAGGTCATTTTGAAGCTCTGTGTGCTCAGAAGAGGGAGAGCAGTTTGGTGGCCACTGATAAACACTGAACGACTGCAAGGCTTGGGAAGGAGAGACGGGAGAGTTTGCAGAGAGAATGGGAAATGTTGGGGAACGCTGGCAGTGCTTGAGCTCACGCATTGCACGAGAGGTTGAGGAGATGGAAGAAACATGTTTACATGGAGAAAATCCCTTTATTTTACAAATGGTTAAAGACTGCATCAATTCTTAACAGAGTCTGTGTGTGCACGTAAGCTTGGATGCCAAAGCCCTGAAGGCTATCTGAACCAGAAGACTGTGGTATTCATGGCACTGAATGGAGGGAGAGGCTTATGCCACCATGTAGGCATTTACCGATGTCTTCCCTTTGCCGATCAGTTGTTAGTGCTGTGTGTACATCTTACCTGCATGGTCTGATGGATTTCGGTCACGGGTTTCACCAGTCGAGCACATTACTAAGCACATTTAAGCCCACACAGTGCTGCTGGGGTTGGATTTGTATGTAGCTGCTTTGCCAGGCAGAACATTCACAGTGTTGGTTGGATGTCACCTAACATCTTGTAAGAATAATGTGAATATTTAAGGTCTATGCTAAGTCCTTCTGTGCTACCTTCAGTTCTTGCAATCTTCTAAGCACCCTGGATGGATGCTGACCCTCTCAGGCTGAGCAAGGACAGGAGGTTTTGCTTTAAGCAAACTGTGGGTAGAGGAGCTATGTGTGACATGAGCTGTGAATCCGGCAAGCAGGGCTTCCCTCGAGCGGGAGCATCTGAGATGGGACTGGTGCTTAATGCATCATTTCACAGGCCAGGCCAGGTGGTCAAGAGGTCCTTGTAGTCACGTTTTAGCCGTATATGAATACCTCCAGTTACCTTAAGCTTCTCAGCACAGCCACAATGCTTTAAGTGTTTGTTCTAAAATAAAGCGAAAGGTCCCTTATCCTTTTATTTTAAAAAATAAATTTCTCCATGATACTGGTTTTATGCTAGGGAGTTGCAGTTGCTCAGCTGCGGACGTGAGCGTTGGCCTTTATCTCCAGGCTGTGTCTGGTCACCAGAGAGCTGTGTAACAGGTTTACAGATTTCTTGCGATTCCTCTTTAGCAAACTTCATATTTTCCTTTGGATATTCCTAAGAAGCACCAATTCTCTCTCAAATTGGAGTTTTGCAAAGTCAAGGTTCACATTGCAGACCAAGCTTGTAAGCTTGACCTCTAAATCTTTTTCTTATCCCATGGCTGGAAGCTGTATATCCCCTGCCAGGGAAACACACCACCTTCTTGAAAGCTACATGATAATTTAGTTTAATTCTTTCTGTGTTCAAGGAGCAAGTGTCACCATAAAGCTGCTAACATCCTGTCCCCTATGTTTCTTGGTGGCTGCAGCTGTGTGTCATGTTGGAATATTTCAGTTCCCTAAGGTTAAATGTTAATTAAAATTATTGAGAGGGGATCCCTGAGCCCTGGTCATGCCTCACCCTGGTTGGGTGGAGAGGGTGTGCTGTATGCGTCTTGTGCTGACGCTTGTATCAGGTTGAATTTAACTGCTTTCCTCAGAGCATCTTATCTCCCAAGTGCAATTTTTGTTGGTCTTGAGCGTCGGTAAGATGAGGGTGATGTTTCTTCTAAATTTTACTTTGCAAATACACTGGTGTATTTAACTTGCAGCAAGCAACAAAGCAATGCAGCCTTGTCTTCCTCGACTGGATGCAGTTGAGATGCACATTCAGGTGGATCCTGCTCTTCAAGGACTGTTTCTACTTGCCTCTCAAATGGTTTTTGGAGAACAAGTGAGAACGGAGGCTAATTTTGAAGTGGAGAATAAAACCTATGCTCCAACAGCAGCAAAAGAGCCATTTGATATGGCCATTACAATACATTTAAGGTCAAAGAAAAGTAGATCTTGCTTAAATATATTTTCGTTCTTGACATTTTCTTACATTGTCTTTTGGGTACTTAAAGATACTAGGTTTTCCTAAAGGAGGACAAGTCTCAAAAGCCTTGCATTTGTTGTATAAAGATGGAAGTTTGTCATTCACAGGCTGGAACAATTCTTGATGATCATTTTTATGGATGGCGCTTGATTTGATCATGGATTTCTCTTTTTTTCTTGGTAATATAATTTGACATGAAGAGAACTAATGCCATCTTGCAGACAGTCAATGACCTTTCTTGGTCCTAAGTTCCACTGATTTAAACTTGCCCCAGGGAAACTGGTGTCACTACCAGGATGTCAGCTGAATGAGATTGCACTCATTTGAAACGATAACTTAAAAAGTCAGTGCGTATGTTTGTTTAATGTGTATAAACCCGGGCTTTCCAGACCTGTTATGGGGTCAGCAACTGTTATAGTCCCGTGTTCTTGCTTCACTCATTGTCTAGACCTGATGTTTTAAACATTTTTTTTTTTTTTAATTTTCCTATCGTGGCTAAGTCCCTATATAATGAATTTAAGCCTACACGAAATATGCTGCTGCTCCTAGTTGGCTTTGATAGACAGTTCAGGACTAGCCTGTGAGTCTTGGTGGAGCCTGAAAACGACTGCTCTAAAGGGAACCCCGGCAGTGCATTTAACCAATCAGGTTGTGCTTTGTACAACTGGGTAAAAATGCCTTCACAGCTCTTACCATAGTTATCACGCAGAAGCGTACATGCAACTTGATCAGGTAGGTGCGGGTAATGGTAGATGTCATAGATCTGCTCAGATGTCACGTCTGACACCTGCCTGTGGTTTCAGATCTCCTGAAGCAGTAGCTTCCTATTGCAGGAAACCTTCAGTTTTGACTTAAATTAAATTTTCCTAAATTTTCTACTGGTTTCATAAATTTCATTTAAAAAATGATTGACGTTTCTCATCATTAATAGTAAGTACACATAGTTCTCTGCGATGCAGTTAGGAATTTCTACTAACCAAATGGACATCTTTCCAGATGAAGCCAACCTAGTTTGCTCTAATTACGGATATGTGCCGTCCTGCCGTACTGTTGGCAATAAATGTGCCTGTGACAGAAGGAGCAGGTTAGGAGGCATGTCCTGGAGTAGCCACAGCCTTGCTGGGTTCATCCCTACAAACGCTCCTTTCATCTCTGTATCCTCCGGCTCATCCTGTGACAAAATGCTCTTCCAGGGCAGCGTGAGGGTTACTGAACAGATATTAGTTAGAAAAATGGAATTTTTGAATGAAAGGTTAGAAGGAAAGAAAAATTTCCGACCCTACTCTTCCCTTCTTGGTTCTTGCAGCTTGTGCTGTGACCAGCACAAACAGGGACAGGGCTCTGCGAAGCCTGTAGGTTCCATCCCACGCATGCAAGACCGTGCCCGTTTTTGGGTGCTCTCAGGAGAGACGGGATGTGCCCCCAGTGCACGTGGGCAGGTGGGTGCAAAAACGGGCAACGCTGCTTTGAAACCGGGCCTCTGAATGGAGGTGCACCCTCTCTTCGGAGAATCTCCTCTGCGTGGGTTTTGTATTACTTCCCCTGCTTCATGAATGCACTTAGATGTCCTGTATACATAATTAACCTCTCCGCTGCGCTGGCAGACACTTTTATTGAACTGCCCATCATGACTCCTAAGTATTTTCCTCGGAGGATTGTGCAGGTTCAGAGGCCAGAGAGCTGGAGGAAACGCACACGAAGCTGAGTAACTCTTGGCAGTTATAGATGCAGCTTCCCTGATTTACAGCCCGGTCTAGGAGCAAGAATGTGCATTTGGGTCAAGAGGTGTCTCTGTGGTGAGGATGCCTTGCCATAAATCCGGGATGCTGAACATCAGGATGCTTATGATGGATCTGTCCTGATAACGCCTATAAAGTGCACGAGGATGGCTGGGCCCGGCTTACCAGCAGCCAGAGCACTCAGATTTGCCATGCTGTGAGGGGGTAATACTTCCCACAGCATTGCTGGATCTAGCAGCTGCCATACCCACCTCCTTGTCACACTTTCTGGCCTAGCTTTAAAAGGCGTATGTGTGAAGGGGGAGAGGTGGCGGTGCTAAAAGCTGTGTCATTAACACAGCTCCTGCCTTACCTTCTTCCACTCGGGATTTTCCAAGCCACGCGGAGTGAGTCTGAGCTCTGACTTTGAGCTGAGCTTGTGCAAAACCACAGAGAAGTAATATGCTTCCTGAAAATCATATGTCAGTAGGTACATGCTGTGTAAACAGCTCTGGGGCTTTGTAGGGGGTATCAGTGGTGTTGGGTGCACCAGCCCTTGGACCTCAGCTGGGGATGCTTCAGGAGTGGCTTACTGGGACTGCTGAGCCACACATCTACCGAAACCCCAAGCCTTCCCCGCTGTCACCGCTCCAAAATTTAGGAAATACAGGGCAGGATTTCTTCCGTAGAATGCAGTGTGTGAATCTAGCGTTCGAGGGAAATTTTCAGCAAGCCTTTGAAATAATTGCTGAGCTCAGTGGGCGTGCCTCGCAGCTGGGGGTGGCGTGAGATCCAGCTCGGTGGGGGTACCACTGCTCGGGAACCCCCTCTGTCTGTCTGTCTGCGGAGCCAGGGGTGGGGATGCAGAAAGGGTCCATTTCAGAGTTTTTCTTTGCAAAAAAACCTAGGTGTGTACACCTCTTGGAAACCTTTTGCTTGAGCGGTAGCTTTCCCTGCTCCAGGATTTTTGGGATGAAGGGGCTTGCGCAGAGGGAAGCGATCCTGCTTGCATGGAGGGCTTGTAGCTTCACAATTTGACTTTGAGCCTGGGGGGCTGAACTTGCAGAGAGGTGATAATTAGACAGGAGAGTCAACCCCGTCTCACTTGAAAGGTTGAATCTTGCTGCACCCTGTGCCAATCGTCACAGACGTGTTTCCTATGGTTTGGTGTTTGTTATTATTTGCAGCACATCACCAGCGCATTCAGTCGCCTTACCCAGAGAGCTTCTAATTGCAGCGGCGTTTGAGGCGGGGGGAAGTGTTTTAACATAAGCTTAGCTAACAACAGCTTAACACAGCATCACTCGTAGGGCTTAATTTGTGCCCTGATCTTTGCAAACAGAGAAACCTTTCAGTTTGGAGGCATCTCTCCCTGCACCGTGGTGTTACCCGAGCCGTTTGCACGAGCTTATTGTTGCTGTAAAAACTGAGTGAAGTTTGGATTTGCCGGTGCCCACTGAGCCAGATTTGTGAAGCATAAATGAGAAAACCTGCCCTGGCCTCCCTTTCCCATAAAAAGCTGCTCAGGTGGCTTAGTGTGGCAGGCTAATAGGGAGAAGGCGGAGGCGGCTGCTGCACCTGCTAATGCTTTGGCTCAGGCTGGTGGCACAGAGGCTGCCGCGAATTCCCCCTGAGCAGCAAGCTGTTAGTGGCAGTAATGCCTCGCTCGGAGGAGCGCTCCTGCTACGACAACAAAGAGCCCTTTGATCCTTTCCATTTGGAGAACTTAAAACGAGAAAGCCAAACTACAATAAGACCAAGTTGGGTCATAAAAAGGAGAGCAGGAGCACCAAAGCGCTCCGGAGTGTAATTGTAGAAGCAGCAAATGCTTTGGCACTTAATTCTGCTTTAGTGTCAGTTCAACATGTTTCACGTTTAATACCGGAGAGCCCATCGCCAAATGCTCTGCGCAAACATTCCGGTGCTGCTCTTTGGTAAACTCAGGGTTCTCAGAGAGCCCCTGGCTCCAGCGCAGGTCCTTCAGCTCCGCTGCCTTCAGCTGCACACCGGGTGGAATTGGCCGGCGGTGTATGAACAGTCCCGCGCTCGAGATATCCCTTTCCGGAGCGGGAGCCTTGAGCGGCT
>NW_008825302.1:1797908-1801259 GCF_000699105.1 Pygoscelis adeliae | reverse complement strand
CGCCGCTCTAACCCTGCTTGGTAAAGGGACTGGGACCGCTCAGGTCCACCGCCTTGTCACCGGGCAGCGCCTTGCTGTGTCCGGGGCTGGTCCCCAGCTCTTGGCTACTGGAGATGCCCTGCCGGAGCCAGTGCTTCGTGCTGCCCGGGCTTTACCGGCACGGCTGTGCTTTCCCTCGCCTCTGCGCAGACCTGGGTGATGCTCGAGGGGTTTCTGTGGAAAGTGGTGTTTAGATCAGGCTTTTTATAACGTTTATTAGAAGTCTGGCTAACAGCTACTGCATCTTCCCACGGCTATTAGGGGTGTGTTTAAACAAAAAATGCTCTGAATTATTTCTATGCAAAGAACTGAGCTGCAAGTTGTCGCCTCTGCGGTGGCACGGCCTCGTCACATGGCCAGGCAGCAGCTCCTGGGAGCAGAATCAGTGATTTGGGGATGGCTTGTCACAGGTACAAGGAGGTGCTGACTTGAAGAGAGCCCATGCCTTTCACAGGAGCAGAGTTGTGCTTCTGTGACGGCTCTCACCCTGCTCTGAGCAGGGAGCTTGGCTGGAGATGTTGCCCGTGGGACGGTGGTGAGCAGAACGCGGGAGCAGCTTGTCCCCCGAGCACGTGTGGGACACCCCGGGGTCACAAAGCCCTTGTGCCCGCCCTGCTCTGTGGGGCTGATGGGGATGGGGGGTGGGTGCGGGTCCTCCCCCCATCATGTGGCAGTGCCATCGCACCAGGCCACACGGTTCCTGCACAGCCCCGAGGCTTTCAAGAACTCTTCTTTATTTTAAAGAATCAGTTCAAAACATAAACCTCCATGTTTTGAAGGGCGAGCGCTCTGCAAGGTGCATCCTGACAGCTAAGTATGTGTGAAATGCGGCTTGGCAGCATCTCCCGGCTGATGTCGGCGGCGGAGGGTGCAGCCCCGTATCGGCAGCAAGCGTTTGCACTAGGAGCTCCTGGGGAAGGGCAGGCAGGCGGCTGGAGCAGGGAGTGATGCTCGGCCAAAGCCGTCTCTCTTTTCTCTTCCATCCTCCTCTCTTTGGAGGAGCGAGGGGATAGGTAACAGCCGTAAGGAGTGTTTTGCTGTCATTTAAATAGGGACATGATTAGACCTTAAGTGATGGGCACCTGGTGAAAACAAGGTGACACTTAAAAATTATTGAAAACCCTTATAAATCGCTTTTCCCCCCAATAGATTACCATGGGTCCAGCTCTCCATCGTGTAGGTAACGTGTGCGAGTGATTTATTCTATTGGGGATTATAACAGACACTGTAAAATCATCTTGTAAGTATTTGAAAATCATTTGTCTGTCTCTGATGTGTCTTAGCACGTACAGGAATGCTCTGTTTGGGGAAGTGAGGTCCTTATCCTGATTTATCTCAAGGTACTTGTAAATGTTACTGTAATTTCGTGTTATCAAATTATTTAGCTCTTCCTTTTCCAGAATGAAGTTATTTTATCTCATGCACCTTGTTTACTTCAAATTAGCCCTGAGGTTGGCCTGAAGTTGCACCTTATTATTCCTCCACCTCCTGTCTCCGTCTTAGGCTCTGTTGGCAAATTTGAAGGTATAAGTAAATACTTTTTTGTTATTAATAGAATAACTTCCCCCTCCTACACACACGTTTTCTTTTCATTCCAGTCTTCATTTTCCATGAGAAACTGACATTGCAGTACAAGCGGAAACCTCCAAAATTGCATGAAAATGCCTTAATTCTCCTAGCAACAAGGTCAGGGCTCAAATCCAGGACCTTTCCACGAGCGTGGGGGAAACGGCCCTTCCAATTACCTGCTCCCCCTGCGGTTCGGATCCGGTCGGTTCATCAGCACCTGGGTTTGGGTGGATTTGAAACTCAGCCATGGTATTGTTTAAAAATTCTCCATTCATTGGGGAAGGGTTTGTAGTGGGCTGAGCCCTGAGAAACCTGGGGCTGGTTTTATGGCTTCCCATTGAAACCTGGTGGAACCCCGTGGTGCCGACTGATTTCCCCCTTCCCCACTCATGTGGCTTTGATCAAACCCAGGGCTCGGAGAATGACCCCCCCCCAGGAACTGGAACCACTGAGCTTTGCCCAGTTCTGCCGTTCATTAAAGCGTTTGTGAGCTTCCCACTGTAGACGATAACATTAGGACCTTTGTGCCTAGCCCCGTACAGAGATTGCCGGTCCGATGGCAGAGCTGGCTGCGCCCCTATATAGGGGGCATGTATAGGGAACACGGACCCTGGACTAGCATGTTTGATATAGAAGTTGCTGTGATCTCCCCGCCCTCTTAATGGGACCTACCCATGGTAATGAAACCCTTTAGGCAGGATGGTGCATTAATGATTTTAGGGTAAACATCACATATTGTTGCACTGATTGAATTGAAGCTTTGCTAAAGGTATTAAGCCAGGGAGAGATGGCTGGTCCTGGAGGTTGGCGATGGTGAAGCTTTTCCCCTGTTGTTGCCTGCGTGACGCCAGCTTGGGTTGTCGTGCCTGATGGTTCCCATCTCGCAGCTCCGTTTGTAGCTCATACACGGTTATTTGGGGATCAGAGGTGCAGGGGAGCCTGAGCCAGCTCAGCCCGGGGGGGCTTCCCTCCTGTTTCGCGATCCCTGCCCTTCCCACAAACTGCACCAAACTCTGCTGTGATTGTGCAGGGCTTTTTAGGAAGGCTTTTCAGAAAGAGCAGGCCGACCTGGCCTTGGGGAAGGGGTGGTAAGCGTGCGGGGCTGGGTTCCTCAACCCAGCTGTCGTGCCCAGCGGAGCCCCTGAGCAGAGCCGCTGCAGCCTGGGACCGACCATCACTGCAGGTGCTGTGCTGGTCACGCTGCTGTGGCTTTCCTGCTCCCCCCAGGGACAGGATGGGTGGAATGGCTGAAGACCAAGAGGGTCTGATACTGTTTAGTTTGCGCGGAGAGAGTTTAATAGTAAGCATAGCAGTAAGCATAGGCCTGCAGTACTGAAACACTCATTACTTGACTTCAGTGAGGAGTTGGATTGGGCTAATACTATGATGGAATCCTTCCTTTGGCTTTGCTGAGCATTAGATTAAGTCCTGTGTGATGCTCCATACTGCACTTACCCCTGTCCGGAATCCATAAAACACCCTCAGCTGAGACAACATCCAGGGCTGAAGTGAGCCTGTATCTACTCCCTAATATCTTCTGATGCATAAAACAAAGTGCTGGTGCACACAACGATGCATGACGTTCTAGGTGCAGCACCAGTAACTCAGCAGTTAAAGGACAAAACATACTTTCTGGCAGAAGATTATGGGCAAGAAGAATTTCCTCTGTGCTGAACCACTTAAAGATGCTGTTGTGTGATGCTGCAACTCCCTCCGGTGCTGCATGTGCTGTGTAAATTAGAG
>NW_008825302.1:1777157-1796563 GCF_000699105.1 Pygoscelis adeliae | reverse complement strand
ATTGGCTCTATCAGACATAGGGGAAGCTTCTAGCAGCTTCTCACAGAAGCCAACCCTGTAGCCCCCCTGGCTACCAAAACCTTGCCACGCAAACCCAATACACCCTATTTGCCAAAATCTCGAACCAGCGTGTGGTTGGGGAACTAGCAGCCCATGACAGTGATGGGGAGGTGGGTTTGCAGTAGGCTGCATCAGGAAAGGAGTCCCATCAGGGTGGGCGTTTTGCTGCAGGGTGGTTGGGGAAAAACACTCATGCTCAGGAGGTTCTGACCTCCAGTTCTACGTCTAATCCTGGTTCCCTCTGCGAGGAAAAATGTTGTTTAGGGACATGGTTTCCTAAGCCAGGTACTTGAGCTCTGGGTGGCTGCTTTTAGGCTGAGATTGAAAGGTGGGGAAAGGGGAAGGACCACGTCCCCTCTGCCACCAGAAACGAAACCCTCTTCCAAACAAAAAACAACCCTGAGAGAGCAGAGGTGTAAGTTCGGGCACTTGTGTCACCCCCTCTGGCAGTGGAGCTGGGGTGGGTCTGGTGGCTGAGGACACTGCTGCCCCATAGTCCTCCAGCTGCTGTCGCATCGGGATGCCAGCAGGATGCCGTCCCGTCCCGGGAGCTGCTCCGGCGTGGGAACGGCCCTTTCCGCTGCTGATGTCGCTCAGGGATGCGAGTTGGAGCCAAGCCTGGGGTGTGCAATGCGGCTCCGAAATAACCGGTTGGATTCAGGGACTGGCGTGGGGTCAGGGACCTCGATGCCTGCGGCACCCCTCCGGCTCATCCCCGGAGCTCCACGCATGGTTTATTTGCCAGGTGTCGTGCCCAGGATGCTGCCAGGGAGAGTTTTCAAAGCACTGGGAAGGCTTAGACTAAGGCTTGTAATGATTTTAGTGGGATTTGGGTAGTTATGGATGCAAGCCCATAAGGTATTTTGGAAAACATGCCAAAAGTGAGCGGTAGAAGTGGCAATGCTGTTGTTTGGCCCATATGAGATCCTGATTTTTTAATTTTTTTCTGATTAAGTATGATGTTTCTCTGGCACGAGTTCAATTCATTCTCCTTTCCTAATGGAAAAAGCAAAGCTAAGTGTCTTGCTTTGCTTGCAATTGAAGGAGCTGGACTGGATAAACTTAACTGTTGTCTTTGAAAAATCGTTCTCTCCTTGGATAGGAGTGTTTAAAAAAAATGAAATGATGACCTCATGCTTTCGTGCTTTTTTTAAAATTCATTTCTATTTCAGCTGATGTTTGTTACGGCTCCTATTAACGATGTTTGAACCAAAAACAAGGTCCAGATGTGATGATTTTATTTATGCCAAATTGGGTTTTGGTCACTGAGCTTGCATTTGGATAATGAATTTTTTCTTTTTGTTTTTTCCTTTTTCAGCCTGATGGCACCAGCAAGGAGTGTGTCTTCATTGAAAAAGTCCTAGAAAACAACTATACGGCACTGATGTCAGCAAAATATTCAGGCTGGTATGTTGGATTCACCAAAAAAGGGAGGCCACGGAAAGGGCCCAAGACCCGGGAAAATCAGCAAGATGTACATTTTATGAAGAGGTACCCAAAGGGGCAAGTGGAGATACAGAAACCTTTCAAGTACACAACAGTCACCAAGAGGACTAAGAGAATACGACCCACCAACCCCAGTTAAAAATAGACAAAAACAGTGTCACAATAATAAACCACAAAAAAAAAAAAACTGCACCAGGAGGAATATTTTTACATTAAAAATAAGGAAGAAGCTCTATTTTTGTACATTGTGTTTAAAAAAAAAATAAAAATAAAAAAAAGTAATAAAAGACTAGATGGCAAACGCTGGGGAAAAGCTGTTAGGGATTTATTGTGACTTGAAAAACAAAATGAACTGCTCTATTTAAATTGACTTCTTGTTGTTGATGACACACAGGTGCTTATTTCGCTTTTTTGGAAAGGACAACTTTTCAAGCATATCCCCAGAGGAAAAAAAAAAAGTAATTATTAAAAATAAATAAATAAAACCAAAGAAAACCAAAGTTCTTTCCCAAAGTTACTGACACCCTGCCCCGAAAAGTGCCGGTTTTGCAGTAATCTATTTATTGTCTGCTGCACGCCGGCCCAAGACAAGATGGTGTGTGCCGCAGTGATTGAGTTTCCGTGGAGTTCTCGACGCATCGATCTTCTGTAACCTTTCTGACGACATAAGGTGTCACGGCTCCGTGATCCTGCATTATGCTCAGTTCTGGAGAATGCTGCTAAATACATTCAAGTGACTACAAGATGACCTAGTACACCAATGATAAGGGAATATTTTAAAACCAGCTATATTATATATATTATATATATATAAGCTATTTATTTCACCTCTCTGTATATTGCAGTTCCATGAACCAAGTATTACTGCCTCAACAATTAAAAAAATTATTTAAAACACATGTACATATTTTTGCTGTTCACACTTCTTTCCTCTCCCTGAGTAGTGTTTTTTTAATGCATATTTATCTTTCATGTGAGGGCAGCAGGATATGTTCGGGGTGGTTTCCCCACTATAAACTTTATTGCTAATTCTGTAATTCCTCCTTTGCCTTAATACCGCCTCCCTCCTCCTCCTCCCTTGTTGTTCCCACAAGGAAGAAATCTTGCGTGGGGTGACGATGGGCTGAGAGTGGGGAAATCCACGCTGGCATTTTTCAAGAGCAGGAGTTAAATTTTATACTTTTCAGTCCAACGAATATTTCCTAAAGCTTTGGCCAAGCTGAAGGTAAACTGGAAAATTAGCATCTGACTCAATTAACACGTACTTACGTGTGGCTTGTGTTTCCTTCGCTGGAGGTTTTGAGAGGGGCTATTTGTTTCAGCTCTTTAATTCAATATTGTATCTTTTAAAACTTGCCCTAGACTGACCAAATCCCTCTCCCTTGCCCCGTGTAGCTCTCCCAGCCCTTCGGTGACTCGCTCTCCTCGTCAGTCCAGCCAGCTTTCCTCCCGGTTGTTCTGCACAGGACTTGGACAACATAAAGCCACAAAGGTGTGAATCTGCATATACAGACTGACCTGACCCACGCGGTCGGGTGGGTGAGACAGCATTAAACCGAGAGTGGGGAAAAAAGAAGGACAATGAAATAACTGACCTCAAATTTTAGCTGAAATGACAACTGAGCCCAAGTGAAGCTTTAAGGAGAAGCTCACTTGACCTTTTTCCTTCTCTCTGTGTGCAGACATCGCTACGCTCCCTGACTCCAGCCAGGGCTGAAAATGCTCAAAGCCACTAAGAAAGCTTTTTCTTGTTAATCAGAAGAACAACTCTCCCCAGAACAAGCTTTCTCAAGATAACTTTGAGAGCTGCAGCCAAATCCTGCAGATCAAAGCCGTTTGGGAGATGGTGCAGATAAGTGTGCAAGCTTGAGGATGCTTATCTGAACCAATCTCCAAACCTCGCAAGCCTAGAGAAAAATGAACAGTGCTAAACAGGGTCACTTTGTGCTGCTCCACAAAAAGCTGGGCAGCCTTACAGGTGATGCCTTCACCCCAGCTAAGCACGGGTGGTCACTCGAGCAGCCCCTCTCCCAGTGAATGTACTGGGAGCTGCTCTCCTGGTGCACCTGGAGACCAGCACGGAAGCGGGACCTGATGGCACAGTGGTGGAATTGGTTGGTGGGGGCTGGAAGGCTTTGCCAGCTTTGCCTTCAGATTGATTCATGTGGGAGAGATTCGGGGAAAGTTCAGAGGAGCGCTGGGCGTGGGGGATTGGGAGCGGCTCGAGATTTGCCATGTTAGTGCCTCCAAGAGGAGAAACCCAGTTGATTTCCAGCGTGAGAAAGGATTTATGGGTGCCTTTTTTCTCCTTGAAATATACCCATGGCCCATGGCACTGATGGTTTCACTGTCAGAACGACAGGGTTTTTTTGCCATCGGGGAAATTCAAAGGGGTGGAGGTGGTAAACGCTGGAGAAGGCTGGGCAGAAGGGATCTTCTGTAAGGCCAAGAGCAACCAGGGAGGATCTGTTGCCAGTCCTGCAATGCCCACTGGGTTTGGAGACTGGCATGTGGGAACTAGGAGCCATGCAATTGTCACTAGGGGCCTCTGGCACTTGGGTCATTGGTTTACAAGAATATTTACTGAACAGCAGTGAGACAAGGTCCTTGGGCTGTGAAAAGTCAGTGTGGTGAGGAGATACGGTGCTCACCTGGGTTAGGTGCCATCGGAGAGATTTGTTGGCTGAGAACGGTGTGCGTTGAGTATTTGTGTTTGAACATCTGCTCTTTAGGCTTTAGTAACAACACCAAAAGCAGGGGCAAAGCTGAGAAGAACTCACACCAGGTTCCCTTCAGAGCACCTTCACGTTGGGCAAAAGGGCTCTCTGGGAAGGAGATGTTCAAGAAATGAGCAGGAATAGGGGAAATCCATCACGTGCCCAGTGACAGACAGCCTTGTGCTTGCGGCCACCGCACCTGGGTTGTGCTTGGTGGTTAGGCCAGAGGTTGCAAGTGGTTGTCAACATCCCTGTTGGACAAGTCTCTCTACTGACCTCCAGACTAAAAAAGAAGCTTGTCTGTGGTGTTTAACATTTCTTCCTTTCAGAAAGTCTTTGGGCTCCCTGAATATGGTCTGAGATTTCCCATGTAGGCTATTACATTTGATTTATTTTATAATTGAAAATTGTTAATGAGGATTTAATTACTATTGTGGAAATAACCTCAACAGCGAGGGGCGTAATGCTAGGCGATTGCTTGAAGCAACTGATGGCATTAATGTGTGTGGAGCTATGGGTGGGCCCACTTTAAACAAATACACTGCTTAACTGGATTTAATAAAAGCATATTGTAGCTACTGTTTCAGAAATACTGCTAGATTTGTAGCAATGTTTTCATAGCTGAGATCAGACAGTGGCACGCTCTGATAACACCGTGGTTGGCTTTGTCATGAAGCTGGGCACAGGCACCGCCAGGCATGCCGAAATGCGAGTCCATCCCAGGAGGGAAGCTTTGTAGGTCCAGGGAAGTTTCTTGTCAATACTTTGAGTGTGTTGCACAAACAAGACTGCTGTTTGGTGAGACCTTCTGGGTGGTGGGTCTCCCACACTGTTCCTGTGATGGTGAAGGGTTGGCAGTCAAAGCTCAGCTGGGCTCTGCGTCTGGTCTAAGTAGGACAAACCTTTCATCATGGCGTTGTCATGACCTGCATGGGGCTCACCGCTGGCTGAGAAGACAAAGAGTGTCCTGGTCCTTGTGCAAGGTGTCTTCCAGCTCACCAGGGACCGTTCCTGGACCACAGAGCTGTCAGCGAGTGGGAGTGGTTGACCAAGTTGCAGCTGGAGCCCCGAAGCTAGTGTGGTCTTTCTTGCTCGACAGCCAGTAGTTTTGTTCTGCCTCTGCCTTGTTGATGCAAACACAGGTGCCGAGCCGCAAAGCCGGGCGGTTGCTGCACCTGGTCTGCCCCGTTTGAGCCTGATCTGCCCCTCTTGCCAACAGCTGGCTTTTGGCAACCTGTCTTTCAGGAGCATGAGCACCTGAAACTTGGTGCTCGTTTTCTTGGTCTGTCCTTGCAGTCTTGTTTAGCTCGGAATCACCTCTGTAGCGCTGGTTCCCAGGCTCACAGTTAGAGATGAGCTTTTTGCAGATGTGAAGCAGCAGGGAAGCCTATTCCAGGAGCACACTCGCAGTTTTAGCTGTGGCCTTCTGCAAGCGGGGCATTATTGCACCTGCCCAAAGGTGCAGCCAACCTATGCAGAAGGATCGATCCCTTCAGCTACATCACCTCTTACATGCCAGCGTGTATCGTATCTGTACAATTAATATTAGCTTTTGGGAGCGTAGCTGATACACCCCTCCAATAAATGTCACAAGGTGAGGCAAGGTGAGGAAGAAGCAATCGGGACAAAAATCATGGAGTCTGGGGAAGGGATGCTGTCCTAATGCTCAGTGAGGAGAAGTTAAGACCAAGTTTTTACATCCATGACTTCAGGAGTTAAGGCCATAGCCTAAAAGAGCTGGATGCTGTAGTGCCCGTGAACCCAGTGTGTCTGTAGGGAGACGCACATGGGAGCAGAGCTTGGGGAGGACCCTGGAAAGCACGGCAAGGCCTGAGCTTGGCTCACCCCTGCCGGCTGCACTGCCTCCAATCGTCTTGGTCTTTGCAATAGCTTATTTACCTTGGCTCGCGGAAACACGGCAAGGTGGAAGTTAGGTCTGATTTCAGCGAACGCCCAGCCTACGTCAGCTCTCAGAGCAAGGCTTGACAGGCACAGGCGTTGTGCTATGGGCAGTGTTTTGCCCCGTGGATGTCCATCAGCTTTCCCAGATTCACTGGGCATTTTGGTGTCTCCGTACTTTCACAAAAGCCATGGAATGAGATTTCAGCCAGGACCTCAGCCTCCAGCTGGAGAAGATGGTCTAGCAGTTTGTCTTGTCTAGGAAAGTTTGTCCACCAAGGAAGATCTGACTCTGAGCAAATGGAGTCGGCTTTAGGTGGGATAGGTTGGGTAACAGAAAACATACATGAATTTGGCTCTAAGAGCATGCGATGTTACCGTACCTACCTTTGAAAAATAACATTGAAATATGTGAAAAAGTGCGTGTGTGGAGTGGTGGTTGCTCTTTTTTGGGGCACTGAATTACTCCGCAATGCAAGTATCTGCTGATGAAGGAGGAGGAGGCGTGGGTATGCTGGTGTAGCTGTAAATACCTCCTGCAAAGCCCTTTGCTTGTCTCGGCGCAGCTCAGAGCCCCACTCGGTCCCGCGCGTCCAACGTAGCAGAAAGGACCAGGCAAAGCATGGGTGTCCCCCGGGAAAAAAGCTTTTCTCTCCCATCCACTCTCAAGGTATTAAACATCGTGACTTTTGTCTGCTGCAAGGGAAAGCAGGTATATTCCTATGCATAATTTCCTAGTGTAGTGCCAAAGGGTGGAAGTTTATACTTAAGATTCACAACAGCTGTTTAAAGTGCCTATGTCTCGTGCCAGCCATACCACCTGAATGGCCAAGGGATATATATAAAACTTCAATTATTTTTTGAATGTGTGTTGTTATTCATTTGGAGATGGATGAGAGGAGATTCCTCATGAATGATGTAACCTGCGTAGACTCTGTTATTTCCAACGGTGTGAGCTGAAAAATTAGGGAGGAAAAATCAGGTCAAACTGAAACTTTTCTTTTTTTAAGTGAGACAAAGTACTGGGTGGAGAGATTTGGGTTTACCAAAAACATTTAATTCACCCTATTTAACAATTTACTTCATCTCTTTAAATATAGGTAATTTTAAAGGAAAAAAAAGAGAAATCAGAAGCTTCACTTTGAAAGCAAAAAGCAGTATTTGATGTGTAAAAAAATCTCACCTGCCTATTTCTCAGTTGACACTGTTTTCAAAGTCTCTGAATAGATTTGAGCCCCCCTCTAAAACTCCACTTCTGTGGCAGTTTACTGTTTCTTTAGCAAACGCCAACTCGCTCCGCTGGCTGAGGCCCTGGATGATAACTCCCACCGCCTTTCCCTGGAGCCTGCTGATGGGTCCGGAGCCCAAACCTTCTCCAGGTTGGCTATGTCTTACCCATTTTTGCTGCCCCCACTTCTGCCACCCCCTTTTCTCCAGAGGCTGAATCCTGGTTGATGGGAAAAGAGCTCATAACACCATTTCCTTTCTCCCATGGCATTTTAAGCTCTCAACGCCCACGTTAAGGTGCCAACCCAAGGAGATGTAGGCCGCGAGCATCCCCTTCGGTGCGTCACCTGCAGACTCCCTCTCCTGCAGCAAGGTCTGGCACATACCGGGGTCTCCCTGGCAGTCAAGACCCACGGGTTTAGTGGTTACCCACAGAAACAAGCCAAGCCGTGAGCTCCGGGCTGGTGATGACCGCTGCAGTACCTGGCCGTGTTTGTTTTGGGTGGGACTCGTTTCTACTCAGAAAATTATGGAAAATTGTAGTCCGACCCAAAGGTGGCCGACACCTCCCCGGGCAAGAGCTGATTTCCAGTTTCGGAGCAGACAAAAGGGTAACTGTCTGCACATCCCCGGTGTCTGCCAGGCTGGGGGACCCATGGCTGAGCCACAGGAAGCGTAACCGAATTACACCGGGCTTGGGAAATGACTGGTTGAGTTTCCCAAGCCACATCAAACTGATCTGAAGAGAGATAAATTGGTCTGCTCGGGCCTAAAGGATAGAAAACACTGCCTTTGTTTTGAAAAAAACAACCACAGCGGCCAGGAGTAACAGAAGATGTAACCGTGTCGAAGCCTCTAATGGGAGTTTCTTCCTCACTTAAGCAGCGCAAGTGTCATGAGGCTCCCAGTGCGTTTTGAGGGATGTCCTGGATGAAGGACAGCATGGCCTGGCCAGGGGAAGCACTGCAGGTGATGCTGCAGCTCCCTCTTCCCAGCGGGGCACCAAGGACATGCTCCTCCCTGGGGTTGCGTTTTCACCGGCTTGTGCAGCCCCAGGCTTGGAAGGGCCATTTTTTTCCCAAAAGAGGCAATTCTGAACCTGCTTCCACCCTGAGTAAATGAAAGGAGCTATGGAAATCATGGGAGAAATTTGTAATTAGGAGATTTCACCCCAAAACTTCCCAGCTAGGGGATCCGGAGACATGCATCCATTTTGGGGTACACCGCCTCTCCATCAGTAGCCAGGAGAGATGCGCCATCAGAAACTTTGCTGTAGGTGGACCAGAAAGGATGCAAGGGAAGGCTCTCTGAGCATTTTGTGAGGCCGTGCGGAGAGCCAGCTTGAAGCAGATCCCGTCCCGGCTGGGTCAGTGCCAGCTGTCTGCTTGAGGGATGTTGTGGGCAAGGACAGGAGGAAGCAGCGTCAGGAACAAGGAGGGAAAGCGATGGTGTGAGATAGGCCATGGCCTGCGGCACGCCAATGATTAGTGCATTAGTTCCTGGGAGGTAGCACATGTTACTTTGATCATATGATCGTATTTGCATGAATCAGAATGTAGAAATCTTGGCTGGGGTTTACAACGGAGCCTAGAGGAATGAGCTGCCTATCTATCTATGTATCTGACACGAGCACATAGTGAAAACCCTTCCACTCCTTCGTGGGACTATTTTCCAGGGAGAGACAGCTATGTGGAGCTTAAATGTTGTTTACAGCCATGGCAGGCTTTAGGACTGTGATCATCTCTGCTCGAGAGCTTTCAAAAGGATAAAATGAGCCTCCTATTATAAGGGCTGAAAATGATCCTAAATGAATAACACACATGCAGCCTTCACAGGCACACATTTCTGAGCCATTGGAAATGTTGGCACATGCAAACAAACAAAAACACATGTCTCGGGTCTCTGGTTTTCATAGATTTCTGCATGCCATGACATTTTGGGGGATGGCATTGCCAAGAGCTAACGAACCAGATTCCCAAGCTTGGCTCGCAGAGCTGGCTCGGTGATGCAGGGGCTAAGAGGGGAGGCCTTTGGGCTGTGGACATGCTCCGGGGATTGGAGCACTCCGGGCAGAGCCTTCGAGGGGTGCCTGCCTGCAGGAGGACCAGGCAGTGGGGAGGGCTGCTTCCTCCGGAGAAAGATTTGCAATGGGGAGGCTCTCTGGTGGCAACCTGGGAGCGGGGACCTGCACCCACCTCTGCTTGAAGGCAAAGAGGTGATGCAGAGCAATTGCTCTGAAACCTGCAACCGATGGCAGTGCCCAAAACACTCCCTGGAGAGAAAGTCTGGGGAGTTGCATGTGTACGGCTCCATCTGATCCCAAAAGTCGCGATGACAGTGACATTGGCGATCGCCATCAAAGCCAGCACCAGCCTCCGGGGGACCCTGAGGCCGAGCGTGGGGGACAGGGACCCTGCATCTGCCCGGACCCCACAGAGAGCTGGGCTTGTCCAGGCTGTGCCCTGCAGAGCAGCTGGTGCGACCCACGGTGCTCACCCAGCTTGTGTGCACCGTCCGTCTGCCTGTCTGTCTGTCTGGGTTGCTTGGGAAAGGTAAAACACCGTTTCCTGCGGGGTCAGATATTTTGGAGGGGGAAGAAAGCAATTTGTGGCTGTGTTGTCTGCCTGATCAAAAGTGTTACCGGACTCGGCTACACAATGTGCACTCTTTAAACCAGTCCCAATTAGCCCTTCTTGCTAATGCTGCGTTTCATTCCTGGGAGACTGCACTCGGAGAGCTGTTATGACTTTGTGATTGTGCACATACCTTTATGTGCTTTCATTCTTAATCCCCTTTTTGCAGAAGCCAAAAGGTCTTCCAGCCAAAAAGGAAATCAAAACCTTTTGTTGGCTGCTTCATAAGAATTAAGGGTGGGATGAAGGTTGTAGCAGGATCTTAATTAGCCATTGTAAATAACGAGAGCGGCAGTGCCTGCAACCATATACCACCTTGGGTTGAGATATTGTCAGACCACACAAAGCTAGGTGAATGGGCAGCACAATGGCAGATAAAATTCACCCCTGACGACTGCAAGGCAAGGCATGGCAAGGAATAATTCGAGCTATGTATGCACGTTGTCGGGCTCCAAATTAATTATAATCATTTATGCTTTTATTGAGCTATCCGCAACGACTCTGGGGTCTTTTTTCCTTTTTGCTGTCAGGAAAGTAAAACAAAACATGAGGATGGTTAAAGAGAGGGATGTGAAATATTCCTGAAAGCCTGCCTGCTCACAGCAGAGATCCGGAGGAGACCCTTGCTAACATGCCGGGCTCCTCTCTGGATATCTGATTTCAAAAGGGGATATAGTGGAAATAATAAGTGTTCAGAGGCTGACAATGAAAATGATTAGAGGCCTGGTGAGGGAATGCTTTATGGAGGTATTGAAAGGACTGCGCCTGCTTCATTTAGAGACAGGAAAGTAATGAATAGTCTAGACTGCAGAGAAAGTAAATTGGGATCTCCCGCTCACCTGCTCTCCTAACACAGGCAGGGAAATTCAATGAAAGGCAGCAAACTTCAAAACTGCGGTTCTTGACTTGGGAAAATTAACATATGGCATGGCGATTAACCTTTGGGTTCAGACTATGAGAGCCTGGAGACCAGCCTCGGAAGGGAAGGGTGTTGAGTAGCGTACCCCCTTACAGACGGGTGCTTCTTCCATCCCATCCAGCGAAAGCCATGGTGGTTTGTCCTTGTTTCGTCCATGCTAAACATCTCTGAAGAAAGCACAAGATACCTCCAGGTGTGCTTTGGGTCCTTTCCCAGTCCTATCACATAGGCCTGTCATTTCTCACGCTCCTGTGCTGGCTGAAGGAGCAGCAAAGACGCTCTGTGATGGCCTCATAGGGTGCTTGTAGGGTCCGTTCTCTCCCCGCTACCTTTCCACCCCCACAAGAAGCTCCACAGGCACCTCTCCCCAAGGAGACATTTGCCGAGGTGGCAGCCACCCTGCTTGCAAATCCCAGCTTGTATTTTCTCTTGGTGGTTTTTGGATCCCAAAGTCCTTTCCACATCGCACAGGCACCATCCCATTTGCTCACCATTGAGATAGTGCCAGCACTGGCACGTGGCAGTGTTGTATGGCCACCCTCGCCAGCTGGTTGGAGTTGGAGAGGAGAACTATCAACCCCTGCCTTCACCCAGGTCTCCTCCAACCCTCGCTGCCTTTCACACCAGCCACTCAAGGCAACTAAGTGCAAGTGGTCCTGTTCCGGGGGTGGAGAAGTTGAGATTACTCGTTTGATCTTGAACATGGCAAGTTTTAGGCTCAGTGTTTCGGAGCCTGATTGTACAAGCTCCTCACATACATTTGGGCTGAGATCTTTCGTCGCCCGGAGGATTTGGGTGTTCAAGTCCCATCCATTTGGCACGTTGCAGCCAGATTTCTCCCATGATTTCAGGAGGTCCGTGCATGCAGCAGGCCTTTTGCTACAGGAACCTCAATGGCTGCACGGCACAATTTGCTGGGAAGCATCAAAAATAGCTGCCGGGTGGGAGGTGAGTCTGGCTCTGAAAGCTCCGGGGCGCTGCAGAGTAACTGGGTGTCCTCTCCATCGCCTGCACGGGGAGCGGGTTTGGCCTGGCCAGCCCAGCTGTGGGGTGCTGCCGTCAGACGTCGCGGTAGGTGGTCTGAACCCAGCCCAAGGTGCTCTAATCTACGATCTGCTGTAGCAGCCAAGTGATTCAGGGCTGGATGTTTGCTTCGTACTTCTTCAAGGTGTGAACTGAGATCACGTCATGCTCTCGAAAGAAGACAACGAAAACAGACCCTCACCCTTCCCAGCTGGCTTCTCCAAGCAGACAGTGGCTTCGCTCGGGTGGTGGGACCGACCGCTGCTAGATCAGCCACAAGCCCTGGAGAAGCCCTTCTCCCTCCCCAGGGCATCGCTCTCCAAATGCATGGGACAAGCCAGATACCAGCTCACAGTTGCCCCAGGAGGCAGGGATCACCTTTGAAAAGTGCCTGACTTGGGGAATAAACCAAAACCCTGCCCTTAGGTGGAATTCATGACATTTAAATTTATAGTGTAGCGCTGCATTGCAAGGGAGCCGGGAGCAGGACTTTGCGATGGGGTGCATACCTTTACGGTATGTGCTTCATTAAACACCTTTCCACCCAAGCCAAGTGGTTTGTACACCAGAACAGCAATCAAAGCCTTTCCTGGCGGCTTCACAGCCAGAGGAAAAAGGGCCACGCTGTCCCCTGGGACACGGGGAAAAACCTCCAGGAAAGGTTTCGCAGCAAGCGGATGGGAGCATCAGCTCCTGGAGCGGTCCCGCTGCAGGAGCCTGTCCTGCGCAAAGGGGTTGCCCCTTGTGGGCAAACGGCAAAAAACATCGCTCCAGGAGAAATGACCCCAAGTCCTTGAAAATGGCAGCGACGGGGGAAAGAAAAATGGATCAAAGGAGCATGGAGAGATGAAAGATTAGTAAAAGTTATTTGGTCTGGAAGTTTCCAGCGTAGCGGTGGTGGGTGTAAGTGAAAATGTGGCTGTGGCCGGAGGTTGGAGAATCAGGGGAGGGCTGCGCCTGCGTCTGCTGGCAAATATCCGAACTGGAGCATTTTGTTTCATTATCTACTTTTTGGGGTTTTATTATTGGCTTCACATCTGTCCTGCAGCTTCTCCTCTGCTGTTTGAAGGGTGTTGCTGGTTCCAGACCAGGAATAGCTGCGCCTTCCCAGAGAGCACAGGGACACCTGATAGACATGTCGAGTCGGATGCGCTCGAATGATGGAGGGGAATATGTGAGCACCCTCCTGCATGGGGAGGGCGCTGGATCCCCAGCAGGGTCCCTCGCTCTGCCGTATTTCAACACACACACGCACGGGTGCCCTGCACCGATGTCAGGGGTAAGTTGAGTCAATTATCTCCCACCATCTCTGTTGAAAGTGGTGCTTAATCCTTTCCTCTAAACCTTTTATCTGACATTAAATCGTCATTAATTTAAAAGAAAAAAGTAAGGCTGACTCACTTTCCAGCTGGAAAAACCTTTATAATTGCAGTAAAAATGCACTGAGGGCATGTACTGATAACATTGTTTTAGGGAACAAACAAAAACCACCATCAGTTTTGCATTAATTATTTTTCTGGGCAAATGAATTAAACAAACAGGACCGCTGATTTGTAACTTGTGGGCACATTATTGTGTTTACTATTAGACCTTCCTGGAAATTTCCCGAGTTAGAAGAAACATTTAAATTATAACCAGCTACACGTTTCTGGTGGGAATCATTCCCAGTCATAAATAATAAAGAAGTCTTTAGGCTGATGAGAAGGAATTCAGATTCATCTCCCTGATGTTTCCAGTCAAAACCAGGAATCCAAGACCCTGCTGCTTTGGGTGGAAGCTCTCGGGGTGGGGAGGGATGCGGGCGGGGAGCCTGGGGATCGATGCTCGGGCAGGCGAGAGTGGGAGACTCGGCTCATCTGCCTGTCCTGCTCCACAGGCTCGTTAGCGGTTTGCATCATTAAGCAACCAGCCTCTGCTCTCAGCTTGGCACCTACCCCGTGCCACCCTGGAGGAGCTTGGGTTTTCTACCAGGGCTTCTCCGTCTGGGCTGTGTCCTGCTGCTCGGGGGCAGGAACCTCCTGACACACGTCTGATACTGCAGACCCTTGCGCTGAGGATGCGATGGGGATCAGAAATGCGGCGCAGGGGCTGGCTCGGGCTCTCCCACACAGCGCCCTGATGAGCACATTGGGCCTGTTGGGCTTTTCCAACCCCAAAATTGGAATATTATTAGTAGCATCAACTCCCCAGCATCCCGCCTTTGCAAAGCTGGAAAACAAGTGGTGGTTTCTCTGTATTAACTCTTTCTCCCCCTGCAGCAAGCCTGTGCTGCCTCCGAGCTCTGCCACAGTCCTCCCCGTTTGCACGGTGTGAAAGGAATGGGGAGGACCCAGAGTTACCGGGGGTTGCTGGGAGAGTCGCTGCCATCTTCGTCCCTTTCTGCTGGCGACTCATGGTGTGACCCGGACAAGGACGCGGCCTCCCGCCCTGCCATGCACCCAGCGACCGCCAGCCCAGGGTGCGTAGTGACATCCTCGCTTGGTGCCTGGCGCTGGCACCCACCTCGGGAGACGCTGGCACCAAGGCCAGAGCTGAATCTGGGATTGGACTGGGGTGATTAAACAAGGACTAAACATTAAATCAGGAATTAGCTAGGGGTCTGGTGAAATGTGACTGGGAAGTTTTTCCTTTTGGCCTTGAAAAGTACAGCTAAAGGATTAAGTTTTGTGTTTTTTAACCAGATTTTTTTTCTTGGAAAGTTCTTTGCATTTTTCCAGCCTAGAAACAAAGTCTAGAAATATTGAAATGTGAAAAGAATGCATTTCAGGTCCCAGTTTTTCTACTTTTGACAAAAATAAAGGTTTCTTTTAATGCAAAGTTTTTGCTTAACTGTAAATGTGTGGAAATTTCCAGCCAGCTCTAACATAGATTATTCAGTTTGTAAATTTTGAAATAGAAATGGTGAATTTTCCCATGGTTAGAAGTGCAGTGCCAGGACCTCTCCTCCTGCCCCCAGCGTTGCATCGCCTGCGGCAGGGCGGCACGCATCCAGAGCGGGGCACAAGTGAGGCGTTCAGCTTTTGAATGCCTCAGGACTGTGTTGACATGGCCAGTCCAGCTGTTGCCATCGGGCTGCTTCTGAACCGCCCGTCTGAAGCCCCGGAGGAGGGTGCGCTGTGACCCCCCCCCCTTCCCGGGACGCTCCGCACCCGCCCCCCCGGCGCTGCAGGCATCACTTCCAGAAAGCAATACTGGTCGTATTTAATTTACTAGTAAATTATAGATTGTGTGGTCCATTAGCCACTGCGCTAGTGCTGTTGGATTTACATGAAAGGGATAAAGTTTCAGCAGTGAAAGCCCTCCTGTGGCCGTGGGAGGTTGACCATGTCACATGAGGTCCCACTCACGCCCAGGGAAGGTTTGCCACTCGGCAAGTGAGTGGGAACTGACTCCAGCCTTTTAGGTTGCGCCCTGTAGCTAGGCCTGGGTCTGTTATTACTTGAGGAGATTTTCTTAATGAGGCAGGTAACCCAGCTGTGGCTGCCCCATTAATGCCAGGGGTTGAGATAGTAGGGTTATTTGCAGTTGTTTGAATGTTTTGCTTACGCTGGCAGCGAGCCCTCCATTGCTACCTGCTCTGCAAGCAAAGGAGAGCAGCCGCGTGCATCGTCTGTTCTAGCCGGGGAGCCGGCAGGACCAAAGGCTCCTGTAGCAGGGTGTATTTCATAGGAACTCAGTCCTGCGACACTTTGCAGAGTTGCGTGGCAATAGCAGCAATAAAACAGACAGACGCAAGGACAGGGGCGAGAGCAGCCCCCATTCAGGTGCCGTTGCTGCTTGTGCACGGGTGCAAAGCTCTCCGCTTTGGGCTACGGTTTATTGAGACAAAGCTGTTTTGGGCTGGAGGTTTGTGCAGCATTTAGCACACCAGGGTCTTTGCATGAGAAAAGTCATCATAACTGAAGGGTAGGACAAAGCACGAAAGAAATGATGCCCAGGGTGAGCCCCTTCTCTGTGCAGCAAGAGCTGCTGCAAGAGGCTCCTGTTTGCATAACAAAGTAGCTCGGCTCTCGCTGTCTGCCCGACGCATTTATGCTTTTCTACAGCTCCTAGCCCCAATCCAGCCAGACTTGACATTAGCAGATGCCAAATGAATATTTGCACAAATGTTCACCAGCGAGTTTTCATGCCGCTCCCTCCCTCAAGGTGGCAAGTGTGGGTGTGGAGAGCGCTGCCCGTGTTTGCGAACATGTCCCTTTGAACTCCCCGGCGGGAAGGGTGAAAGAGAGGGGAAAAGGTTTTCCAAGCAAGAAAATAAAAATAATAATAATAAAAAAATAATCTGAACAGGTTCCAGCCTGTGTTATTTTGTTGCTAACCCAGAAACCTGTGGATACTGGAATCTGGGAAAGGAGCGGAGGAATGCAAATGGACTCAGTAAGGGCGGGAATGCGGCGAGAAATAAAGCAAACCTGAAAAAGCCCCGAATCATGACTTTGGTTTTGTTGATATGAAAATTAGACACATACAAATTAGGTAGGAAATATCCTGTTTCTTTAGGCGGGGGTAGGGGAGGAGAAGGTATTAACCTTATAAAGGGAACTCTCTGGCCACCCCAGGGAGGGTGTGAAGTAAGTGTTGGGTGATGTGTTGACTTTAATGCAGGAAAAGAGTCTGCTGCCGAGAGCAGCATTAATCCTGCGTCTGCATTTGGGCTGCAGTTGTTAGCATCCTCCCTTGTCTCCCAAACATAAGCGCCCCTTTTAAAGTGGTGCCCAGAGGATGCTGCCCTGGACACGGCGGCCCCCACCCTGGCTGGGGCCGGCTGGCGGGGGCCGGGGTGGGGAGGGGGTTGGGAGGGGGTTGCCAGCGGGGGAACCCAAAGCTGCTCGTCCGGGGTCTGCCGGTGGTGGGCACAACAGCGGGTATTTTGCCACAGACAGGCTCACGCAAGGATTTGGTGGTGGCCCCCACGGGAGCAGGACGGACCCTTCTCATTCCCACACCCCTTCAGCATCGCAGGCGGGAGCAGCCCTGTCCCCGGGGCAGGATTTGGCCACCTTCCCCAGACCTCCTCGGTCTGGCGTTCGCTGGGTCCAGCCGGGTTTGCTGTGGAGCCTGCGAGGGGGGGAGCAGCAGAGAAACGCCTGAGGATGGAAGAGTTAAGCGCACCCTGGCAGCGCTCCCCTGCCTCCCCTCCCCAAGCTAATCTAGCAGATGGGGGAGATACTAATTATCCCCCGAGCCGGTAGCTGTGCGGTGAGGGCGATGCTGTGCTGGAGCCGTGCCACGCAGCGCGGCAGCGTGGAGGCATCGCTTCGGCTAGAGCCGGGTGAGCCGTTTCGGGGTGACCCGCGGGTACGCGCTGTGACCAGCCTGGGAAGAGGATGCTGCTGTAAACCCTGCGTTCAGGAATAAAAGCAAGGCGCTAGCGGGGCTGGGGTGGAAATAGGTTTCGCTTTTCCCGTCTCGCCGTACCCTTGCTTTGGGCACGTTGATATCCTTAATTCCTCCTGGAAATTCCCAAAAGAACAAGTAGTTTTTAACCACTGCAGTACATCATAGCAGGTAACTGGAAAGCTGCTCTGGCAGAGACTGTTTCCTTAAAAAACAAACAAACATACAAACAAACAAACAAACAAAAATCCATGTATTTAGCATGTCTGAGAGATGCCGAAGGTGCCTTGTCAGCAGGCAGCTTGTCCCTGGTGTTTGCTGGGCTGGAGGGACTGGTTCCAGCTCTGCCTTTTGGGTGAGGGCCTATGCAACCCCCCCTCAACGCCAGCTTCTTCCCCTGCAAGCCCCGGGCGCCCGCGCCCCCCAACACCACTCTGGGCTTTGCAGATGAAAGCTGCGTTACAAACAAAGCATTATTGATTATTATCCCCTCGAATTTCAGAGCGGGCTAGCATTTCATGTGCACGACACAGTCCGCGGGCTTGCTGGAATAAATAACACATGGGAGCTTGTTCGTATGCCTAGTCAATAGGGAGCTGTCGGCTTACATGCGATTTCACACATTTTTTCAGCTAGCTCAGCAATCCAAATGCAAAAATCCGGCAAACAGGGACATCGTGTTTATTTCTGACAATCCCTGGAGAGGGCTGTATCCGTAAACCAATGAATGGATTACACTCATCCATAGATGATGGTTTTTTTTCCATCTGTGACAGATATTATATGGAAAACCTCCATTTAATATCTGATCCAAGAATAATTCAATACAAGTGAGTAATATAAGTTAAAAATATTGTAAATTCGTCTTAACTCTTTCAGGGCAGTATGTGTGGGTGGAAGGCAGAAGCCGGTGGAAATCATTCGTGAAATGGGGGAAGTGGAATGATTTTTTGCACGTGGTATCTCAACTCAGAGACCTAACATCCATACGGCTCTTGGGAATACAGGTTGTGACAAATTGATCAGGTTTTGACCCTTCTGAGTCGCATCCTAAAAGCCTGGCTGGGAAATGAAAGAGGGGTCTGAATTGCAAAGGTCGCAGGCAGATCTCAGTCGATGTCGTCACAGCAGTAGCTGGTGGAAAGCTGCTCTTCTGGACCAGTCCAGGGAGTCATGCCTGGATGGAGCACCCAGGGTATGGGCCAGCAGCTGCAAAATAGTGGTGAACTATTAATATGTGGTCATCAGTTCAGAATAGATGCTTGTGGGTAAATAATTGCGATGCGGGTTGTGCAATGTCGGCTGGGGCTTTGCCCCTTCATGGCATGGCTGTGCAGTGATGCCAGTGATGCCCTGCATCACCAAAATGGGGTGATGAGGCTATTGTACGAGATTCCTGAGCAGCAAAGCGCTAAGCAGAGAAGCACCCTGAGCAGAGAGAGGTGATGCTTCTGGCCAAAGGCTCGAAACATTGTGATCTTGGGCTCTACACACCAGCTCTTGCCTTTTGGGTCTTCCAAAGGTGGCTTCCAGTAATTCCTGACTTGTTTTGGGGTGGATGAAAGAGGCAGTCCATGAATAAAAGACTCCAAACCTCCTGAAAACTCACCGGTGTGTCCTAGAAGCAGTGAGAGTGGCTGAGACACGAGCTGGGTTTCAGAAATGGAGATGGAGGGGATCAGCTTCTGCTTTCTGCTCCACTAGCCTGGCACTTTTAAAAATTAATGTAGTCCTGAATTTATACCAGTGTGAATGAGATCAAACCATTAATGACCACATATTAATAGGCTGTCACTGTGTTTTTTGGCTCATACAGCCATTAAATGACAGTGGAGCGTTTATGACGTGCTCTGGTGCTGGTCAGAGGGGCAAGCCGGGATAGTCCTTAACCCACACAGTTATCAAGTGAGTAAAAAACCACTCTGGGGTGAAAAGCCAGCGCCATACCGGCGGCTCTGCCAAAGCACGTGGAGCCATGTCCAGTGCCACAGGTCTGGTTGTCAGCCCTTGCTCAGGTGCAACTCATGTTAAAAAGGTTTTTCCTGATCAAGGCTGATTTTCTCAAGAGCCCAGGGTCGGGCTTTTTGTCCTGGTCAGGACTCTCCATGGTGGCAGCTTGTTTTAATAAGGAAATGATACTTCAGG
>NW_008825302.1:1768936-1775158 GCF_000699105.1 Pygoscelis adeliae | reverse complement strand
GGGGTTTCCAGCTGGGGAACCCAAATCTGCTCGTCCGGGGGCTGCCGGTGGTGGGCACAACAGCGGGTATTTTGCCACAGACAGGCTCACGCAAGGATTTGGTGGTGGCCCCCACGGGAGCAGGACGGACCCTTCTCATTCCCACACCCCTTCAGCATCGCAGGCGGGAGCAGCCCTGTCCCCGGGGCAGGATTTGGCCACCTTCCCCAGACCTCCTCGGTCTGGCGTTTGCTGGGTCCAGCCGGGTTTGCTGTGGAGCCTGCGAGGGGGGGAGCAGCAGAGAAACGCCTGAGGATGGAAGAGTTAAGCGCACCCTGGCAGCGCTCCCCTGCCTCCCCTCCCCAAGCTAATCTAGCAGATGGGGGAGATACTAATTATCCCCCGAGCCGGTAGCTGTGCGGTGAGGGCGATGCTGTGCTGGAGCCGTGCCACGCAGCGCGGCAGCGTGGAGGCATCGCTTCGGCTAGAGCCGGGTGAGCCGTTTCGGGGTGACCCGCGGGTACGCGCTGTGACCAGCCTGGGAAGAGGATGCTGCTGTAAACCCTGCGTTCAGGAATAAAAGCAAGGCGCTAGCGGGGCTGGGGTGGAAATAGGTTTCGCTTTTCCCGTCTCGCCGTACCCTTGCTTTGGGCACGTTGATATCCTTAATTCCTCCTGGAAATTCCCAAAAGAACAAGTAGTTTTTAACCACTGCAGTACATCATAGCAGGTAACTGGAAAGCTGCTCTGGCAGAGACTGTTTCCTTAAAAAACAAACAAACATACAAACAAACAAACAAACAAAAATCCATGTATTTAGCATGTCTGAGAGATGCCGAAGGTGCCTTGTCAGCAGGCAGCTTGTCCCTGGTGTTTGCTGGGCTGGAGGGACTGGTTCCAGCTCTGCCTTTTGGGTGAGGGCCTATGCAACCCCCCCTCAACGCCAGCTTCTTCCCCTGCAAGCCCCGGGCGCCCGCGCCCCCCAACACCACTCTGGGCTTTGCAGATGAAAGCTGCGTTACAAACAAAGCATTATTGATTATTATCCCCTCGAATTTCAGAGCGGGCTAGCATTTCATGTGCACGACACAGTCCGCGGGCTTGCTGGAATAAATAACACATGGGAGCTTGTTCGTATGCCTAGTCAATAGGGAGCTGTCGGCTTACATGCGATTTCACACATTTTTTCAGCTAGCTCAGCAATCCAAATGCAAAAATCCGGCAAACAGGGACATCGTGTTTATTTCTGACAATCCCTGGAGAGGGCTGTATCCGTAAACCAATGAATGGATTACACTCATCCATAGATGATGGTTTTTTTTCCATCTGTGACAGATATTATATGGAAAACCTCCATTTAATATCTGATCCAAGAATAATTCAATACAAGTGAGTAATATAAGTTAAAAATATTGTAAATTCGTCTTAACTCTTTCAGGGCAGTATGTGTGGGTGGAAGGCAGAAGCCGGTGGAAATCATTCGTGAAATGGGGGAAGGGGAATGATGTTTTGCAGGTGGTATCTCAACTCAGAGACCTAACATCCATACGGCTCTTGGGAATACAGGTTGTGACAAATTGATCAGGTTTTGACCCTTCTGAGTCGCATCCTAAAAGCCTGGCTGGGAAATGAAAGAGGGGTCTGAATTGCAAAGGTCGCAGGCAGATCTCAGTCGATGTCGTCACAGCAGTAGCTGGTGGAAAGCTGCTCTTCTGGACCAGTCCAGGGAGTCATGCCTGGATGGAGCACCCAGGGTATGGGCCAGCAGCTGCAAAATAGTGGTGAACTATTAATATGTGGTCATCAGTTCAGAATAGATGCTTGTGGGTAAATAATTGCGATGCGGGTTGTGCAATGTCGGCTGGGGCTTTGCCCCTTCATGGCATGGCTGTGCAGTGATGCCAGTGATGCCCTGCATCACCAAAATGGGGTGATGAGGCTATTGTACGAGATTCCTGAGCAGCAAAGCGCTAAGCAGAGAAGCACCCTGAGCAGAGAGAGGTGATGCTTCTGGCCAAAGGCTCGAAACATTGTGATCTTGGGCTCTACACACCAGCTCTTGCCTTTTGGGTCTTCCAAAGGTGGCTTCCAGTAATTCCTGACTTGTTTTGGGGTGGATGAAAGAGGCAGTCCATGAATAAAAGACTCCAAACCTCCTGAAAACTCACCGGTGTGTCCTAGAAGCAGTGAGAGTGGCTGAGACACGAGCTGGGTTTCAGAAATGGAGATGGAGGGGATCAGCTTCTGCTTTCTGCTCCACTAGCCTGGCACTTTTAAAAATTAATGTAGTCCTGAATTTATACCAGTGTGAATGAGATCAAACCATTAATGACCACATATTAATAGGCTGTCACTGTGTTTTTTGGCTCATACAGCCATTAAATGACAGTGGAGCGTTTATGACGTGCTCTGGTGCTGGTCAGAGGGGCAAGCCGGGATAGTCCTTAACCCACACAGTTATCAAGTGAGTAAAAAACCACTCTGGGGTGAAAAGCCAGCGCCATACCGGCGGCTCTGCCAAAGCACGTGGAGCCATGTCCAGTGCCACAGGTCTGGTTGTCAGCCCTTGCTCAGGTGCAACTCATGTTAAAAAGGTTTTTCCTGATCAAGGCTGATTTTCTCAAGAGCCCAGGGTCGGGCTTTTTGTCCTGGTCAGGACTCTCCATGGTGGCAGCTTGTTTTAATAAGGAAATGATACTTCAGGTTTGCAGGCTGGCTCTGTGCGGGTTTGAGCACAGGTCCTGCGCGGGGAGGGCAGATTCGGGCCCTTGGTGCACGGCTGCCCCGCTTCCCCACCCTCCTCGTGATGCCAGGAGGCGCAGGAGGTGTACGATGGCGAGCTCACGCTGTGCTCTCCGGCCCAGCCTGTCCGTAGCCTGAGGAGCGAAGGCTGCAGTCTCCATGCTGAAAGAGATGCCGGTAGGTACGCACAGTGAAAATTCGGAATATTGAAACTTCTGACCACACAAAGAGCTTAGACGAATTCCATTATGTCGTGCTACGTCAGGGCACGCTGACATTATTCAAGGTGTCTCCAGAGCCACTGTGATGGCTGGAAATGTCTCTTGGTCTAGCACGAAACAAAACACTTTGATTTTCCTGCTGGAAGAAGCTGCTCAAACAGAGCTCGCTCTGCAGACATTTCGATTTCAGTGAAGTCCCATTTTCTGATGGGATTTTTTTCTTTTTTTCCCACCTAGCCAGGAAAAACAAGGCACTGACTGCCAAAGGCTGGACCCCACTGAATAGTTATAGATGTAGATAGAAATAGAAATAGAAATAGAAATAGAAATAGAAATAGAAATAAACAGAAATAGAAATATACACATACACATGCATATGCACACATACACATGCACACATACACATGCACACACACATATACATACACATACACATACATCTCTGTGTGTGTGCCTCTCTGTCTTTATTGCTACCACCACAGCATCCCGAAGCTTTTGTCCTTGACCTAGGCGACGCGCAGTACCAGCGCTCCGAACCCGAGCAGGAGAGGAAAGGCAGCAGATGGGTGCAGACAGAGAGCGAGCGCAGGGAGACGATGAGCCAATATTGCTCAGTATGATAGACAGTGGTCTTAGCACACCAGCAGCCTAATTCAATTTTTTTTGCTGTCAATTTTTCGGTGGATATGCTGGCAAAGGATGGATTTAAGGAGGAATGTGAAGCGGCAGAGCTTGCTGCTGTTTGCAGAGATCCTCCCGGTGCGGAGGAGGGCACTGGGGCCCGCCAGGGCCAGTGGAAATGAGCGGGTTTACAGTGCTCGACACCAGCATCATGCGGGTGAATGTCCAGCTGAATTCAATGCGTGTTTTACCTGCCGGGAGACTGGAACCCCTTCAGATAAACTGGGGGATGAGATCTGGAGCTGGCTGGGGGAAAAACAAGGAGAGGGACAAATAAGAAGGTTTTGCTATAACAATGGAATTTCATATGGGGTAGACTTATTTTATTCTTAAGAGATCAGTAGCATCAGTACATATATGTATTTATAAATACAGAATATAACGACAGAGCTTAGCATTCAGAAATCAAGATACGAGTGAATTTCCTCCCTGGAATTTCCTCTCGGTTCAGCTCCTCAGCCCTACGTGCCGGGGTCTCCGATGCACAATGAAACCCCTCCATCCCTGCTAGCCACTTGCCCTCTTCTAGTCCTGAGTGCTGCATCCCGGAGCGGTTCTCTCTCATCGCTGTGCGTGCCAGATGCCTGATGCTTTTTACTTCATCTTGGTACCGTCTCAGGAACACGGCAGCATCCTTTGAGATTTCAGCCCTCCGGACCTTTTAGCTCTCCCCAGATGTGTTCCCTGCTCTTACTCCAGGAAATGGGCTCGGGATGTGGGATTGCTGCCTGAGCTGGATTCTGCCATGAGAGCCTCTTTTCCCCGAGGGAAAGCCCTCGGGAGCTTTCTGTGCCCCCTTCCACCACCCTGCAGCTCATTCCCTTAAATACCTGCGACTTCTTTGAGGATATTTAACTCTCCCCCAGGCTGTGCTGGCCTCTGGTATAATTTCAGCAGCTATTTCCAGCTCTTGTCCTAGTTGTCCGAGCCCGCAAGCTGGTTTGGTTTGACCTGCTAAGCACAGATGCTGTTATGGACAGCAAATGCTGGGTTCTGGTCTCCTCTCATCTCCAAACCCTTGGTTAATGCTTTTTCTATATCTCAAGCATAATTCTTCACATCTTCTGGTCTCAGTGGCGCTCGGATGCCTCCTAGGAATTTTGTAACGTTTCCGCTTTTCATCCTGCCCCACTGCACTTTGATATCGTCGGTGTGTTGGACGGTATCCTACCGTGTCCTGTCAGCCACGGACTCCAAATGGCTATGCAGAATTCAGGAGTATTTTGGAACATATGTTCCCCCATCTCTCCAGGGCCAAATATTTGATTTTGCTTCAAATATCGGGGAGGAAGTAATCAATTAATGTGCTCATTACTCATTTCTGGTTCAGCACAGTCTAAACATCTTAGGTATAATCCATGCTTTTTGCGGTGAGCGCCATATAAACTCACATTAAGAGACTAACAGCCGTTGCAGCGCAGCACTCGGTATTTGAGAAATGAATCCAATTTTGTGTCTTCCTGGTAAACAAAAATTATAACATCATTACTGTCGTGTAGATTTAGATAAACCCGCTGCTGCCTTGAAGATGCTTGTTTACAGTTAGAGCCCTGCTAACACTTGCAAGGCTTGTACTGCGGTTTATAGCGCAGTATAATGTTTGTGTGTGTCCTTATACTTTTACTGTTCGATCAGTGAGCAAAGAAAGAGGAAATAAGATTTGTTAGCAATAAAGCAGTATACAATAGCTATTAAAATGGGGTAATTACATAATTAGCACGGTAGTGGTAACTCACCCAGCATGAACAACAGTAAAACAGGCCCCTGTTTCCCTTGGTCCAACTCGAGCCGGGACCCTAACAAAACCTCCAAAATGGTTATTTAGTTGAAACACACACGAAAAACTTAAAAGCCATCGTAAAACTGAGAAGGGAGGCCCAAAAAACCACAGGGAAGCCAAACACTTTCAAAGAAACAATAGTAAATTAGGTGTTAAAGATATAAAAGCCTGTTCCCTAACAATTTAATTAGGTAGCATGTCTGTTACAGACATTATGCTGCTAGTTTTGGAACCCATGGCAGGGCCTCACAGCTCTCAATTCACACTAGCCCCCAAGAGAGGAGTTTGTTATGAAGGACTGATGTTTTTGCTCTACAGAAAAGTGTGATGGTAATCAAGTGAAAATGGCAGGTAGCACAAGAAATTACTATTTTTCTTCCCCTTTGCAACTTTCCTTGACATATTTTTACAGTAATTAAAAGCCCAGTTTGAAGAATAGTCCTGGTTTTAATTAGCACCTGCTTCAGTTTCATCTGAGCTCATTCCCTCGAAGAAGGAACAAAACAGCAAAACTCTTCTGGAATGGGCTTGAGTTTGACCGGCGTGAGATAAGCCTGCCTCCAACTTCTGTCCTGCATGCTGGAACGGGACTCAGCAGCCAGATGCAGCGGCAGAGCCCCTTCGCTGGGTGTGCAGCCTGCAAACGCGCCTTGGCTGAGGTTTCGTTTAACTCCTCCTGCAACCACACGGCATCTCTTGTGCTTGGAAGTGAACCTCGTCTTGCCCCATCCTAAATCTGTCTGGTGGGGTTCTGGCTCCACCGAAGAAAATGAAAGTCCTGGTGGCTTTGCCCGGGCTGAGTCCACCATTAATGACCTG
>NW_008825302.1:1746753-1768776 GCF_000699105.1 Pygoscelis adeliae | reverse complement strand
ATGACCTGTAAGATTAAACCTGTTAGGTGGAATCGGGGACTGGAATGCCTGGGAAGGGAAGGGGATTGCTTGTTAAGAGGCTGTCGTTAAATTGAAAGGACAGTCCAAATGCCTCACTGCTTCTCAAAAAGTCACCCCATCACGAGATACTGCAATAAACCCTCTCTGGAAAGGCTGGCTTTTACCTATGAGGCTTTAAAAATGCAGGGTTTTTCTCTTTACGGCAAGGATGGTTGCATTTAATGACTGCTGTAGAAAGAGCACGATCTTGTGGGAAGACTCTCCCTGACCTCTTCTCAAAGGCAGGATACTGAGCAGTACTCCTGCTGTGCTCAGGGTAATTTTCAGGGATAAAGTTTCCATCGGAGTGTTGCTTGACAGTTTGTTCTTCCATCACCTCCCAGCAATGTTTATACCCAGGAACGGAGAGTCCATCGCGAGCCGAGGGGGTCATTTATTTTTAGTGGAGTTTCTCTGCTACAAAATGATGGCACATCCCTGATGGAGTTAACCAAAGCAAGTGGAGAGGTCCTCACGTAACCTTTCTGTTGGTTTGCAGGCTTTGCCGTAACACTCAGTCTGATTTTATATCACCTAATGGTGAATGTGCCACGCAGAGCCATGTGCTGCCCTGCAATTAGCACACCATTTCGACGCTGCCCTGGCCCGCTCTGAGTCATTGCTTCCCTACAGTGCTGCTTCTCATCCAGCAGATCTCAAACCAGTGACATACAGTCACCCGTCCAAACAAGACCAAGCCCCTTGGAGAACTGGCCCTGCTCCCTCCAGAAATGTGGATCTTCTCCTCCGGTTTGATGTTTGTCCATCTCAGGATGCAGAGACATGCAGTTCCACTCCAGCATCGCCAGCTGGAGAAGAAATGGGAGCTTTTCACTTTCAGAGACTGCACAGGGATGCCCAGGAGTTGCTTTGAGCACTCAGTGCACTCCAGAGAGGGGCGACGGCACTTCTACATCATTTTTTCTTCTAATCCTTACTTACGCCTTTACATGCACTTCCGGACCTGTACTGCTGTGCTCAGGTGGAAAAAGGAGTAACACTTTAAAACAAGATTGGGTCTGCTTTGAGAACTTTGTTTTTAAGGACAGGGTGATGGGGGAAAAGCAACTCTCCTGGGGAAGAGCTGCTCCCCGTAGCCTGAGTGTGGTCCCCATATTTTGGGAGCACGCACCCCCTCACTGCGTTACGTGCCGAGCGTGAGCCTGGGCTAAAGTGCCTCTGCTCGGGAGAGGCACACACACTGCAGGACCGGGTGATGCTCCCATGGCGCTGTGGGGAACCAGTGCAGGCAGAACTGGTTCTCAGTGGTAACGACCGGCCGGATCGGATGCACGGCTTCCTCTGACCCCACGTCAGCCACTCAGCCGAGCTGCAACGCTGCAGATAAGGAGCAAAGATCCAGTGACTTCTCTTACTCTGGTGTCCATGTCGAAAATTTCCTCCCCAGGCCACCAAGATTCCACTTCTCCTCCCAAAGTAGCTGGCAGCAGCTCTCCTCCCCGGGGAGCAAAGGCTCCTGCATTTCCATGCTGTTGTGTGTGTTGTTTGCGAAGAGCTTTGGAGTGTAATCTTTCTCACAAGGCTTTTTCTTTTTTATTAGCACTTCATTGTTTTTTCAGGGCTGGAAACATAAGCTCAGCCATCCCAATGCTATTTTGGACCTCACACCTCTACTTGACCTAAGAGAACTAAGGACAGCTGCAAAAATACAAACAAACAAATAACTCAGAGCATTGGATATGCTTTAAACCACTAATGAGCTAAGCCTAACAACCCCCCTAGGAGGCATATGTTAATTTATATGTTTTCATTAAGTCTAGTCTTCAGCCTCTTGATTTGTCTGTGCAGTGTGCAGCATTGCAGGGTCCTCGGTGAGCAGGGGAGACAACGGTGGGACTGAAGCTTTGGCAAGAGCGTTTGAGATCAGAACATCTTCTCCTGTTAAACATCTCCTGCTTAAAAAGGACAGTGACCGTCTGTGTCACAGCGGTGCGGCCAGACGTTCTGGTCACTGCATGGGCAGATACAGCAAGCGAGGCTGCAAAGAGCTGAAATAATGCACGTAATGTTGAATAGCGGGGAGGAGGATGGCACAGATCCTCAGCGAGCTGCCTCAGCTGTGCACAGGAGCCTCCACCGACCATCCCTCTGCGGGACTCTGGGCCAGGGGCACATTTTTGCCAGAGCTGCAAACCCCTGCCTGTCTCGCTCCATCTTATTCCAGATGAGCTCAGATTTCCCACACCCCAGACCTGAAATAGGGGGAAAATAAACCATTCGAGGAAGGGACGATAATATTCCCCCCCTTGCTTTTCAGTGTTACTGAAAACCGCTAGATGTCAAGCGGTTCTGGCATAAACAGCATGTTCCCCCCTCGTAGCTCTTTTTTTCAGCTTGTTCCCGTGAAGCTGCAGTTATTCGTGACTTCACTCCAGATCTATTGCTCTGGGATTTGGGAAGTGCTGCCACTCCCTCAGCCCACATCGCCGCCGGGGGGTGGGGAGAAGGAAAAATGGGGAATAAACAGGGCTGTCACCTTGCACAAAGCGGGAGATGGAGCCTGCCTCTGCTGCCCGACCCAGCTGCAGCCCCCAGGGTGGGGACCGAGGGCTGTGACCGAGGGGCAGGGGCGTGCAGGAAGCTATAGGAAACCGTTGCCTCGTGTATAAATAGCAACATGAGATATTCACACAGCAGCTGCGATAGTAAAGCACTGGACGCGTCCATGCCCTGCAGCTCCTCCTCTGTAATTCCTTGAGGCTAATGCTGTGTGTTGGGTGGTGCAAGCAGCAGGGTCAGCAGCTGGCGAGGCGATGGAACAGGCTCCATCACACCTCCAGCTGCCCTGTTGCAGGCTCTTGTGCTCACCGTGGGCTACTTGACCCATGGCAGATTATTCACAACACGTCTTGCTCCTCTTACACAGGGCCGACATGTCCACTGGGATTTTTGGCTTGAGTGGTCTGACCTGTGGAGGCAATACTGATGATCAGAGGGGTGTTGATAGAGCAGGGAGTCAAGAGTGCTCCTTGCCCAGCTGCACAGCGGTCAAGGGGACACCTCTGGAGGTTGGTGCTGGCGTGACTTGCAGCAGAGCATAGTCCACTGACTTCAAGCGTCTTTTTGGTTAGAGAAGCGAGATGGGTAAAAATAGCAGCTTACTGTTGAGGAAAACTGCTTCCTGTCTGGGCCTTATTTCATCGCCCAGGCCAGCGCCATGCAGCTGCAAAACTGTAGCCTGGCTCCATCTCTTTGCTCCCTACTTGTCAGTGAACTCTAATCACATCACTTCGGCAGGGACCTCTGGTTCTCAGGGCTCTGCTTGAGGGTAGCCAGCCTCAAATATTTGGGGCTCCACATCACTCACATTTGAAATATATTATTATTTGTTTATTTGCACTGAAGTTGCCCTAAGAGGTTTCCTAGCTCTGCTAGGAAGTTCCCACCCTGTTTTACTTATGATCTAACTTTGTAGTTCATAACCCTTTGACTGGGGGTGGGCATCTGTGGGTTGAAAAACTCAGTGCCCCTGCTCTTCTGATGGGATTGTGGTCATTTCGCAGCTGGACTCATCTCCAGTTGGATGACAAGTGGAAAAGGCTGTAGGGCCCTCAGGAAAGAGGACAGAAGAGCAGGTCATAGACTGGACACATTCTTCTTGAGTGTGACCCAAAAGCTGTAGCTTAGGTACAACCGAATATTGGTGGGTGTAGGAGCAAAGGCTGAGGGAATTGGAACAATTTGGTCAAGATCGACCTGGAATTACCTGATCTTCTAAATTCTCTTACCAATGGTGGGCAAGGTTCTTCAACTCCTAGGACTACACCACCACCCTTGGTTTGCGTTCTAGAGGTGAAGTCATTTTACAGGTGATCTTAGAAACAGCCCTAACCCTTAGAACAGGTCCAAAGTTTTTTTTCCAAGGCAAACACTCCCTGGATTTCTGGGATGGCTCCTCTAGGGAAGCGTGGAACCTGCAAGGGCAACAAAGGAAAGCAAAGAGGAAAACAGTGGTTGATTTGCCAACAACATTTTGGATCAGATCTCATCCTGCCAACTCATGCTTCCTCTGTCTTTCTGCAGATGACTTTCACTCCGTGTTGCACCAGCCTATATCGCCATCCACCCTCTCCTTCACTGGACCATCAGGTGATCACCAAATACACAGGAAGGAGCTACATCATCTGAAACCAGTAAACTCAAGCAAATGGCAGATGAGTGCCAGCAGTCAAGAAGGTACCTTCAGAAAGAAAGGAGCATCTCTGTCCAAAGGAGTGCTCCTTTAGAAGAGGAGAGACAGGCTGAATCTCACCCAGATATGCCACTCTGCACTGGGTGGTCTTGCGTTTCACAAGCACTTGCGACATGACTCACTCCGGGAAGAGTTTCCTCTGCTTGTGGTGGGTTCTGGTGTGGGTTCTAGCTCCTCAACCAAAGCCTGTGGGAGGCTGCCTGTCCAATGTCACATAATACAATTACTTCAGTGGCCTGAAGTTCTTCACATTCCTGTACCATCTCCCTCATTTTTGGTCATACTACATTCAGAATTTTTTTTTTTCTCCCATCTTAGGAGTAAAATAACTGAGGCTTTATTCCACTACAATTCCTCTTCCCAGAAGAACAGTAGATAAATATTTCAAGCTGCAGCTGATTTGATTTAAGATCTTATTTCTGTTGCTGAGGTACATTTTCCTTGCAAGGAGGGCAGGCTGCATCAAAGCCATGATGATTCACTGAGTTTTACAAAGGGCTGGTTTGCCAGTTGTGTTCTCCGGCTGTTGCTAGGCTTGTGAATCAGATCTACCTTGGACCTTCCCACAGAGCCAAGGGTTTCAGCTGGGTGGTAACGAGAGCTGGTCAGAAGGTGGAATTTCTGCTCCGGGAGAAGCTCTGACACTCCCCAATTCTTTTTGTCATGAATCGAGATGAAAAGGTGAAATTTGGAAGTTTCCCATGAAACATAAATTTAGAAACTATTCAGAAAAGAAAGCCTTATTTAAATGATGTTGGTTTTGTTTCTACTTTCCTATTATAGAAAAATGGAAAAACTAAGACAGTAGGCAGTGCAAAATATAAAATCTGTATAAGGTTTGAGTCAATATTCAACTATGTGCAGCAGTGGAAGCAAAAAGACCATAATGAAATGAAGCACGTCAATGCCATTGAAAAGAACCACTGTGGCGGTGATGAAACACCATGTTTTGACATTCTCCTGTTGTAAAATTTCATTGAAATTGACAAACTGCCGAGAAATATTTTGATTTTTGAATAGACTTTACTGGATGAGAAATTGCTCTGTTGAAAAATTTTCAGCTGGCTCCTTTGCAAACTGAGTCAACAGCTGATGAGCAGACCATCATCACTGCTGGAGAGGGCCTGGAGACGACGAGGCAAACATACGAGGGTCAAACTCTGAGCATTTTAGCAGTCACTCATCAAAATACCATTTGACTTGAGCAGGAAGCCAGACTAAATAAGAACGACAGTGTTTGGCACTTTGTGGGTGTCCAGATGGCCTAGCATTAGGCGCTGGCTTCTAAGAGTGGATACGACCCAAGTTGTTATCAAGGCTTCTCGCAGCAGCCATTGCAGAGATTGACAAGTCAGAATGCCTTCGTTAGGAGCCAAAGTCAGGTCTGCTAAATCAGCCTCTAAATTTCAAGCAGATGCAAGATGCGAAAGTAGGAGGAAGATGGCAAGAAGAGTTGTTTGCTGGAACAGACGTACTGGAACGTGCATCATGTCTTCTGCTGGAGGGGCTTCTGCCAAAGGACAACATCAGTTCTGAGGAACTGCTGGTTCAAACTGACATTTACTCTCCTCAAAAGGGGTTTCATGTACACCCGTGGTACACGGATCTTAACTGTCTGAAAGTCCACATCGTTCTGTTGTCAGCTTCAGAGCAAGATGAAACAAGTGCTGAAGTCCACAACTGCCTCACTTCCAGTGCTAAAAAATAATAATCATTTAACACTTAAGAAGAGCTGTCAGTCAGAAAAATGTGTGCCCTGTTTTTGGGTACATAACAATGTGCTGCTTTGTCTTATGTGCAAAACTCAGCCCAGGCTCAACTCAACCTGGGGAGCTGCAGCTGCCACATACACTGTGCAGTCCAACCATGCCTGCACTGGAAAAATGCAGGAAGACAACAGATGCAGAATAACACCCTACTCCGTGGTTTCCTCAACCGTAGTGCATTCAGACTATTACATGACAGGAGGATTTGTCTTAGGAGTTTCACAGTTGGAAGATGCGTGTGATAGATTTATGGTAGTAGAGAAGACCTTTTTTAGATGCACAAAGAAGGAAGAATACAACTCTGAAATTATACAAGCCTTGTTGTTTTGTAAAATCCTAATGCACTGTAATGCGGTGACCCCAAGGACGGTGTGTGTTTGCACTGAAGCTTTGGCATGCCTCGTGTCATTGATGGTACGCAGGAGCTCGGCAAATCGGGACTGGGAGATGGAAGTTGTTACACGCCAGTGCGCAGCCTGGCTGCTGCCTTCACGGTGCCGAGACAAGGGAGCCCTCATAGAGTTCCTCTGCGGGCTGTGTTCGTTTTCTGTTACGACTTTGGCATTGACAGCGAACAATGGTATTCTAGGAAATGTGGACGATACTGCTAGCAGATAACCTGTGTTTCAAGGGGGAAACCTACAAAGCTTTGCTCTGTTTTGCAATGAAGTCCTATTGCTTTGCTTCCACTGACCCTTGGGAAGCTCTCAATAAACAGGTGTTTTATCACCCGGTTTGATACTGCCTGCTCTTTCTTCTTTTCTTTTTACGACGATGTGGTGGGAACATGTTGGATGGCTTCTTCTGACTGCCTCTCAAAGTGGATTGAAGGTTAGAGGTGGGCAGGCAAACTACTGCTGGGCAAAAAAGGAGATTTTTGGTGCACAGCAATGGATTGTAGATCTACAAAATAAGGCATGTATGTACAAACATGCACACAAACAAACACCGGCTATCTACCAGTTTCTGCTGTGGCTTCAGTAGCACTCTGTGCCTTCCCCGTAAGCCTCTCCCAAGGCAGCAGATCAGCTGCTCCCAGTGGAAGCTGCTATACAGGTGAGATTCACAGAAGGGGCAGCGAGGAAGCTCCCACACTGGGTCCCAAAGATACCTTCATCTCTGTATCAATGTAGACTCAGTCTGTCGCTGCTCTGTGGCCATCCCAACCCCACAGAAGTGGTGCAGCATTGGTGAAGCATTTCTCCTCAAACTTGTGCGGTACCTTTAGTTACTCACCGAATGCCTCTCTGGAGTCTGTGTTGTGAGTTTTGCTTTTATTGTTTATTTCAGATGTACCTGCTTGTCCCTCTGCAGATGACAAGCTCTGAAGAAGCCTTACTGATGCCCGGGTCTCAGAGTGAACATCTGCTGCTGGGTTGGCTGGAGAAATTAGAACACGTACTGCAAAAGATGGACTTACTGGTTTTATTAATGTTGCAAAATAGCTAGCTTTGAGAAGCAGCCGAGAGGGGAGCTAGTCCCTTTCCCAGCCACAGGTTCTCTCTCGTGTCAAACCGTTGTCTCACTTGGCAGCGCAGTGCAAATGTGAGAGCTGTGCCTTCTCCTGCCGATGCTCTCGCGTTGCCCCGTGAACTCCAACAAGCCGTCCAGCCTGGCTTTGCTGTACACGCGAGCTGCCCCTCTACCTTAGTCAGCTCTGCTGGCCCAGCTGTGCTTGAGTGGGTGACGGGAAGGCGGGGGCAACCTCGCATTCTGATGGCAAACTGGGTCCCAGTGACAAACGCCGTGTCAGGAGGTCCCACAGTCAACTCAGTCTGGCTGGATGTCACACGGCTGGTCATTACGAGCCTTCCTCTCTCTCCGACGTGACACTAACTTGGCTTTTCCACAGCTCCAGGTATAGGAAAAGCACCACTGGCTGCAAGGACTGGGTGAGTAATTTGTAATGAATAATTTATGTGAGTAATGCTGCCTTTTTTCCGGTATGTGAGTTGTCTGTATGAAAAGGCTGGATTTTTCCCAGAGAAACTTGTTATTTGGAAATGGTTTTTTGAATAATCTCTGAAAAAAAGAAAATCTTGGTCTGCAGCTTATTAGTGAGTTGTTTGTTATGAGTGTTTGATAGTCCAAATCCAGACTGTCTTGCATGCATGCACACAGCTCACATGGGCCTAATTAAAGCCCATCTAAAGTCAGAGGGAGCCTTCCTGCTGGCATTGCTGGGCCCTGGGATGGCCCATGCAGTGGACCTCCTGATTTGAAGGGTGCAGGCAGTACTCAGAAACAGGTTTCTCCCATGCTTGCACCTGGCTGTAGGTATCCATCATGCTTGCTGAGACTTTTCAATATTGGCTTAAACTTTGTCAGTTCAGGGAACAAATCTATTCGGTAACTCCTCTGGCAATAAGCACAAGTGAGCTTTGGGCAGCATCCTTGTAAGCTCAGAATTTAGCAAGAGATTTTTTTAACAGGTTTTGTGAAAACGACTTCTTGGGCAGAGGAGACAAGACAGCCTGGTATTTAGAGGACTAAAATTATGTGGGATAAATTTTTTGAATGTGCTTTTCCAGTTTTGAAGCACAGTTCCCACTTTCTTTCCATTCTCTTACGTCAGTTCTGCCCGTTCCAGCTCTTATTGTTGGCTTTATTCTTGACTCCTAACCCTTGGAAGTACTATGCTGCCCATCTCTCCCGGAGCAATCAGAAGGAAGTGGGCACCCATAGGTCTGGGCCACAGGTCCCACCCGTTACAGTGAGGTACTGAGACTTGCTGGGAGTGGAGCTCCTGGGACATCCAGTCCAGTGTGTGCCATCACTAGTTTCAAGGACTAGAAACCCATTTATGAACTCCCAGTTGGAGATTTCTTGTATCTTTAGGGACCTTTGAAAGTCTGATTCTGCAAGCGTGAATCCCTTTGACTGTCCCCAGGAACACCTAAGCACTTTTGAAAATCTCCCTCATTCCCATTTCTAGTGCTTTGTCCGATGGGGCTTTGGCTGGTGGAGCACGTCAGACTCCTTGCAGCCCACAACCCAACTGTGGTAACGTTTTATAGCAGCTCCTGAGAGGAGCTGTAACTCATGTGGAATACAGCTGACCTCAGCTAGCCTGGCCAAGTTTACTCTGAAGTTAATGTACCATATGCTCACGTGTGCAGTGTGTCGCAGAGCAGGGACTGTCCCCATGAGTTCATGGGCAGCGCAGCATCATTCCCCTTCCAACAGTAGATCACACTGGCAAACAAGAGCACCCATTTCTGAGAGCACAGGGATGCTGAGAGCCAGCCTTGAGACTGCTCTCATCCAGCTTGAGTTGGCCAGGACCTTGTTAAGGCGAGGACACCAGGAGATTCCTGATTTCCGAACTGATGTCTTCTTAGAGCATGGAAATGCTGAAGGGGAGCAAGAGTGCTCAAAGCTGCTTCTTGAAACAGTGTAAGCACTGAAAAAAACAAACTGATCTCTGAGGGATGAAAGGGGATCTCCTGCAACCCAAGAAGGTTCAATGGCTTGTTCAATGGGTTCAATCTTTCTATCACCTCTGAGGCTTGGTCCCCACCACAAGCAGGCTTCTTCCGTCTTGCAGGAGTCTCCCAGTTTGCTCTCATGATGCAAACTCTGCCATAGCTGCTGCACCCACCCTTGTCTCTGCAGCCTTCTCCAGCAGAGCCTGTCCCTTGCTCTCCAGAAAGCTGCACCCTCTAGGAAAAGGTCTGCTGCCCAGTAATAGCCTTCTCCGCAGTGGACCACATCTATGAAACAGATCGGAACATGAAGGACGTGTTCCAGCCTTCACCTCATAGCAGACTGAGGGTTTGCCCCCCTCCCACAGCACATCTTGGAGTCCAGACTCAAAACCATCCGTGCTGTATCACTGTCAAACACTTCCAGAGTCCAGCTTTTGTCTCCTTCCAGGCTTGTCTGCAAGTAGAGGAAAGAAAAGGCATGAAGAGGAGGCAGAACGGGTGATGTCTTTAAAAACAGAACGAGGTGGTATTTTTTTGGTGGAGTTAATGCATGCATGTCCAAGGCAGGACTGAACAATAGGAAAGGAAAAGAGCCTAGCCTACATAGCTGTGTAAATAGCCATGGGTTAGCCAGCACGGAGCAAGAGCAGTAAGCCATGACAGGAGGCTGGCGTAGTATCATCTCGGATTATTAGTGTCTCTTGTTTTATAAGCTAAGTTCTGGGGGAGGAAATATGTAGTGAAGTGAAACTGGTGATTGTACAGGCACGCCGGCGATTAAGGTTGAAGTGGGTGGGCAGTCTGTGGGGGCTGGTGTGTTAACTCCAGCCAAGGAGAGGCACATGCTTTTCAATCTATGCTATCTCAGTTTCAGTGCTGCAGACAACCCATCAGGGTGTCATTAACAAGCAGTTACTCCGCTCTCGTTGCTGCGCTTTAAGGAAAAATGTCAAAGGCATTTCTGGTGAGCGAGGGCTCGGTGCGATCAGATTGCTCCAGCCTTCTCACAGCATTCCATTCAGATTATAATACACAATAGTTCAGACCCTGCTGTGTCCCATTACTCAATTATGAAATTGCTTTAGAAGTTGGGAGCTTACTGATTGGCTCCGAATGATTTCATACCCATCATATTTCTGTGTGTTTGTGCTCTTGGGCTGATTGCTCCGTCTAGTTGGTTCAAGCCGTTTCACCCTTCTGTTTCATGCACTAGAATATATTTTATACCTCCCTGTGTCACTAACAAAATCCCACTCAATGTGCTTTGAGTCCTCAGATCTGGCGGTGGAAGTGCAAATTACCTTTGAGGTCTGTTGTCGTGGGTATGGAGACTTCATGTTATTGCCTAAGAGCTAGGAGAAGTGCGAAGGTGTAGTGAACCGAAGTGCAATCCCGTAGTGCAGAGCTCTTCTGCTTTACCTGTCTGGCAGATGTGCAGCTGTGAGGCACCAAAATGGGGAAAGAAGGCTGAAACGGCAACTGAATTTATTTGTGCAGCTTCTACCACTCAGACTGAATCATAAAGCATTTATCCTCTAAGCATCATAACCATTTAATCCACTAAGCATCATAGCCATTTAATCCACTAAGCATCACAACCAGCCTGTATAAAATTTAACTTTGTTCGTGCATTGCATGCAAGAGGCAAGGAAAAAGTTATACTGATAGTTTGTGCAGGTATGACCTACTTCTGTGTATCGGATCTTTACGCATCAGTTTGCCTTCCTGCCTTATTTGTCGTGGGGTAAACATTTCTCAGTGGTGGAAGACTTAATGGAGGGAGGCACTACTGCTTTATGTGTAGAACAGGGATTTTACACCTCTTTCAGATAAAACCCATGAAACCTGAATGTATGTGGTTTGATTCTACTGAATGACTCAATTCATCATATCCTCCGTAAAAGGGGTGCAAACAAGAATGAAGTCAGGAGGACTCAGCTTGTGCATCTCTTAAGATGTTCAGTCCTGTTTGCATCCATCCATACAAGAACTGAAGCAAGGTCCTGTTCTAAATTAAAATAATGTTATGTGTTCTAGTTTGGAGAGCCAATATAAACTCAGTCTTTGAACTTTTCTAAAACTTACTGCAAGCGATCACTTTGAGCACCTATTGTTAATAGCAGCGTCAATTTTCAGGAACATTTTGTACCACCCAAAGCAACAAAGCTGAGGCTGATAAACTGATAGGGTGATGCATTGCCAGAGCCTATTAGAATCAAATTGTTGACATCTTCTAGGGAGATGCTGAGCTTACAAAAAATTTCTGGGTAAAAATGTCCTTGGTATGCAATTAATAGTTTTCTCCCTTCTCCGTCAATAAAGGAATGTGATTTAGAGTCAGAGTGAACTGCTCAGGGGGTTGGATGTGTTCAGAAGCCTGTGGATATGGCCAAGCAACTGGATGCCATTGACCTTGCGCTCAAGCCCTCGATCCGCTGTTCAAAGGGGAGAGATTTCTTAATAAAAAGCCTGAATTCTGGTGGTCCCTCAAGAGTTTCTCTCGGGCCAAATCCTGAAATCCTCTCTAGGTTAAATCCTCGCTGGAGACATTTAGATATATGCACAAATAAAAATGAAATGAGGACACTGGATCTGTCTGGCTTGTTTTTAAGGAATAATTTCTTTCCCAGAACCAGCATTTAGCATTTTTCCCCCCTCCTGTTCAGATTAGACCACCAGCAGTTTTGTTTCACCCTCTAGGTGTTATCAGGGGATTACTGGAAAGCAGCATGACTTTCTGTACCTTTGATGCTGTTAAAATGATAGTCCCTTTTGCCTACACAGGGATGTAGCTAGAAGGTCTTTGAGAGGTTTCAGCTTATGTTTCCAAGAAGAACCACTGATTTTCTGATGAGTTAAGGCTTTGGCAACAGCAACAGGATTCTCTTACCTGCCAGCAGATAAGGATCATCGTAAATGTTCACCATTCTGGGCTATGCTATTCAGTCAGTTGAATACTCAAAAAACCTCCCAGTATTGTACCATCTAAATTTTCCCCTTTCAGACTTTCCACTGGATGTGATCGTTCTGACAATCTGCCATGCCACTAACACAGAGAGGTGCTTATCTTGCAAAGTTATTTCATGTATTTATTAACTCATTGTGTTTACTTATTTAAATATTCTCTGCAGATGAGACATATGGCAAATGCTGGCCAGCTTAGTCTCAGCTGCTTCTCAGATCCAGATGCTAATATCATTTCATAACTTGGCTTGTGCAGTTCAGATCTGTACCAAAAGACTCTGTTTTGAATTACCATTATATTTGATATTAATACTAAGCATACTCACAGCTGTCCTACATTGCTATTTCCACCCTCCCTGGGATTCGGCTCTCAGACAGAGGACATAACACTCTTGTATGTCTGCCTCTCAGGCTTTTAGATCTGTCCTGGACTCACAGCGTATTGTCTACAGCAGAGAAGATGTGCTAATTGCCACTGCATCATTCTCAACTTATGAGCTTGATGGCTTTTTCAAGGTCAGGCCTAACCTGGAAAGTTTTTCCAGCATCATAATAGTGACCTTCAACTGGGCAGCCCAGGAAAGACTTATGTATAGACCGTCCAAAGTCTCTGAGAGTATTTGGGACAGGATTTTGGAAGTATTTAGTCACCTAAAGATGAGGAATGGTATCTAGCAGGATTTTCTAAACCACATTGGGCCCAGATCCTCAGTGGTATTAGATGTCTTTGTCTTGGTGAAGTCAATGGGACTTAAGCACTGAAGCATGCTGAGGGTGTAGGTCTCCATGCTCCCCTTCTCTTGGACACATCCGCACAGCTATCTGCATCTTTCGGAGCACAAACACCTTTACAAGCCTGGTGATGGCGAGCCCCAGCCAGGCAGCTGAGCACATGGCTTCCCTCAGCTCCTGGGGAACGGTCTCACCTCCGGACCTCGGTCTTGCAGACGTACTGAAATGAAACGTCCCAGCTCGTGTGCGTTCAGCTGCTGTCTAGGGAGCCCATGCCCACCCCTGGCTCGGCGTGTGGAGGGTGCCCAGGAATATAATTTCCAGCTTGCTAAGGGCAGTGGTCTACCAGTTGAGACTGCGTGAACATCCCTCGTCAGTGGGAATGACACTTTGGTCAGTTGTATGACTCAAGTGTTTTCTTTTTCCTACAGAGACAGAGTTGTTAGGGAGAGGAAAAACATCAAACAGTTCGATTCCTTGTGCTCTCTGGATGCTGGATGAACAACACTGAGTCACCTTTTTGTCCACGGCCGCTGATGTGCCCTGGGCACTGTTTCTTTAGCACAAGAGTAGAATGTGGTCTTCTGCTAATGAGCAGGTCATGAGTTACTCTTTCTAGAGAGACCGGGTCTTGTGCCTCTACTCACTAAAAGCTAAATATTTCTCTTGGTGACAAACTAACTTATCACCTTTTATGGATGAAAATGGGAGAAAAGCTGTAAATCCAATGTAAATCCTATCCTCAGCAAACTCCTCGGGAGTGAGCCCAGAGATGTTAGGACAAAGGCTAGAAAACATCTTGGGTGACTTTCAGATTTTGAGCAGGTTGGCAGCCTTGGCACAAACCCATTAAAATCCACAGCGTTGCAGCAGGCATAAATCTGGCCCCAGTAGTGAAACGTCCTGGCCAGAAGTGGGTTTGAGGTGCACCTCGCCTGGGTGTTTTCCAAGGTACACCGAGATGCAAGCTGTGCAGCGGAGAGTCAACTCCTCTCCCTCCATCTTCTGCTTTCTCCTCAGAGAGGATTCGAGTTTATTTAATCTCAGATTTCTTGCTGAAAAACGCTCAGTGAGCATGAAATGCCTTTGAACTCTGGGAGTATTGCTACTGCCTGTAATAAGGCCGGGTAGCAGGAGACAGCCGCTTCCGTAGCTATTACAAACACATCTGCACAACGTGATGCAGGAAGCATCTCAATGCCTCCACAGCCTTGCACACTTTTGCAAGCACATTAGGAAACACGAAGGACACAGTTTGTGACCAGCACGCCCTGCTCACCAGCCCGCACACAGTATGCAACAGGGGCAAACTGTTGAGCTTAATATAAAAGTATTTCCAGCCCAGACAACAATCAGCTGCGAGGGACTTGGAATACCTTAGAAAGTGGATAGCCAGGAATCCCTTTCCATGGAGTGAAGAGAGGATTTAGTTGCTGAGTGCTGCAAAGATGCATACATTTTCCTAAAAAAACATTCGTGGTGCCAACATGAAGATTCAGTGCATTGTCAAAACAAGCCAAGATTCTTATTAAAACCAATTGCTTTGGTTTGTTAGGCTACTTTACTGTGGTGCCTCTAAGCCAACATATGTATTTGGGTTTAGAAGAGCTGTTTCAGCCAACCCTTAGGTGGCTAGAAATGAATGTGAGCTGAGCAGATGCAGGGTATCGTTTGCCCACTACTGTCCTTTGGAGGCTGTTTGAAGGTATGTGGTACATGGTACGTCAGATGTTGGCTTTCTCCGTGAGAGCAGATGGCCTCGTGATGAAGGTGTACAGTATAACCGCCTAAGAGGTACAGGCAATGCTGTGGGAACCCTAGGTGCTCCTCATTTGCATACACAGTAATGTAGCAGAAGAAAATAAGACAAAATACACGTGCTATTTCTTGTAATCTGGATTTCATTTGACTGAGTGTCATGTATAACATTTGGAAGAGAAAGCCTTTTATTAGGCTAACTGTGATGATACCAGAAAAGCGGAAGAAGCCCTTGTACACTTGAAAGCTTGTCTGTTTTTTCCAGCTATATTGGTCTAGCAAAAGCCCATCGTGGCTACAGCAATACTACTGCTAGCATAAGAAATAAATGGTGTGTGCTTCTGAAGTGCAGTTCTGCTCTTTATGGTATCAGGGGTGTTCCACCTATGCCGATGAAGGCAGGTGGGGTAAATGAAATTGGAACCAGGCCTGGTGTGTCTCTGGTGGATGTGCTAATACAAGTATTCATTTACTACCTAAGCAAACAAAAAAAACCCTTGAAAATTCTCTTGAATGTATGTTTGAAGCCAGAATTATTAATTTCTACTTTATTCGGAATATGGCACTGGAAGATGGGCTCTGTTTTAACAGTGCAAGCCAATCAAAGGTTAAGACTTTAAGGGGAATGGGTAGAGATGGCAATTCCAATAGTAAAATGCATCAAAAATCAGGAAGCCAAGAAATAGTTCTTCTTCTTTCTCCTGTTTCTTTATTGAGCTTTTTAGTTCCTCTCAGCTCACATCTACGTTGTGTCAGTGCTAATGTGTTCCCCCGAACACTATTATTTCTGTGTCTCAGTTGTTGCTGCTCTCATCATGGCAGACACAGAAGGAAACCTGAAAGACCCTGTTTAGAGAAAAGACTGGTGAAAGCAGAAGGGTCTTTGGTTTTTCAGAAACAACAAGATGAGAGTCAGAAACTGCAGTTAAAAAATATTCAGCCTCAGCCTCCACGGACCTCCGTCTCCGCAGCCCCTACACGTGAGTTTGGCTCCTGACTCTTCCTTTAACAGGCTTTGTGACCCTGATCCCATCACTCTGTGCTGATTACCTATTTCCTAAAGGAATTTAACAGACCAGGGATGTTGTAATGAATTGGCTAGTGATGCAATCATCTGCACCGGGTAGTGGGTTGAGCTGCTCCGCACTGCCCCATGGTTAGCAGTTTGGGAGCACTTCATTTTCAGGCGTACTGAAGCAGACCTGGGAATCCCAAGGGGGAGATGCGTTTTGTGGCAAGGAAGCGTTTGTAGGCTGCAAAATAGTGACTCTGTCCTTGATGTGTCTACGTGTGCTGTGAGATGTGAAGATCCAACACTAGACTCGTGGGCGTTCCTCCCTCTCTGGAGAGCGATGGAGCATCGGCACCTGCCGTTGCCATGGGCTGCTGAGGGGCACTCAGCACAATCAGCTTTTTTTAAAAAGCAAGGACATACAGCAAGTCCTAGATTCCCATGATCTGAGCAAAACCTCAAATTCAGCCTGCCTTCCGTGAGCGGTATTCGCACATCTGAGCCTCAAGGCAAGCTCCCAGCCTAACTATCAGACTCTTGGCAGTAATTTCCATACCGGTTTGTTGTATTTGGACTCGAGATTCCCCCTTGACCCCAAAAGTCACACTAAAACGCTAAAAGTATTTTCTTTACTTGCTAAAGAAAACACAGAGGACTTTATTTAGTTATTCAGAACTCCTCAGCCATTCTTCAGTCACTTCATGATTTCCAGAGATTGTATCTGTGCTGTTGTCTCCCGGCTCGGGTCACTCGGCGCAGCTCGGAGGGGAAGGAAAGCTGTTACATTTCATTGTCCTCAAAAGAGGGGAGAAAAATCTGACTCGTGCTCCCAACCCAAACAACTCCGCTGCCTCATGCATTCTTGACAGCCAGCAAGGCTCCATTGAAAACCGTCTGTAGCCTTTAACTCCCTTCTAACAAGTTGGCCATTTCCATAGAGAAGATTTTTTCTCCACTGATTTATGAGCTTTAATTTATATGCAAGCCTGGAATACTTGCTTTGGGAAGAGTTCTACCTCAAGCCAAGCGAGCACTGAGATGCACAGCACTTGCATGGTATGTTTGGTATTTTCATGGCCCAGTCCGTAGCAGGCCAAAAAAATCCCAGGTTAGGAGCAAGCCTGGTTGTAGGTGATGCTGAGTGCTCTCGCTTCCCAGCCTGGCTGGGCCAAAAAGGTGCGTTACTGAATTGGGTGGATTTAACAGGTTTGGAAAGCCTCCGCGTGACCCAGGCAGGCACAGTCTGTAAGTGTGGAAGCGCTGCTGCAGCCTGGGCTCCCGTGCAGCCCATACGTGATCTGGGAAATTGTTTAACGGTGTCTCAATGGGTGGTAATGGGATTTTCCAATCTGGAGCTGACTCGCTGGAGCTGGGGTGTAGGTAGGATTGTGCTGACTCTGCTGTTTCCTTTGGAAGGGATCGAGAGCATTTGGCACTTTCTTGCATCAGGTCAGGAGCTCCTGACTTCTGGCTTCTCTGCTGAGATATGGCAACTGGTGATGCACACTCCGAGCCGCGGTAGTATCCCATTTTGCTTCACATTTGTACCTGCTAAGAGGATCCACATTGCTGCTACCGCGTCTCTGCTGAAGGCTGGTACCTTCTAGCTGAAGGCTGGTGAATTTTATATATGCCTTACTAACTTCATCGCTTGCAATGTAGGAGCAACATGCTTTTCATCCATTGGTTTGTTATCACCATTTGTTGCACTTTGTTATACATACAAACGAAGGGATTGGCTTCGGTATACTTAAAATCTGAGGAGCCATGTTAAAAGTCACTGGAGTTTGGTGGAGCAAGGAAGCACACTCATTACACTCAGCCCTTCCTGCCCTCTCAAATATAAGTTGCAATGCCCAGGCAAAGTGCCCCGTGGGCAGCCCTGTTACTTCCACAAGAGGAGAGGCATTTCATGCTGTGTCCGGAGGAGCAGGCTCTGCTTGGAGGCTGCTGGGGTGGCCGAGACACCCCTGGGCAGCACTTGTTGCAGGGAAGGGACTAGCAGATTTCATTTTGCCAATCAGAAATTGTCAGGCAGCAACATCTTTCGGGAGTGCCTTCCTTCAGCCAGGTGAGCAGGATAAGTGTGGTTGCAACTCCATGATTGCTCAGCCGCGTACACATGCCCTACAAGCACTTGTAACTGTCCCCCAGATGAGTCACGCCAACCCACAGCTGCCCCGCTGGGAGCTCCTGGTTTGCCTTGCAATGGCCAGGAGTGTGCACCCAGGTAGCACGAGCACCCCTCGGGGCAGAGACCTATGGAGTTACTGTGGTTCCACAGGTTACGACAGACCAGCTCAGGTCGATTAGACCTGATGAGTTTGGGTTTGCCCTTGAGGGCACACACGGGTGGTTACTGTTGCTCAGTGAACTTCTTAGCTGGGGTAACGGGACCACGGTTGAGCCCTCAAGGGCTTGGTCAAACAGCATGGCCAGAAGCTGTGCAGAAAAGCACTTAACTGCCTGGGTAAGTCCCTCTATGCAGGAAAACACTTAGCAACATGCTGACAGTGAAGCACATCTTTAAATGTTTCTCTAAACACTGTGGCATTAGGCCAGAATCCTCAAGGCTGTTTAGCTCCCTGATTCCCATTGATTGCACTAAATACCTTCAAAGGCTTGAAACTTGATTGTAGCGGAAGGAGGCATGTTGGCTTTGGAGGATGGTAATGAAGCCCCGTAGGTTGTATTCACTGACTTAGCACTGGATGGTGACGCTTACACATCCTGGAGCTAGTGGGACCTGTTGGCCCGGTGGGTCACCTACGCAGAGCTGTGAGCTAGCAGCAGCAGTGTGTTTACACAGTTGTGGTTGTCTAATCTTGACTGTTATCATTCATTTACATCAACTCTTTCACAAGCCTCAAAATGCTTTATCTAGCACATTGAGATTGGGGTCTTGCTACCAACTGTTGCGCACCTCCACCTTCGTATGGGAATAAAGAGAGAGTGCTCTAACGTATGCTCTGCTTTAAGTAAAACTGAGAGGGGTCCGGGTAGATGGGGAGAGCCGTTGTCTTCACAGATGAAATGGTGAGGAGTTCACGCAACAGTGTTTGGTTCTTTGCAGCAGGTTTGTTCTGCTCAATGCCCAACAAACTGGTCAATGACTGGGTCACCTCCGCCCATAGGTGATAGAATTAATAACTGATCACTAACTGGATCTGAAGTCTGGAAGGATCCTGCTACACTTGAGAACCTCCTTTCATCTGATAGATGGCTTCTCTGACTATGCAGCTCACAGGAGCCCACTGGGTCACCACTTTAGGTGTGAGGACTCACTGAAGTACACCTAAAGGTCTCCCATGGAAAGTAGTGTGGGGTTTATGGAGCAGCCCCTGGTGGGACATTGAAGTCCTGAGAATGCATGTAGATCTGAATGGGATAGCGTGCTGGACATCCCAGGAGGCTGGGAGTGTGAATTTGGATCCAGGCACCAAGGCTTACTCACACCCTGATGATAAGAAAGCTTGGGGGAGAGGCATAGGGTTATTTATCTATTTGTTTGGCTGTAGACAAGGCAGTAAAAGGTGATCTTTTAGAAAGCTCAGAATACGGAAACCTGAGTCAGAGACAGCCTCAGCCTCCTTCGTTGTTATCTGTGTTGCACTAAACAGAATAATTCATCACTCTCTCTGGCTTATATAAAATTGCACTCTTGGATGTGACCTCCCTCCTGGGACCCACTCCACCCACCAGTACCTCCCTGACCTCATCTCCCCTCTCCCTTCTCCACCCGGCACTCGCTCCTGCAGTGCTGGCCTCCTCGCCCCGTCCCCTGCCGGCAGCTCCTCGCAGCTGGGGGCCGGGTGCTCGCCGGCGGCCGAGCTTGCTCTTGCCAAGTTTGGCTCTTGCATGGTTTTTCGTCTCTGCCTGGGAGTCTCCTCCCCTAGCCGGCTCTCACCTTACGCCTACCTTCCAGCTTTCCCTCTCCACTGCTTCCTGATCCTTCCTCTAAAAATAGGCTCTGCGGTTTGGGAGTTTCCAAACAAACAAACAAAAACCAGTGGAAGGTTGTGGTTTCCGCTGCTTTTCTTTCGCTTACCTAGAGTGAGAAACCACCTTTGGCACAAAGACATTGCTGTGCATCGCACAGAACTAAACCAGTGAAGAACACAGCAGGCATGGTACTTTGGTACAGCCATGGGTGTGTGTCATCTGAGATGGTCCTAGCAGAAGAGGGAGCACAGTCCTTGTAATGCCTCTCCCGTCCCCACCCTTCTGAGCTACAGCGATACAGGAGCTCTGACTTACTGGTAAAGAAAACAAAACTCGGAGGTGGTCATTAGAGCAGCTTGTTCATCACGTGAGGAACATTGTTCTCCACCAACTTAAGCAACATGGGATGAATTGAGCACTCTGGGTTGCATTTGCTGTTGGGAAGCAGATAAAATGTTCATTGAAATGCCCAGGAATTAAATTGTCTTTAGGTGTGACACCTCCACTGTTTGATCAACAGCTGGGTAACTGTGGAAAAGGTCTCAGAAGCAACAACAAAAAAATCTAAACATATTAATATGTATATAAATATATACATATTATATCTCAGGAATATAACTTGTCTGATATTAAAATCCCATACTCTGGATCCTGGCAGGGTCTCTCTCGGCAGCTTTCTGTCTCTCTGCTTCCAGAGGTGAGCAAATGTGGGAGTCTCAAGGACTCTACTGGCATGACAAGGTGCCACCGTGACTACGCTGGCTGTCCGGAGGCTTTCACACAAGAGGCAAGCAGTGATGGTCTCACTGAACAGACCAAATCCGGCTCACCTTATTCACACTAGCCCTGAGTGAAGGAAAATTTGGCCGAATATATTGCTTTGAAGTTACTGTCTGATCATGATTCACTGTCTGGCTGCCCCAGTTATTAGGTTGCTTCTGCCATCTCTTGCTTTTCTTTACAAGTTCCACAGCACTTAAATTTCCTCCTTCCTTTAGCCTTTTGCTATAGGTCAGTGTCTGGCAGGGATGGATTCAGCTACGTAATGGCTGTGCCGGTGCTCCCTCGGCTGGGTCATCAAACCCCTACAAGCATTACTGCCTGAAGTGGGGAGCCATTCAACACTCCGCTCAGATGCTTTCCTCTCAGGATCTGCAGCCCGGAGTGTGCTGGAAAATTTGATTGGTATGAACAGGGTTGTGCTAAGTGTGTGTTTGTGTACAGAAATAATTATCCTGGTGCAATGCTCAGTGCTTGCACAGTCAGACTGGTGCTCCTGTGCCTTTTCCAATGCTGATTGATCCCTTGCCAAACCTGCATGCCTCTTTGTATCAATAAACCCAAATACCAACCCAGAATTGTTTGTGGTGCGAGTTTTCCACATGGATTACAAAGATTTCAAACACAAACCAGACTGCAGATCCTTAGAGAGAACATGTGCTTCGGGCTGCCTCCCTTGCGGGTTATCCTCTGCTCCTTCTGTTGATGCTCACAGGAAAAAGCGTTTGAACTGGAGGGACCTGTTTGCTTTTTGTGTAAGGGAAAAGGGTAAGAAAACCCCTGTCCTAAAGTGTTAGCAGTTGTGTTCCCACCACAATGGGCTAGGGGAATAAAAACCCCAAACTTTTCAGACGGAGGTAATATCTTACATATCTGTCCTACGGCCTAAAGGCTTGGCAGGTTGTTTTCATCTACGCCAGTGTGTCTGATAAAATAGACTACCTTTATCTCTGCAAAACTTCCTTTCCAGAAAGGTACGCTGCACGATTTCCATAATTCCTATGGATTATGAGATTAATGGAGCAATCCCTGACCTTTGATGTGTGGGAAAACAGCAAGGGATTGCAACGTCCTTTGTTACGTTCTTGGAGTTCCAGGGATGAACGCTGCTATATAACCTATACATCATCCTCCTTGTATTTATTCCTTCTTTGCAACATCCTGAAGTCTTGGGTTTTGCAGTGTGAAGAAAAAACCCAAAAGCCTCCATTCAAGAATCCTGGGTCAGTCCCTTCCTTCACCCTCGCGTCAGGGGTCTGTTTTCATACGCTTCCACGGGAGCTGAGTTGTGTCAGCAACTGAAGCAGCTCCGTGTGCCGATAGTTAATGCTGAATATTTACGGTGCACTTCACAGTGGAATGCCAAAA
>NW_008825302.1:1744685-1746731 GCF_000699105.1 Pygoscelis adeliae | reverse complement strand
GAACGATGAGGAGCCGGGTCAGGATTTTTTGTTCCTGATACCTAGCACAAGTCTGTGGTTAGCTAGAATTTTATTTTTCTTAAAGAATCACTTTCATTGAGATGGGGAAAATACAAGCCGGGCTTGTCCCTGGGTTAAATTTTGCCCCTTGGAACTGAAGTAACAGGACTAATCTCAGATGAGTTTGCCAGCGTTCAAAACCTTACTGAGCTCTGAACTGTACTGGCTTCACATCCTGCCTGCGAAGATGAAATCTATTGAGCTAGAAGTCAATTAATTTCAGTCAATTTTCCACCAAACAGGAACATACCTGAGCATCCAGGCCGTGCTGATAGCCGTGTCATACTGGAACGTCCTGGGTGTTTGGTGGCTTTGAGGAGCTCATTTGCATACATGGTTAAAGCACATTTGTTTTATTTTCTGCGATACATTACCGTGTTTTTAGCCGTTGGATATGATGGTCTGTTTCAGAGCAGGCAGCAGTGATAGTTGTATGGCTGCAACTGTGTAAGCACAGTACACGGGAGACATAAAATGAAACTTTTCACGTTTCAGAAAGCTGAAACATAAAATGAAAACGTGAGGCGAACTGGGAAAGAAAAGGGTTAACCATTTAAAGGACTGAGTTAAACAAAATATATCTGTGCAAGAGTCTCCCCAAGGAAGTGGCTGAGACCACATCGCTTGGATCATTTAAAATTGGACTGTACAAAGCAATAGAGAAAATTCTGCAGGGAACAATCCTTCACTGGCAGGTGGGATGGACTCAATGACCTAATAAGTCTTTTCCATCTCTAAGTCTACGAGATGAGTCTGTAACTAGTGCAATATGGTTTTGCCCAGAGTTCCCATGTGTTGGTTATGAACAGAGCCAAGCTGCACCAAACTGTGTCTTGTTTAAGTTAACTATTTACGTGGTGCTTTTGCCCCACGCTGGTTCCTTTTTTAGCAGACTCCCTCCCCAAACAGAGGATTCTTTTATACTCACTTCATTTTTGGTATGTAAAGCATGTTAAATCACATACTGTGTCATGTATTTTCCTTAAAATAGAACAAGAGGGCCGGAAAAAAGCCCCTTTCTCTCCCATTTCTGCAAGTGACCCCCTGACTCTCATCCTGGGAAAGATTTGGACCACCCGGATCCTTGACCCAGTTGTCCACCAGGCAGTTCCCAGCACCTCATCAACCACATGGCAGAGAAATGCCCTTTTTCTACATGTGCGATGTGGCACCAGCCGGAGCCCTGCATGTCCTGTATGGCACACGGTCACCTTGCCTGGGCAGTGACACTTTGGCGTTTCAGAGCTGAAAATGCATTTGCTTTTGCTCTCAAATGATTGAGTCTAGCTGGATGAACTCAAAGTCCGTGTTGTCTGTTCTCTGCACCCAAAAAAATCAAATCCATGAAGGGAAAGGCACCGGGGATGTGCAAATGGCAAATTTTGGGCTTGTCTACATACTTGCAGGCAGGGGATTCAGCCCTGCCTGGCCTCAGGGGCGGGAGCTTTAGGGGCTCTCTGCCTCTCCAAGATCTTCTGAAGAAGCTTATGGCCCTGGCTAGCCCTGCCTGGCAGAGGGCTTGCTCCTAATCCCGCAGGAGAGCAAGTGCTCCAGACATTGTGTTTGGCTCCAGGCTTTTTCCCCCCTCCACCTCAGAAGCGTATTGGCAGAAGGCAGGCAATGAGTTGGGATGGGCTGCTAGATGATGGGACTGATAGACGTGATCGAAGGGTTGCTGCAGCAGAACCTGGGGCTGTGTTCAGCTTTCTGCTGCTCCACATGCCGGCTCCGGCTGGGGGAGGTTTGGGCAGAGGCGGCCAAGCTTGGGACTCTCGCGTCCTTCCCTGGCATAGAGATGTTCCACAAGAGGCATCGAGAAACTGGTGTTAAGCAGAGAAATCGTGTTAAGCCACGACAGAATTGGGTGGCTTCCCAGGTGCTCACTGGAAGGGGAGGTAGGCATGGAGCTTACCAAACTGCAGTCGCTCCTTTCTCCTGGGGATCTCAGTTGCTTGAAGCCTCATCCCGTCCCAAGGAGATAAAGAA
>NW_008825302.1:1741179-1744604 GCF_000699105.1 Pygoscelis adeliae | reverse complement strand
TGGCAGTCCTCTGGGAAGAGGGAAGAAGATGTGACCTTCTTCTGAAGGTCTGACATGTCTGTAATACCTGAACGCCTCTCAGTGTTTAATGCTGTGTGTCTGCTGGTCCTGTCATAGCAAAGGATTGTACCTTCACCTGACAAGCCTGAGGTCTGAAGAAACTAAGGGTTAGTTTGCTGGTTTTTAAATGTAACCAGGAATTGAGGTCCTTCTCATTTCAGTAAGAGCCCAGAGCTGCACGGCGAAGGTCCACCTAAGCCCCTGTGTATAGTGCTGGTTAAGGATTCTCTGAAAGTTTAGAGCCAGGCAAAAGGAAATACTTAAGTGAAATGTAAGTCGTGGCATAGGTGCCTAAACACATTTAAAAAGTTAGCTCTAACTACTGGGTGAGAAGACACCCAGGGACTCTCCGGTCGAGCAGAGAATGGATATCCATTTTTCCCTGGCTGGGGGTTAGGATCAACCGAGCTGCCTGGGCAGGCTGTGGCACAGCGCCCCGAGGAAGGAGGACCGAAATGCTCAGGAGACCTCCTGGAGATGCTGCTCCAGCGCAAGCCTGGAGTCCTCCTTCCTCCTCCTTACCCCAAGGCGAGAGTAGCTGGGTTAGATCAACAGCAAAGCGTGACGTGCTTAGATGCAGCGGGAAATGGGAGTAGGAGATAAACCAAAACCTCCTCAAATTCCCCACTCCTACTCACCCATCTGACTTAAGAAGTAAACCAGGACGTAACATGCAGTTGCTTCTTGTCTAGACCTAAGGTCCGGATAGCTTGCGCGGGGCGGCGAGCCTGTGTGTGGCAATGCACATGCATGAGGTGTGCTTGCGCAGGCATGAAATCCACGTACTCTCCTCACTTGCTGTGTTCAGAGAGGTCGTGGGAGCACAGCTGTGGGGAGGAATTCGCCCCAGCACGATATGCGACGCAGGAGCCCGCTCGCTCCTTCGCAGAGACCTGGGTTTCCCTCGCCCCCGCGCAGGGACCCGGCAGAGCTCGCTGCCGTGAAGGAGACGCTTTCCACGGACGTGGTGGTCGCTGGAGGAGGCCACAACGAGCAACACCAGATACTCCCAGGCTGCCTGCGCTGCCTTCATCACTTGCACTATTTATTTCTCCTGTTTGCTCAGACGTGGAGCTATTTTAATTTTTATCATCCCAGGCTAGTAAATATCCCTGCTCCTTGCCAGGGCAGCCAGCCTTTCTGCTTGGCCTTTCGCTTGTTTGATGCGTGTTTCCACGTCTGCTCTGGTAGGGTATTGAAAGCTCATCTTTCACTGCTGAGAGGCGCAGCCCAGCGAGCAGCTGTTGCTAGAACCGCGTCCTTGCTGCCTGCATCAACATGTCATCCTACTGTAGCCTCTCTGCTACCATGGGCGCTCCTAGAAGGGCTTCCACGGAGGTGGGATGGGTGGGAGTATGCAGGAAGCAAGTGATGAATCAGGCTCGTTGTCTGATGCTCCCCACACAGGGACACCTCTTCCCAGTCCCCTGTAATTCGTGATCCTGGGTATGATTTAGCAGAAGGTGCTCTGTGGCTCTTCAGGGAAGGAGAAAATACCCCTGGATGCAGTAACTACGCCAGGACTGGGCTTGGCACCCAGCACGGTACAGTAACAATGTTGATCATTGGCCCTTTACAATGGCCATGATTACTGGAGAGCGAGCTTGCACGAGGAGGTGTAGCCCGGTGGGACCAGTGACAAAGAAGGGTTTGGGCTGTTTGGAGTCAGGGCTACAAAACTGCTCTGGCATCACTAATGTAACTCTTCGGATGCTCCAAGTTCATGTTCTGGGACAGTGGCACAACCCACATCACCTGAGTCCCCAGGGCTGTGAGGACCCCTTCCCCACCAGGGATACTTTCCTACCGTGAGGTTTTTAAGGGATGCTGAGGCTCGTCTGCTGTGCCCATCCCTAGGAGAAATCCATTACCCTTACTCTTTTAGGGCCTAGTAAATACACATAGGCACACACACAATGGAAACCTGGTAGGAATAAAGGTGTTGGTGTTACCCAATTGGCCAAACATCTTTGGTTTCTACCTGATCAATGTGGGTGTTGGGGAGAGGGCTGCAGAGAGTCTCTTCATCCCGCCTCGTCCAAGGCCCAGCGCTGGAACAGAAATGGCTTTAAGGGATGCTGAGGCGCTGGTGTCTCCCTCAGGGCTGCTGTCTCTCGGGTCTGGAAGGAAAACTTCTACCCTCTGCTTGTTGTTGCTGTTTTTTCAGGTTTTTATCTTATTGGAGAAAAAACTTTCCTCCCATCTGGAGGCAGAGCTAAGGGAGAGATTGCAGTGACCAGAGTACACAGAGCAGCAACAGACCGCGCGTCTAGAAATGGGCCAGCGGTTGGAAAGGGCACGGCAACAGGGCGAGGAAATTCTGATTTGTACCAAAATCTCCACCTCCTGCCTCCACACTCCAGCTCACGCCATGATTACAAAAATCCGCAGTTGTGTGAAGTGTCTCCAACGTGAGTCATTCATGGCAGCGCTCTGTTGTGCACGGAGCACACGAGGCACGGGTCTCTCTCCTAGGAAAGCAAATTTCCCTTCACGGCTTTTTAGACCTTTTAAAGATTTGTTGTGATTGCGGTACTAATTAAGTTCAGCTGTTGCAGGTAATACAACTCCTAACAGCTTTTTTTTTTTTTTTTTTTTTTTTAAAGTGATTTTCTCCCTTTTAGAGGGCAAGTGAGCAGCACTTAAAGGTATACGGTCCGTCCACGGGGGGATGGACGCTGGCAGAAATGCAGAGCTTTGATTGAACTCTGAAATCATTGTTTTAACTGTGCCAGTTTGCCTTAGCCCGGCACGGAGAGGGACGGAGGCGCAGTGCTCTGACGGGAAGGCACAGACCACTACCTGCCGGTATTTTCCCTGCCCACGCTTTGAATCCTGACAGACTGATCGGCCAGTACGTAAGATGGGAAGGGAGGGTGTCCATCGCCTGAGCTCTTCCCTAGCTTGCTTTGGGTCTTTCCGGACTTCAGCACCATCACTTCTTCAGCTTGCTGAAGCAGGCTGTGCAAAACAGAGGCTGCCCTGCCACCTCCGCTCCTTCATAAGGGTTATCCAGCATCTAAACCTTCGGCAACGTGGTTCAGATTTGTGGGCAAATTGCGTAGATGAAAAGTCGGTGTCTTACGAGAAAACTGCATTTTTGTGGTCTTGTTCTGATGCTGTGCTGCGCCGTGTGTGGGGTTCAGGGCTTCCTGGTGTTCACCTTTCAGGTTGTCAAGGAGAATTTCTGCTTGTCAAAAATGATTCGAAACGCCCTCTCTGTGTGTCCTCCAATGTTTTGAATTTTAAAGAGTAGCCCCGGGGCAGTATATTTAAAACATGATCTCAGAGAAACTGGTTCATTGCATTTGTAAGCCTAAAGAGCGAGCTCAGAATGACAACGATAAATAGACATTAGGGTTTCT
>NW_008825302.1:1734644-1741140 GCF_000699105.1 Pygoscelis adeliae | reverse complement strand
GGCCCGTATTGCATTTCCTAATTCAAAACCAAGCCTCTTTCTGTGTGCTTTACAAGTGCTCATCCCGTCAGCTCTTCTAACACAGGCACCATGGCCGCTCCTGATGCAGGAGGTTAGTGCCAGGGCTTTGAAACCCGGGTACCCCGAACCAGGCACAGGGCTGTGTTTAGCCATCAGTACAAAGCCCCTTGATCTTCAGAAGGCTGGAGCACCTGCAAGCCCCATCGCTGCCAGTGGGACCCGCAAGCACTCCCCAGCCTTTGAAAAAATCAAACCACCGCGTTAGAGAATAGAGATCGGGATGATACTGGGTGATTGAGTTATTGCAACTTAATGAGTTGCCGCTCATCTGCCAAGCCACAGCAACTCTGTGTGTGTGCGCGCGCGCACGCTCCTATTCATCTCAGCCGTAGGATTTAAACTAAAATAGTTCCTGTGGATTTGCACTGGTTTGGCAGCAATCCTGAGGCCAGTTACCAGGCGCTGCTGATAAGTCTTAACCAGTAGAGTTTAAAGCACTTGAGTTTGAACGTACTCGCTCGGAGCACAACGGGGTATTTTGCGCTCCCAAGACCAGAATTGGGCCGGGGGGGGACGACTGGGAGTGGGTATAGCTTGTGTATGTACTAGGTGACCTGGCCCTGGCTTATTCTGAGTTTTGGAAGAAAGCAATGAGCTCGGAGAGAGTTAGAGCTCCTCTGGAAATGCAAGTGGAGCCACATTTGCATTTAGCAAAGTGCCAAACTGCCCTAGCAAATGCCGCCGTGTAGCTGAGCCTGTGAACCGAGACCTCGGGGCTGCCTTCAGGTGCTCCCAGCGCTGAGGTTTGCCCTCAGGGTTTTCATTACACTGACGAAGAGTGAGAGGCCTTTTGTGAGAGTTGGTCCTGGCTCCTTATTTCAATTTTCCTTCAATACGGCTCTGAGCTTTTGGTTAAAGTCCATCCACTACTGAAACAGGAAGAAAAAAAGCCTTCTGGTCTTGCTTTCAGGTCCCTGCAGCCCTTGGCTTTCCAGCACTGGTCTCCTTATTTAATCATCACACAAAGAGTCAGGGAAAGGAGGACTTGTCTGGATAATAAGCCATCATTTTGTCCCATGCTTAAAAGAAGCTTTCTGTGCTCTGAAGAGGCCAAATAACACGAACCCCCCCCCATAATTTTTTAACTTTGGGCACCTTTGCAAAGGACTCTGCTGGCTGGGACGGAGCCCAGGAGTGCCAGAACACCACGGGAAGAGGCTGCTCTGTGATACTGCCAACCTGAGGAGGAGGAGGAGGAGGAGGGAACGCTGGAAATCCCCTAAGCACGCCTGTTTTCCTGAGATTCCCAACTCAATTTTGCAAACTCAGAAGATTTTATATAATTTGGTTTCGTCAGTTCAGAGGTTTAAGGCACTTGGCTGCGCATCTGGATTGCATCTTGGGGGTGGGTTAACCAAAAAAGAACTCAGGGAGCGCAGTTGGAAATTCAGCCATTGCTAGCAAAACTGAAGGAAAACAAGAGCGCGGGAAGGGAGTTTCTACTGTGCTACTTGGTGTGCTGGACGCTGGATTTAAACCCATGATCTGTCTCTGTACCTGTTTGAGCTATCAGGTAGCGGAGGAGGGAGGCCATCAGCCGGCTTGACGTGCCATAAGCCACCACCAGCTAATCTGACACCCTGTTCAGTGCCAGTGAAGGAAAGTTAAACTCCTTCTCTGATCACCTGCCTGTGCCACCTGAAGGTCTTTAGAATAAAAAAACCACCACCAACAAAAATTGGTATATAATTTCTCAATGTGCAAATAAACCTCCCATCAGATGTGGAAGTGGAACAAGCACAGCTCTCTGACATGACGGTTTCTGCACAAGCGCCAAAGGGCTTTATTCAGGCTTCCCAGTCTGCAAATGTTGGCCTTAAAAAGCCCCTAAATGAAATGTTTCAAGTTGAAAAGTCCACGTCGATTCAAAATAGAAACAAAGTTAATTTTAAGAGCCCTTTAATTTTTAGATCGTAAAAGCCAAGAAAGTTGCGTATTGATGAGACAGTGCCTCGAGACAAATGAAACACAGCGCAGCACCCTGCTGCTGGTGTTGACTATCCTCAGGTCTCCAAGAGCTGATAGAGATCAGCACCTCCTAGGTCTGAACCTTTAACCATTTGCCATGTTTTGCCTCACAGGCAGCTGCACTTCAGCGATGGGTGAAACGATTCCTCTTTGTCTGAAAGGGCAAATTCTTCCCTTTAGATGTTTGTGCTCACCTCCCATTAACTTCGGTATGAGCTGAGCTCATGCTTCCAAGAGCGAAATTTGGCTTATAATTTCTGCATGCTTCGGGATCCTTTGGGTACCATATAAATGTAAGATACCGTGATTCAGTGCTAAAAAGCAGAGAAAATGCAAACCCCCAGGAGACGCTGTAAGAGAAAATCATATAGAGCTTTTGTTTAAAACAAAAAAAAAAAAAAAGGAGAAAGATTAAGAAAAACAATTGAGATTCATTCCAAAGCTGATTTCAATTTCAAACCAAGGATGAGAGCGCACATCTCTTACTTACGTGATCGCTTCTTTGACTTCGGTGAGTTACGGGCCATTGGATCAGGCCGCAGTTTCGAAGGCATTATTGAAAACGTCTTACCTCCTATATTTCCTGGTTTTTAATCAAACTCACTGCGCTGCCAGAGGTGTTTCATTTACCAGGAGAGGGGTCAGCAAGGCAACCCCGAGCAGCAGGAAATAGCAAATGCAGAACAGTTCCTCCATGCTTGGAAGCTCTCCGAGGGCAAACAGCGCTTGGATGCTCGTTATTATCTACCTTCACTGCACCCCTCACAGATCTGGGGCATCCTGCTGTCTCTCCTGGGGTGCAAGCGGTGTGCAGGGGGGCGGAATCAGAGGCTGCTGGGTTTGGGACTTTGGTTATTGTCTTCTGATTTCACCGACCAGCTCTGTGCCGGTGAGAAGAGCTAACAATGCATGCATTTTATATTTTCTATCTGCTGCCATTTTATAGTTTCTTGGCTTGTTACAACTGTCATAAAATTACTTTATTATATTTTCCCATCTGTTACATTTTTGCCTCTTTACAGGGGGACATTGCATGATGCACATAGGCTAATTTAGCTTCGAAATTATTGTATGACTGTTGTTTATGGAAAACGAACACTATATTTGCAGAACAACATGTGGCTTCTCTGTAGCACCAAGGAGTGCGTTACGAAGTCAGCAAACACAAATGTCAGCAGATGGACATGGCTGCCCCCTCCCACCCCAGCTCCTTTGCTTTGATCTGTGGTCTCAACTACCTAAGTTAGAGCTGTAATTGCTCATTAATTTAGTCATCCACTCTGCATTCCCACTGCCCAGTTGAGGGATCTCCATCTCCACTGGAGAGGTGCACCATGTTCGCTGGTGGTGAAGCCATTCAAGCTCGGTGTGCAAACTAAGCCATAGAAAAATTGATTTCACCAAAAAAAAAAAAAAGGTAGAGGAATAACCAGGCAGATCTGCTCTCCCTACCTTGCTTTTCTTCTGTTTTCTTTGCTTCTTCTGTTCAATTCAGTCAAAGCCTCTTGGTTTGACTATTCTTTCTCATACCAAGCATCTACCTAGAAGTATGAGTCGCCCCCTGATCTCCTGCTCCCACCACGAAAACTGGGCTGCGACACTGCGGCCTGGGTAGCAGAAACACCTGGGGATGCTCTGAGCACACACTGGGGCTTTAACAAGGCTTTCTGAAACTCCTCCTCCAGGGTGTTTGCTTTCCCCCCGCCTTTTTATTGCAATTTGTACTGCCACTGACGGCACCAGAAGTCCACGTTTTTCACTGTATAATGAGATGTATATTAAAGATTTGGTACTGTTAAATTACTCATATTATTAGATGAAATTGAACGTTTAATCCGAGGGTTTAATACCGAGGGATTTCTGAATACACAAAATCTTGTTTTAAGAAAAAAATAGATAGCGAAGTTTCAGAGTCCTATTCATGTAAAATCCCCCCCCCCTTCACCTCCCCTTCCTGCCCCCAGCTGTAACACTTTGTACTTTTTAAACACAATTTCATCTCCAAGAGAGGAAACAATAATTACTCTTAACAGTGGGCCAGAGCCCGTTCCCACCAGAAAAGCCTACGTAGTACATAGGACACGAGGCACAGGGACTCTGCACACCTGCAGTGACCAGTGGCGTCAGTGGAAGCCATGAGAGGATTTATGGAAGGCGCCAACTGCACTGAAAGACTTCAAGCAATGACGTGAGGGTGCTGTCTCTACTAGGCTTTGTGAATAACACAGAATATATTTTGTGTGTGATTTCAATACGTAACTGTAAAATTCATGGATGTAGACTATTAGCTATGTTTTGATTACAGCTGTCTAACTGGAAAGTCTGGGTGAATTTTCAATCTCTACACTTGCCCAACCGTATTTAATGGCAACAGTTTTGGAAAAGGAACTCCAGGTTTCCCATTTAAAATGATTTTCCTATCTGTTGATTGCAGTAAAAAGGTTAAAAAAAAAATCAGAGAAGATATGTCAATATTACATCTGACTACGGCAGTGCAAGGTCCTTCTGTGTCACCTCTCTTGTGGCTTCGTTTCTCTGGCAGTCGGTACTTCTCTGGAGGATGCTGTCCTTCAGGCTTAGGAAAGGGAACAAACAGAATTACACATAAAATCGCGGCTTGTACTGGAATTTAGCTTGATGAAGACCTCAGACTGAACTGGCAAGTAGGTTTTGGTTGAACTCTGCAGCCCCTATGCTCAATGCCTTATTAACTTTTTCAATATGTTCTATTACAGTCAGGCAACAATATGGGAGCTATCTTGCAGCTAATTTAACACCTGTAAATTCCCATGGCTGGTAATGAAACGTTGTATAGGCTAGTGGATGAAGAATTTGCTTCATATATCAAAGGTCATTAGTTCAGTATTTGTTAACGCTGTAGCTTTTATTAAATTTTTTTCAGCTTTTTTTGCATCAGTGTACTTACAGCCTGATTAATTCTTCTGCTTCCCAAAGCTAAACACAAAAAATGAGTATCATCTGACCCAGAACATTGGGGCTAAATTCTTTGTTGAAATCTTGAATTAACCTGCCTGAAATTATACTTCCAAAGCTCCTCTCCCATTTAGTCACGTGCAGGCTGGGAGGCAGCGTGAGAACAGGGGAAACGGGGAGGCGAGCACCACCCTCGCTAGCCCCGCTCCCACGGGAGGAGGGCGGGTAACAGCTGTGCCCAGCTTAGCATTTGTATCAACTCCAGACCAGACAACCTTGTGGTTTTCTGCGTCTGAATTAGTGGTCTCCACTTAGTGGATACAATTCCTTATGTGCTCAAAGCCGGGTGCGTACTTCAGTGCTCTGCTGGCTGAGGCCACAGCAGGTACCATCTCAGCGGTAAGGAGCAACGGCTTTAGGTAACTCCTGTGCCTCCTATTAACATTTAAAGTTAATTCCCTTTGCGGCACGTTCAACAACTAGACACCTCTCTAGTACCATGTATATGTTTTTTTTGTTTCCTGGCTTTCCCATTTTTGCTTGGTTTTTGTTACAGTTGTTTACCATTTTTGACTGTTTGGAGGCAATCATCGGAAGACAGAAGATGGTGAAAAGGAGACACAACCCCCCACAGCCAAACCAGATCATCTGCCAGTAAGTGATGTCCTCACCCAACGTCCTTGGCCATACTGCCCGGCTGCCACTCGGTGGTGCTGGATGGAGGCATGAATGCCCCCAATTTAGGATGGTCTCCACCAGCGACTTCCTTTGGTCAGGTTGGTTGGTCACGGTTACACAAGTAACACCACTGCTTACCCTGTACTGCTGGTGAAAGTACTATTTCCCTCTGCTAAGGGCGTGCTGTGTCACCGCTGCTGCACTGCCTGTGCTAAAAAGAGCTGACACAGTGAGGTCCGAGCCCCGCAGCTGGTTTTTCTGGATGTTTTGTATCTAAACTGACCCTTTCTCAACCCTGTCATGGGTTGGGTCCACCACAGTAGGCAACTTTTCAAAACGCAACCAGCACAAAGCAACATTATAATGAGACCGAGCAGCTTCTGAAGATGAAATCACATGAACTCGGCATCCACGTGTGATGCTGCAGCTTCTGGGAAATGCTGAGTGTGCACTTCTTCACCTTGAAAGGTCTTGGCATGTATGCTGTTTATCAAAATAACAAGTCATTGAAATACAGCTGAAAGCGTTGCCAGAAATGTTGAATGAACCACTGTTGTTTCCAGTCTGCCATGGTCTCTACTGGCTTTTCTAGAGAAGGGGAATCAGTGGGCTCAAAGAATGAACCGTGTATACAGATTTCACCCAATTGTGGCTGTGGCTCTCGTTAGCCTGCAGCGAGTGCTGCCCCACCATCAGCAGACCTTGAGCAGAGCTCGGATGCATGCAGCTCACGGATGCAAGAGTGGGACCTCCTTCATTTATCTGGACAGTGATTCGTGATTCTGGACATTATTTTTAATGGCAGGGGCCACTCACCAAGGCTAACACCACCCCC